>NC_067484.1:36021944-36339444 GCF_947179515.1 Apodemus sylvaticus | reverse complement strand
TATCAAAATAAATAAGTTAACATATATCAGGCACTTACGCTCAATTCCTTGTCATAATTTTATTTTTTGGTTTTTGCGGTGGTGGGGATTGAACTCACAACCTATACATACAAGGCAGGTACTCGGGTATGAATCTACATTCCTTAACCCTGTGTTTGGTTTAGTAATAACATGAGATAAAATAAATGGAAAGAATCAGGCCCAATGTAAGCTGGCTGATCACCTCACCTCTCCAAGACTGGTTTCCACCTATAAACTGGGGCTAGTGACCCCATCTGTTTCTCTTGATTAGTGGTTCTCAACCTTCCTGATGCTGCAACACTTTAATTCAGGTCCTCATGCTGTGGTGACAACGCCCCCCACCCCCAACCATAATACAGCTTTCATTGCTACTTCATAACTGTAATTTTACTGCTGTTAAGAGTCATAATGTAAATATCTGTGTTTTCCTATGGACTTAGGAGACCCCTGTGAAAGGGTCATTTGACCTCCCAAAGGGGTTGCAACCCATAGGCTTGAGACTTAAACAGATTAAGTAGAAAACTTTGCAGAATTCTTATTATTTTTCTACCTAAGTAACTTCTAATTTGTACTTCAAAAACTCTGAACGTGGGGCCAGGGATGTGTAAAGGGTAAGTCTAGGAGGAGAGGAAGGAAGGGGGTTGTAATTGGGATGTAAAGTGAACACAAAAATAAATTATTGGAAAAAAACACCCCTCTGTTTATTTTCAAATGTCTTCAGATATTGCTGTGGTCTGGGAGCAAGGTCTTTGAAGAACTCACGGATATAGAGAGGCAGTTCCACAAGGCCCTCTACACAGTGCGGGCTTTCCTCAACTGCGACAGATACTCCGTAGGACTCTTAGACATGACCAAACAGAAGGTAAGACGGCTTCAAGGGCAGACCTTCCTAAGGAACACACGGTGATTGATTGCAGTCTGGCCACTAATTCAACTAGCACAGGATGCAGTCTGGGTGGATTTGGATGGCTGCGAAGGGTTTTTACATAACAGGCAGGGAGAGAGCTCAATTAGTACCACGCTTGCCTTGAAGCCATAAAGACCTGAGTTTGCACCTAGAATTATTAGCAAAGGCACGTGCCAGACATAGCACAGGTGTAGATGTCAGAGGACACCTTTTGGAAGTCAGTTCTCTCCTTCCATCGTGGGTTCTGGGGACTGAATTCAGGTCACCGGGCTCACATGGGCAAGTGCTTTTACCCTGGAGCCGCTCTGCTGTCTGCAGGAGAGTTCTCTATAAGTCTGGATCCAGGTACTCTGCTGTCTCACAGTCATCTCTGACTGCAAGCTTTCTTTATCTTAAAAGTGTATTTTGGAACATGCTGGTGCACACTTTAATCGCAGCACTCTGGAGGTAGAGGCAGCCGGATCTCTGTGAGTTCAAGGCCAGCCTTCCGGGTCTAGAGTGAGTTCCAGGACAGGAAGGGCTACACAAAGAAACCTTGTCTTAACCCCTCCCCCCCTTGGCAAATAGAAATCTGAGTCACATAAATAAATCACTTTTTCTTATGACTGTTGACTTCTGTGCCCTGTTTAAGAAATCTTTTCTAGCCTCTAAGATCAGACAAATATTTTACTTATGCCAATTCATGTAAGTTTTATTTTTCTGGATTTTACATGTAGCTCTATAATATAACGAAAATTTTAATGTATACTATGATACAAGATAAATATTACTATTCCATATGGACAACCGACCAACCAGTTATCTGAAAAAGACCCACCCTTCCCCACTGGCATATTAAAAAGCCCACTTTTTCTCACCATCCCATAAAAAGCCTGTCTTTCCTTTCGCTAGTCTCTGGAATCTCCAGTTTGTTGCATTGGCTTTATTTCTCTCTTGTTATTCTACAATGCCACACTTAACTTCAGTATGTTTATACAGTATCTCGTATACACTTGTCAAAAGATCTCTGGGTTTAGTGTTTTATGTTAGGAGTTCATCACCATGTGTTACATTTCCGTGGACTTTCTCCCCGTATTTTCCACCCTTTCATACTTGGAAATATTTCTTATGCTGAGCAACAACAAAGCCCTTGTTTATCTTCTTCATGAAACATTAAGTGCTAGGGCAGTGGTTCTCAGCCCTCCTAAGACTGTGACCCTTTAATACAGTTCCTCATGCTGGGGTGAGGCCCAGGCCCAACCATAAAATTATTTTGTTGCTACTTCATACCTGTAACTTTGCTACTGCACTGAATATTGTAATGTTCATAATGTAAATATTTATTTTTGGGGGACAGAGGGTTGCCAAAGGGATCGAGACCTACAGGTTAAGAGCCACTGCTGTAGGGCACTGCAGTGTTTCATCCATCTTAAACAAGTAGCAAACAGGACATGGGACTCCGTTAAGGTCCCAGTTCACATTCTCACCCAAACCAGCATCTCTTTCTATTGTCGGAAGTCTAGAAAAAGTGCCCAACTGGACAGAAGGCCAAGGGTGTGGAGTGCCAACTTCCTGTGAACGCCCTCTGTTTGACCCCCAGGTGATATTAGCACAAGCAAATTTCAAGATAAACAAACTGGAAGGCACCAAGGGGAGGGTGGCATCTACACACAGCGGTTTTAGTGCTAATAGGTCACTGTTTGTCCCTAAGCACTAACAGCTGGGTGATCAGAGGGAGCCCTGGAGGAGGAAGGCTTTCTCCGAAGGCAGAAACTTTGACCCAACACAACCTTTCCATCCCTGCATGCAAAAACCATCAGCAAAGGAGCCACGGGCAAGATCCTGGTGGCTTCTTCTCCTCATGAACCTTCTTTCTGGGCTCATTCTTTTGTTCCTTCTTCCTTTCTTTCTTGAGACAAGGTCTCCTGGATCCTAGGCTAGTCTTGAACTTGGTCAAAGATGAGCTTGAATTCCTGATCTTCCTGTCTCTACCCTCTAAGCACTGGGACTCCAGGCAAGTGCTTCTAACATACATTTGATGTTCTATGTTGGAACCCAGGGCTTTAGGCTTGCTAGGCAAGCTCGCTACCAATTGAGCCGCATCCCCAAGCCTCCTCCATCTATCTTCTGCTTGTGTCTTAGGCCGTGGTAAAAAGAAAAACTCAAAATCAGTTCAGTCAGGAATGATTCCATGAATCAGGTGGCGCCCAGACAGCAAGCCCCCAAGGCTCTGCTCTTCAGCACGGGCAGCGAGCTAGTCCAGATTAAATGGCATGAAGCCCGAGCATACGTGATTAGCTACGGTTACACATTTGTCTGATTTAGGTATGATCTGACCAGCTGGCTGGCTGTGATTGACTAAAAGTTAATTTGTCATAAAAATACATCTCTTAGGTTATGACTGCAGATCTGGACTGGAGCCCAGGCACTTGGATAGGATTATCAAATGCTTTAGCTTTGGATGGCCCCAGCCCCAGACTTTGGAGGGACATGTATTATAGTACAGGAGCCCACATACTAAGTCAGGCTGAGATCCATGCCGTGCTTATGGCATTAAATAGCTTTTAGGGTCTTTTGAATTTTTTTCTCAACCCTTTACCAGTTAAAAGCAGCATTTCTGGAGTTGACAGTGGGATTATGTAACGTATTTTGAGATCTCATATTTTCTCTACTGCTGAATCATATGGCTGTGACATCATCATCATCATCGAGACCTGACTTAGGAGGAACCTCCTTTGTGTGTTTGTCGTTTATGTGCATTAACATGTTGGTGCGCATGTGCCACCATGTTTAAAGTTAGAGAACCTCTGCTTTGTATGTCAGTCCTCTCCTGCCAGGTTGACTGAGACAGAGTCTCTTTACTGTTTGCTATTCCACGAGACAGGCTAGTCGGCTATAGAAGTTTGGGGACTCCTCCTGCCTCTACCTCCTGTTTTGCCCCAAGAGCGTTGACATGACAGACACAGTGCTACTGTGCCCTACTTTACCTGGGATCCGGGATTCGAACCTGGGTCCTCATACTTGGAAAGCCAGCACTTTTACCTACTGAGCCATTTCCTCAGCACCAGGACCTCATTTTCCCTCGCCAAGTTCAACAACACTAGGGATGCCCCGACTCATCACCCATATTTTGGCTCATTTGATGGATCTGATTATCAATGTTTTTTTACTCCTAGGAATTTTTTGATGTGTGGCCTGTTCTGATGGGTGAGGCTCCAGCCTACTCAGGTCCCCGGACTCCGGATGGGAGGGTAAGTTTCTCTGAGATCTTTTCCGTGTGCCAGGCTTGGCAGACTTGCTCAAGGACTTTAATTTATCATGCATATTTATCTTCACTGCATGAGGCTCTCTCTCTCCTGCGTTGTGGTAATTCTTCCCAACTTCCTACTTGCAAAAACTTAGTATCTCGCTGGAGTCTCAGCGGGGCCCAGAGGAGCAGATGAGGCAGGAGTCAATACCCACATCCTGCAGACAGGGACGAGCCTGGAGATGTCCCAAAGTTAGCTCAAGGATCTCCCCAGCAGGAAGTTAGAACCAGTTTGCAACTAGAAAGAGGCTCAGATCTAATCTAGAATGTTCAAACTGGTAGCCAGAGCCCAGTCGCAACGACTTGATATGTTTATTGTCTGTGTGCATTTACCTGTTTATTTCTACTTACCAAAAAACTGGACTGGTTTATAATGATAGTCATTTTTCCCATAGTAGGTTCTAAATTTATTTTGAGAAGACAGAAGGTCAGTTAGACGGCTCCAGCAGCCACGGGATAAATTGGTCTGGAGCTGGGTAGCAGTCCACATCACTCAGTTCCTGTGTGCTCCTGGCTGGCTACTCTTGGTTGCCTCCCACCCCTTGTGCGCGGGTCACAGGATGTCACGTAACCAGGCTGTACCTGCGGAAGCTGTGTTTGCTCCAACCGGGGAAAGGAAAAGTGCCTGAGCGTTTGGATCAGTGCACAGCTGTCTGTGCACCCGGAAGTTCAGTGCAGTGGCCTGACCACGCTCCTGTGAGACAGTGATTAAGTGGGGGCTTCCCTGAAGCAAGTGGTGCTATGTTCCTTCTAGAACACTAAGGGAAAACACAAGAGGAACCCTGAACAAACCCACATATATCCTGAAGAAACCTAGCCAAAGCTAGTCAGTCTTGTGTTGTTCATTTATAAATGGAAAACAACAATAACAAAACCCAAATACCAGGCCAGGTATATTGAATCCCAGCAATGGGTAGGCTGAGACAGGGGGATCACTGTAAGGCCAAGTCTATCCTGAGCTATATAGAGAATTCTGGGCTAGCCTGGACTATAGTGTAAGACCCTGTCTCAAAACAACCAAAAAAAAAAAAAAAAAGGTAAGGTAAACATAATGGCTTAGCTACCTACAGAAGAGCCTGAGGTAGGGGGATATCATAAGTCAAGGCTGCCTAGGTTACAGAGAAAGTTTAAGGCTATCTGCGCAACATAGTGAAATCCTGTTTTAAAATATAAAGTAAAATGAGGGCTGGAGATATAACTGGATGGTAAAATGCTTCCCGCACGTAAGAGGCTCATTTCCTAGTACAGGAAAGAAAAGGAGTAGGGAGAGAGGGAGGGAGGGAGAGTGGGAGGGAGGGAGGGAGGGAGGGTGGGAGGGAGGGAGGGAGGGGGAACACAATTGGATTTGTTTATCTCTGGGGACAAAGCAAATGTGGTTTGTCCCATTTTACTGGACCAAGTGAATCTGATGTGTTTGATCAGAAGTTATAATCAGAAGTGTTAGAGTTGATCGATACAGCCCATAATAGAGAACGTGGGTTTGAACACCTGGATTATGCGTTGAAATCATCGTCTTCAGCTTGAAAGTCATTCCAGAGGAGAAAGGAATAGACAATCATTGGGCGAGACCATCCAGGACTCAGGGAAGTACTGTTTTGGAGTCAAAGATACACTGAAGGCTTGGAAACAGAGCCTGTAGAGATTCCAGCAACCTATGAAACTCTGGATCTATTGGGATGTGTTCATCACCCAGGCATAGAAGAGAGGCAGTGCTCCAGGGAACCGAACACAGATGAATCTTACTTCACAAAGACGATCCACTGGCTGTTGCCCTCGAACCCAGCCCTCAGGGAAACACTCACAGCTGTGATCAGGCCTAGACACCGAGTCACAGGATTGGCCGGGATGGATCATGTAAAGCATGGGTGTCACTGCTGACTTGGGAAAGCTGGAGGACTACAGTTTGATTTCCACTACTCATTCTGTGAGAGGAAAGAATGTGTTTCTATCAAGTTGTCCTCTGCAGGGTCTCTTTATGCACCTCTGTCCTGGGACTCCATGCAGACCAGGCTGTGGCCTTGAACTTGCAGAGATCTGTCTGTCTCTGTCTCCCGAGTGCTATGGTTAATGGACCGCTATGCCCCACTCAAAACTGTTTTGAAAACATTCTGTTTTAAAACAGAATGAGGGTGTAATGGAAATATGGGTACACAGAGTCCTGATACTGTGGGTTTGGGACATTTGCAGAAGCCCCTCCCTCATCTGTCACACTGAGCTAAGCCAGCCTGTCCGTCCACAGGACTTAGGTTATAAATGCTGGCTTCCCACTGTCATGTAGCAGGCAGTCGCTACAATCAAAAAGCAGAGTGGGCTGTTGCACCTCATTGCCTGCTAGGCACTGTATCCGAACTGTTTCATTTTTTATTTTTTTGTGGTGTATGGTTTGAGCCCAGGGCCTCACGCCTACCAGCAAGTGTTTTATCACTTCCTCCGCCCTTTTTATGATTTTTTAAAATTTTCTTTTATTTTGAGACAGGTTGCCCAAGCTTGCCTCAGTTGGGGAGGCCCTTGAACTCACACTCCTCTCTCTTCAGCCTCCCAAGCCACTGGCATTACAGACCTGCTCCAGCAGGCTGGGATGTCATTTATTTCTTTTTAATATGTTTACGAATGAGTTATTTTTATTTTCCCATTGGACAGACAGTTGAAGAGATTAAGATCTGGAATCATTTGTGCAAATTTAAAACCAGGCTACTTCTCTCTCTGGTGACTACCTTCGCAAACGTGCCTCTCCATGGTTCCTTTTGCCTTCCAATATGACTCATGCTTTATTGGCTGAATTCAAATACACTTTTAAAATACAGCTTTTGACTTTAACCACCCCTCCCTCAACCTGAGGTCTGCAGACCTCCAATAGCCAACTGTATCTCATTTCATCACCTCTAGAAAGTAAAACGGCATGTGTGTGTTTAAAGTATGAAAAAGTATGTCAAAGGGCTAATTAGTTGGACTTCATGGAAAAAACCAAGACATACCACTTGTCTTCAGACTGCCATATTTCCAGGGCTTATTATTTGGCCACCACTGCACTGGTGGCTCTTTCATAGACCTGGTGTCACAGTGTCTGCTGTTCAGCGGAAGGTAACAAAGGTGCCCTTGATGGCTCTGGTTTGGTTTGCCAGAGTCTGGGAAGTCATACATGAATGTGGCCTTGAAGGCCACACAACAACTGCAGTGTGTAGAAAAAAAAAAAAAAAGCCCTATTTGCCTAAAGCACACTGATTCCATTTTGCTGCTTTTTCTGAAAGCAGACTGATTTTCCCGTAGGCTTCAGGAAGTGAAAAAAAAAAAAAAAAAAAAAAAAAAAAAAAACCAACACACCAGCCAAACCCGTTAGACAAGACAGAAACTTTTTGAAGAGTCCCTTGGCAGCTGCACTTGGCACCACACGGTCAGCCATGCTGGCAACAGAACTGGCCACATGCTCACCTGTAGACTCCAAGCCCGTGTCGTTCCACTGAGGTGTTTGAGCACCTTTTCTTCTCTTGTCTTTTTGTTTTTGTTTTTGTTTTTGTTTTTGTTAAAAGACAAGGTCTTACTCTGTAGCCCAGGCTGGCTTAGAACCTACCATATAGCCCAGGCTGGCTTCAAACTTGTAGTAACTCTCCTGTCTGTTACCTGACTGCTGGCATTACAGATGTGACCACTATACTTCGATGACCCTGAGTCTCTTTACATGGCTCAGGTAAGCCTGAAACACAATCCTCCTGCCTCAGCCTCTGAAAATGCTAGATTTATAGGCATGAGCCACTTTTCCCAGGTGTTTTACAGTATGTTTACTTACAACGGGTTTAAGGGAAGGTAACCCAAAGTACGTGGAGCAGATGTGTGTGTATTTGTTTAGTCACTTTCCCAAGGATAGACATGATCAGGTGGGGCATGCTTGAAGTTCTTCTGCATTGTAGGAAATAGTTCCTTTCACTCTGTGCCTTGCCCTGAGTGAGTCCTTGTTATAAGCAGTTGGCTCTGTTTTAAGTGCAAACGCTGGTGAAGAATGATTTGGCACATAAACTGCCACCATCTGCCCAGCACCAACCATGAGGCAGAGTGATAGCTCATTTATGCAAAGAAAGGATGACCTCCTCTGAATGTGTCAACTTAAATAGAAACAAATGGATATATGCATCAAAACTGTATCAGAGTCCAGACCTCAGATGTCTTTGATCCCAACTCTCTGAGAGCAGAGGCAGAGGCAGAGGCAGAGGCAGAGGCAGAGGCAGAGGCAGAGGCAGAGGCAGAGGCAGAGGCAGAGGCAGAGGCAGAGGCAGAGGCAGAGGCAGAGGCAAGAGGCAGAGGCAGAGGCAGAGGCAGAGGCAGAGGCAGAGGCAGAGGCAGAGACAGAGACAGAGGCAGAGGGCCCAGTTCAGTCTAGATAGTGAGTTCCAGGCTAGCCAAGACTATGTAATAAGATCCTGTTTCAAAAAGCCAAAAAACAAAACAAAACTGTATAAGGAAAACAGACTTGTGAGTCCACTGAACCCATGAAACCAATGAATGAATGAATAGATGCTCCAACTCCGTACCTGGGTCATATAAAATAAGGATCTTGTTTAAAGGTCATATAAAAAACAGAATCTTGTGCATGAGTCACAGGGTCAATAGGAACTGAGCTCTCAACTCTTCTATAATGTGTATGTTACACACACACTCACACACACACACACACACAGAGAGATGCATACCATTGTGTGAAGTGTAGTGAATAACCTGAGAGCTAATATTTATATCTAAGATTGAATTGGAAAAAAAAAAAAGCCGGGGTGCACACCTTTAATCCTGGCACTTGGGAGTCAGAGGCAGGCGGATTTCTGAGGCCAGCCTGGTCTACAGAGTAAGTTCCAGGACAGCCAGGGCTATACAGAGAAACCCTGTCTCAAAAAATAACAACAACAACAAAAAAAACACCCACCCAACAAACAAACAAACAAAAACAAAATAACAACAACAAAAACCAAAAAACCTGGAACTGTCAATAGCTACAAAGTGAAGTCAGTAGTAATTGGTGAGTTTAAGCCAATGAAATTGACATCGTCATAAATTTGTCACTTTTCAATAAATTCTGACAATGTAGAAGGATATAGGCATGCCAATTTATGTTTCTGACATAACTGACTCACGGTAGGCCTGGAGTTGTCACAAGACTTTTAAAAGTAACGACGCTGAGATTTATGGATGTGGCAGGAATCCTTGTGAACACGACTAGAAGGCAGATGCATTGCCATATATGGAGATGCTAGGTCAGAGGCTATATGCATTTTGATCCTGCTACCTCTCCACCCGCAACCATACGTCAGAAGCAGGATGGGGTGGGCATCCATAGTGTTGAAGTCATAAGTAGGATGTGCTATCAATACTTGTGTGTGTGTGTGTGTGTGTGTGTGTGTGTGCTAAATGTTGAGACACATATGAGATCTGTAGAATGGAGGATCCCCATGCACTGTGGGCCTGACAGAGTTCTTTGTCTATAGCTCTATTTCTTTGTCAGGTGGAGAATGAGAACCTTCTGTAGCTTTTATCTGGAAGCCAGATTCAAGATCCAGATTCCTGAGCCAGGTGGTGGTGGTGGTGCCTATAATTCTAGCATCTGGGAGGTCGAGGCAGGAGGACCAGAAGCTTAAGGTCAACCTTGGCTACATGGCAAGTTTGAGGCCAACTAGGAAAGGCAACATAAAATCTTGTCTCAAAAAACATAGCCAGCAGAGCTGGTAAGATAGCTTAGCAGGTAATGTCACATGTCTCTGAGCTTGGCAACCTGAGTTTGGTCCCTGGGTCTCACATGATGGGAAGAAAGAATTAAATCCTACAAGTTGTCCTTCATTGTGATATGTGCACATGAATGTACACACATATACCTACCTACTTGTGCACACACTCCAAATAAATCACACATACATATGTATATAATATGATATTATATAATATATAATATAATATAATAAAGTATAACCAATGGGCTGTGGAGATGGCTCAGTGTTTACTTCCTATGCAGCCATGATGGGGGTGTAGGCAGAGTGATAAGAAGCTCCTTTGGGCTTGCATCCTCTACTGGCTTTCCCACATCCATAGCGATTCATGCATCTGCCAGCACAAACGTGTGTGTACAGCACCGTCCAGTCCAAACAAACAAATTATCCAGACTCTTGTATTGCAGTTAATCATTACATATATATTATATAAGTACATTGTAGCTGCCTTCAGGCACACCAGGAAGGTGAAGGTGCATCGGATCCTATTACAGATGGTTGTGAGCCACCATGCAGTTGCTGGGAATTGAACTCAAGACCTCTGGAAGAGCAGTCAGTGCTCTTAACCACTGAGCCATCTCTCCAGCCCACAATCACATCATTATTTTTTTTCCCAAATAAAAAGAAATCTAACAGCTGAGGGAGAGACCCAAGTGTGGGGTCGATGCCTCTTAATAAGTGCAAGTAAATGCCTATTTCAAGTAAATGTCACTGTTTCAGTAACAACAGTCTGGCAGTCATTATGTGAGTAGCTGTGTCCCAGGCAATAGATATAGGGACACTGCGTCTTCCCTAAGTTATACAGCTATAGGGTCTCTGAGCTAGCCAGGACCGAGGCTGCAGTGCTGGCTCATTGTCTCACTGCACAGTAGTCCTTCCCCCTCCTGCATCTTAGTTCTTGCCCATGAGATGGTTGCTAAGTTGCCCATCACACTTAGGCATACAGAGGACCTGATAAGGTCATGGAATTTTCCGTGGAGAGCGAGACAAATGGAGCCAACTGCCAGCTGGTTCCACGAAGGCCGTGACCTTCCGTGACCCTCTATGAGGTTACTAAGAACAGCAAGCACTGGAAGGTAACAGAGCTGTCCTTAGAGGGAGCTCAGAGCAGACTTGGCATCCCTGAACAAACAAACAAAACAAAACAAAAATGGGCATATCAGCGAAGGACAAGGCATGAACGCTGTGTTCTAGGCACGGGTAAATTTCCTGTGTTCTTTTCCATGTTTAAATAAATAAATAAATAAATAAATAAATAAATAAATAAATAAAGGAAAGAAGAGTCAGATTAGTTACATGGTGCACCCTGCTGAAGCTCTGCCCTTACTGTGTATATTTTTTTTTCTTTTGCCAGGAAATTAACTTTTACAAGGTCATTGACTACATCCTACATGGCAAAGAGGACATCAAAGTGATCCCGTAAGTTTCATGTCCAGACATGAAAAAGCTTCAGGCTTACTTCCAGCGCCGTCTTAATTCCAACACCTTTGGTCCGTGGCTCCTGAACTGAACTCTGGTCAAACCCCAAACCTCTATGCTCTTGGTTGGAGGCAGAGAGGGCAGGGGGGAGCCATTAGACTTGCAAGGTGGTGGAACCAGGTCCCCAAAGGGGAAGGGCTTCATCAAAGATACTGTGGCTGGATTATATATGAGGTGGGGTCCCAGACTCATAGCTAGTGTTAAGAGACAATGACTGCCCCCGCAAAAAATTTATGCCCCCAATAAAAAAGAGTTAATGGTCTCAAATTGAGACTTTTCAACCACCATGTGGGACAAGAAGCTGGACAGAGACTCACCCCAAGGAACAGAGTCTTGAACTGGGCCGGGAAGGATGCTGGGGCGCCTGTAGAGGACTATCTCAGGGGCAGAGAAGTCACAACCTCTTTTGGGTTGGGCCTGAGCTGCTTTGGTCAGCGGAGTGTTCCAGATGTCTTCTCTGGGGTTTTTCTTATCTCCCAGAATCCCTCCCTGTACCTAGAGCCACACCCAGAACTCCACCCGGAGACAGGTTCACTTTCTCAGTTTAATTGCAGACTCCTTAAATTGCAATTAGGCTCCATGTGAGGGCCACACCTGTATCCGCTGCAAAGCCAAGGGAGCTGAAGGGATTTCCTTGTGCTGCCCTAATCCCCAAACAGTAGCGATAACCGGAAATGCTGACTCAGTCTTGGTCCCCAGGTCAAATCCTAAATACTCCTTTTGTCACTCAGAGAAATAGCTCTTGGGTCTGCCTTTTACTAGTTGGGGGTGAGAAGTTATCTACCATTCCCCTGTTGCTCAGCTCTCTATTCCTGTGCATTCCTGCAGGGCCGATGGCTCAGTGGTTAACAGCAGTGGCCATTCTTCCAGAGGACCTGGATTCAATTTCTAGCACCCACATGGCACATCTGTAACTCCATGGCTTTAAAGCACACCAGATACACACATGGTGCACACACGCATACATGCAGACAAAACACCCACACATATAAAATAAAACCATTATTTTTTTCTACATTCTTTGTTTACATTCCGAATGCTTTCCCCTTTCCCAGTTTCCCCCTCCCCATCGGTCTCATAAGCCTTCTTCCCTCCCCCCATTTCCCAATCACCCCCTTCCCATTTCCCTGTCCTGGTACTCCCTTACAATGCTGGATCAACTCTTTTCAGAACTAGGGCCCTCTCCCTCTTCTTGGGTATCATTTGATATGCTAACTGTGTCTTGAGAATTCAGAGCTTCTGGGCTAATTAATATCCACTTATCAGTGATTGCATTCCATGTGTATTCTTTTGTGATTGGGTTACCTCACTTAGGATGATATTTTCCAGTTCCAACCATTTGCCTAAGAATTTCATGAATTCATTGTTTTTAATTGCTGAGTAGTATTCCATTGTGTAAATATACCACATTTTCTGTATCCATTCCTACACTGAGGGACATCTGGGTTCTTTCCAGATTCTGGCTATTATAAATAAGGCTGCTATGAACATACAGAGCATGTGTCCTTATTGCATGCCGGGGAATCCTCTGGGTATATGCCCAGGAGAGGTATAGCAGGATCCCCCAGAAGTGTCATGTCTAGTTTTCTGAGGAACTGCCACACTGATTTCCAAAGTGGTTGCACCATCTTGCAATCCCACCAGCAGTGGGGGTTCTTTGACCCTCTCTTCCTTCTCCCCTGACCCCTCTCTCTCACTTTAAATAAAATCTCACTGTCCTGGGCTGGCCTCCTGCCTGGCTGCTGGGATTACAGGCACCACACCTGATCTGAGTTTCCTGAGCACAATCCCTTTTCTTCTTTAATTTTCAACACATATCCTTCCAGTATTCTACTCTCTAAATGTCTTTCCTTTTCCTTTAAAATTCTCTTTTCTTTTTTCTTCCCCTTCTCCTCTCCTTAAAACAAAAACAAAACAAAACAAAAAACAAGCAAACATCCCTCCCCACCCCCCCGGGTCACATGTAGCCCAGGCTGGCCTGGAACTTGCTATATAGCAGAACAGAAGCTGGGCTTCAGCTCCTGCTTCTCCTGCTTCTACCTCGAAAGCGCCACCCCTCCTAGCTTCTAACCCTTTCCCTAGCCTCACATCCATTAAAACTCACTGTCTGTCTTTTTACATTATCACATGTCACAACTTTCCTCAGGTTTTTGGCATGTGTGTGTGTGCACATGTGTATATACATGTTCACATGTATATGGCTGTACATGAGTGTGTGTATAGAGAGAGGCTAGAGTTTGATGCTAAGTGTTGTCTTGGTCTCTCATTTGAACCCAGAGTTTGCCAGCTTGCTCTGGGGATCCAGTCTCCACCTACCACTGCAGCCAGTAGCCAGTACTTCACCCACTGAGCCATCTCCCAGCCCCCCCCCCCAGTGTCTCATCAATGAAACATATCTCACCACACTCAAATAACAATGACCTCTCCTTCCACCGACCCTTCTCCTGTGTCACCTGTTTCAGCTAGTTGAAGGCCTTCCGTTTCTAATACTAACTTTTGTATCAGTCAAGATAGGTTGGCCTACACTATAGTACTACATACAACCTTGAGACTTACGAGGCAAACCCACCTCTCATCCACAGACAACTGGGGTATGTGGTTGGGACTATCTTACAAGGATCATCATCAGGCAGGGCCCGAAGCTGATAAAACAGCCACCATTTTGATTCTTTCAAGATTCACTAATATTTTTACAGGGAAGAGAAATCAACTAGATATTCTAGTTAGATGACAAAGATGGCCTGGCTGTATAAGAAGAGACCTGGTCTCTGTGGACAGCTGTACATGTGGCATACACTTAGACACACACACACACACACTTCAAAAATTAAGTCTTAAAAAAATAACATATTCAGCCCGGGCAGTGGTGCCATACACATTTAATCCCAGCATTGATATACGGAGGCAGGTGGATCTCCGTGAGTTTAAAACCAACCTGATCTATAGAGCTGGTTTTGGAACACCCAAAGCTACACAAGAAACCCTGTCTCAAATCCCACCCCCAACCCCAAATAAATGAAAAAAAAACATATTGCTTTTCCCATATTCTATTGATCACATAGGTCAGTGGTGGAAATTGCTGAGCGTACCCCGGACACTTGTTTATTTTAAAGTGTAAAAAAAAAAAAAAAAAAGAAATGTCATGGAATAAAATGAGATATTTATGACACAATAACTGCATCACATCAAGTCTACAGAGAAATCTAAGCCAATGAGAAAGGCACATTACAGGAAACTAAGAGAAAGACATGAGTAGGAAATCTGCAACCACACAATGTCACATTGAGATAAGGAAGACCACGGTGATGATCTACTCAGACCTTACAGAAGAGCTGTAATTCAGGAGTCTGAACTTGCTAAGTATTGTCAGGGGCATTGAACAAAGGAAATGGTAGCACACCATGGCTAGGGTATACATTGGTACTACTTTAGAAATTAGAAGGATCCACATCTTTCTACTCAATGGTTCCAAGACAGACACTACAATCTACAGAACTGAGTTCACAGTGCTGTCTCACAGGATCTCCAACTGGGATCGAGGCAGAAGGTGCCCAGATGTATGTGAATGGATGCGTTGTGCTACTGTGGCAAGAAGAAAATTGCATGCATGAAAAAGAAGCCAAACAAAATAATGAGCATTGAATAATTTCTTTTAAAGGAAGTTGAAAAATAGGCTGATCGGGTTGGCGAGGACAGGGGAGCAGAACATAGAAAGCTGAGGAAAAGCAACATGATTACACCACAAGGATGTTTCTCCCCGTTAGGGAGAAGGCAGGCCGTGATTGACAGCGATGGAGCTTCCAAAGTGCTGACACGTCTGTTCTAGACTGATGCGGGATTTCTGAAATGTTTACTTTCGTGTGTGTATGTGTGTGTGTGTGTGTGTGTGTGTGTGTGTGTTTGTGTGTGTGTGTGTACATATGTGTGCATGTGCACATTCTGAGGCCAGATGACCTCTATCTCTATCACTCTGTGTTTGAACATGGAGCTAGGCTGGAGGCCAGCAAGCCCAGTCACCCTCTTGTCCCTATGCCCCACCCTTCAGTGGTATGGTCTTGGGTGTGTGCAGCCATACTAAATCCTTTCACATGGGTTCTGGGGATCTGAACTCAGGTCTTCATGGCTATACACCAAGCACTCTTATCCTTTGAGCTGACTTTCTAGCCCACCCCAGTGCTCACTTGATAATGACTGATGATGGTTGTTTTTGTTTTACGGTTTGGTTTTTACACAAGGTTTCTCTGAGTAACAGAGCTTTGACTGTCCTGGAACTGACTTTGTAGACCAGGCTGGCCTTGAACTCACAGAGCTACACCTGCCTCTGCCTCCTGGAATTAAAGGTGTTTGTCACCATGGCCGGCTAATGTTGATGGCTATGCATTTTTCTATATGTGTATTTTTTTCCTTAAAATAACCAAGCAAAAAGTAATAAAAATCATGTGTCTCCTCCTCAAGGAAGGGCACACGTGAGAAGCACATTGTCAGGTGAATTAGTACCAATGCACAGTAAGGAGGCTGTGGCGGTACTAAGTGACAGCTCTAGGGGACCTCTGACACATACGTATGTGCTCACTGTTGACTGAAGCGCTGTATACAGCACATAACTGTAAGCCCAGGATCTGTAGTGTTTGCTTCTCCTAGAAATAAACATTACAGAATTAGCTTTATGCTCAGTCCATGGTGGGAACTTACCACCTCTGCATGTCACGAGGGGAGACAGGGCATCTGCGTTGCAGTCATTAGTAACCATTGTCTGGAGGGTGCAGCCTCAGGGACAGTCATGAGCATGCTTTCTTCATGAGCCTCTTTTCCATTTCGGAATGTACAGCACATGGCGGGCCGGCCTTTGGGACTGAGGCAGCTGCAGTGAATGGGAGCAGGGGCTTCTGCGCCAACATCCACTTATCAGTGAGTGCATACCAAGAGCATATTGGATGACACCAATCACAAAAGCGTTGCCTTGTTCAGGATGATATTTCTAGTTCCATCCATTTGCCTAAGAATTTCATGAATTCATTGTTTTTAATAGCTGAGAGTACGCCATTGTGTAAAAATACCACATTTTCTGTATCCATTCCTCTGTTGAGGGACATCTGGGTTCTTTCCAGCTTCTGGCTATTATAAATAAGGCTGCTGTGAACATAGTGGAGCACGTGTCCTTACTACATGTAAGAGCATCTTCTGGGTATATGCCCAGGATTGGTATAGCTGGGTCAGGAAGTACTATGTCCAAGCTCAGAATACTTAAGATACAATTCACAGACCACATGAAGCTCAAGAAGAAGGAAGACCAAAGTGTGGATACGTTGGTCCTTCTTTTAAGGGGGATCAAAACACCCATGGATCACATCCAACCAATGGACTGAGTATAGGGTCCCCAATGGAGGGGCTAGAGAAAGGACCCAAGGAGCTGAAGTGGTTTGCAGCTCCATAGGAGAAACAATAATATGTACCAACCAGAACCCCCAGAGTTCCCAGGGTCTAAACCACCAACCGAAGAGTACACATGGAGGGACCCATGGCTCCACCTACATATGTACCAGAGGATGGCCTTTTCAGACATCAGTGAGAGGAGAGGCCATTGGTCCTTTGAGGGCTCAATGCCCCAGAGTAGGGGAATACCAGGTCAGGAAATTGGGAGTTGGGGTTGGTGAGCTGGGGGAGAGGGGATGGGATAGGGGATTTTTGGAGGGGAAATGAGGAGGAGGAAAGGGGATAACATTTGAAATGTAAATAAAGTAAATATCTAATAAGAAATTAAAAAAAGAAAGTCACTATTTATTTGTCTTTGGCCTTTGCAGGAACCCACCTGCTGACCACTGGGCTCTAGTGAGCGGTCTCCCCACTTATGTGGCTCAAAATGGTCTGGTAAGTGATACATCTTGTGTGGGGGAAAGGATTTTAATCAAGAGAATGAGGAAAATGGGGTTAGTGTGAATCTTTCAAGCCAGAGGCTCTTGTTTTTCTAAAAGCTTACTCAACATCTGACCCACAGGAGAGAGTAGATCATCGACATGTCTGGAAATAGCAGATAGAGAGAAATAGTTCTTACGTGAAAAGGTATATAGTGTCCCTGACAATAGAAACGTGTGCAGATATGTCAGGGATGCTGTCTTGACTAGCTGATCTCCCAGGTTCTCCAGATACTAATAAATAAGCTCTCACACCAGACTTAATTACCATTCCCAGCCTCCCCCTCCTACCCACACACAGCAGAGCACCAGTGTGCTAACTCCTGCCATGACTGTTACTCAAACTTTTTTTTTGCTGTGACAAAACACCTGGCTGGGAACTGCATATAACTTTCAAAGTCACACTCCCAGTGACCTATTTCCTCTAGCAAGGCCCCAAAATAGCCCCACCCAGCTGAGGACCAAGCTGTCAACCCAAAAGCCTGAATGGGATTCCTCCCCACCCCCGTATCTAAACCAAAACAATGTCCCATCCATTCAATGTCATAGAGTAGAGTGATGTGTGCTGTCTCCTGTGTTCCAGGACAGGGTTGTGCTGCTTTGGCTTGTAGAGAAGTATTACAGTAAGTCAGTGGCCAGGAAGCCAAAAGGAGACAGGGAAATGAGGTGTGGCTTCTAATATTCCCTCAATGGCATGCTCCAGGAACTGGAAGAGTACTTGCTAGGCCAACTCACCTCTTAAAAGTTTCTACTATTTCCCTGCAGGGTCCCACTGGTGATCAAGAGTCTCGTTTTACCCACGAGCCTTTGGGGACCCTCCATATCCAGACTTTATGACAAACAGAGCTTGGTACAGAGGTCGGGAGGAACATGCTATATGTGCTTAGCATTAGTGAAGTATTAGGTCAGAGACAAGAGGACAGATTTCAAGGTGGCTCCAGAGGGAGGAAAGAGCCAGATCTAGTGGGCCTTGGATGCTGTGTGGAAGGCTGGGACTTTAATCCATGGGTCACCGGGGACAGACTAAGAAGGGCACAGTTCAAGTAAGAGATGATGAGAATCTCAAAGAATTGGGCAGGGGATGGATATCACTCAGGTGGTAGAGAGCTTGCCAATACTCATGAAGCTCTGTACTTCATTAATCCGGGTGTGGCGGTCCACTTCTAAAATCCTAGAATCCAAGAAGTGGGGGCAAGAGTACCAGGAGTTCAAGGTCATCCTTGGCTACATAATGAGTTGGAATCTAGCTTGAGCTAAATGAGACTCTCAAACAAACAAACCCCAATCCCAATGAAGGCCGACTGACACCATCACTAGGTACTGATGATGATTCAGGCCCTAGATAAATGTGATCATTTAATACAACTGGTGCAATACTGGGAGACGCCAGGGTTTCCAGAGCCAGTAGAGGAAGAGGATTCTGTGAAGGACAAACAGGAGAGGTCAAAACTGTTTGGGGTCCCAGGAGAGGTGGGGCCATGGTAACCAAGGAATCAATGTGGGAGTCCACATGTATGTAGCACAGGGATCTAGTGAGGAAGAAGCAGGAGTCCCACCACAGCATGAGGCCCTTGGCAGCCCAATAATAACAGATTTGGTAGTGGAGGCAAAGCCAGCAAAAAGGCAACAGTGAGCAGGTAGAGACTATATGATAAAGGAGGAGAATGTTTGCCTGAACGGTTGCTATGGTGACTATGTCAGTCCAGAGATTAGCAAGGCTGAGGGAGAGATTGGAGCATGCCCCTGGACTGGGAGCAACAATGAGGAAGGAGCAAGGGTATCTGATGGATAGTTCTTCCTCTGAGACCAGGCAGCCTGTCTCTGCAGTCAATGTGGGAACTTTTTAAGAACTGAAATAAGAAATCGTTCACAGTTGGATTTCAGCACCCAATCAGATGTCTTTGTGCAGTGTACACACAAGGCAGCCACAAATAGAGGACCCATTGCCAGTGTTCCAGAGGAGGATCATATTGATCTTGTCTTCAAGAGAGAAATCTTGCAATATAGAAGCAGAGTTGAAACACTTTTTGTTTCTTAATCTACTTTACAGCCCAAAGAAAGAATTCCTTCCTATCAAATAAACAGGATTCTAGTGTAACTGAGCCAGAGATGTTTAAAAGAGCTTCTTGTAACATCAGCCCTTAGGAGGCAGAAGCAGGTTGGCTCCAAATTCCAGGCCAACCAGGGCTATTGTAATAAGATTAAATCTCCCAAAGAAAATAGCATAAACATGTGTGTACACATGCACACCCACACAAACACACATGTGTGCATGCACACTCACATATATGCATTTACATACATGTGCACAGAGGTGTGCATGTATGAGCACACACTCATACACATGAGCGCAACCTTACACATGGACCTGGATATCCAAACACTTAGCATAAGAGCTACAGAATGGAATACTATGCAGTTATTAATAATGACAGCTATACCCCTAGCTTTTCTGAAACCTAGAAATGTCTAGGATGTAATGAACAAAAATAAAATCTACCAGGTGACCTTTCCTAGCTGGTAACCTCGGTTGATAAGCCTGAGCCATTTTGAATCTGTCTACCTGATGAGGACAGCACACTGCCTTGGGCAAGGACTTGGGTTCTAAATAGGGAGCAGGGATTGCAGGTTCTTGCTCAGCTATGACCTGTTGCTTGTTCCCTTCCTGGCTTGCAGATCTGCAATATAATGAATGCACCTGCAGAGGACTTTTTTGAATTTCAGGTAAGCCATTTTTATTTGATCTCTTAGCCATAGAACTTTCTTCTTTTTCTCCCCAGAAAGATAATCAGAATATATCTGCCTTCTTTCTTTCTTTCTTTCTTTCTTTCTTTGTTTCTTTCTTTCTTTCTTTCTTTCTTTCTTTCTTTCTCTCTCTCTCTCTCTCTCTCTCTCTCTCTCTTTCTTTCTTTCCTTTTTTCTTTCTAGATTTATTTATTTATTATATGTAAGTACACTGTAACTGTCTTCAGATACTCCAGAAGAGGGCATCAGATCTTGTTACGGATGGTTATGAGCCACCATGTGGTTGCTGGGATTTGAACTCAGGACCTTCAGAAGAGCAGTCAGTGTTCTTAACCATTGAGCCCTAATCTCTCTAGCCCATCAGCCTGTTTTCTTGGGAAGCAGACTGAATAGTGGACATTTGGACAAAGTTACATAATAATGGAAGGGGAAGACAATAGTAACTGGATAAATTCCAAGGACACTTTCCATTTCATAGCACTTGCATCCTCACTTTCTGATCCCAGGAACATTGATTAGGCTCCTTCCTATCTGAGATGTTTCTGATCCTGGCATTTAACACCCTGCCAGGCACATGCCAGCCCAAACAGCTTGGGGATGGGAACCAGGGCTCTTTGGCTAGGGAGTTCACAGTGTTTCTAGGCAGTTAAACCCACACAAGATCTAAGTTCTGGCTTCTTAGAGCTGAGCCAGGCCATTAGAGTCCAGCCACAGCCCCAATTCTGTCCCTGCTATCTGCACTGCATGGAAGGGGTGGAGCCTGCAGCCCTGCCGTTCTCTTACAGAAAGAGCCTCTGGATGAGTCTGGGTGGATGATTAAAAATGTACTCTCCATGCCCATCGTCAACAAGAAGGAAGAGATCGTTGGCGTGGCCACGTTTTACAACCGCAAAGACGGGAAGCCCTTCGACGACATGGACGAGACCCTGATGGAGGTGTGTGATGCTGGGTGGCACTTGGCTGAAGGGGTTCAGGGTCCACCAGCTTAAGGATTGTCCTCCAGAGTTGTGTGTGGGTCCCAGTGAGCAGCTGCCTGACCATGGGGGTTGGGGGTGGGAGGCCATAATCCTAAGGATCCATGAGAGCCACTTTCTCCACACTCTTTCCTTACTTCCCCTAGCTTCCACACTTCAATATTGGGAGCAGTTTTACGGTCACCTAAGAACTGATGAGAAAGCAGAGCTCCTTCGTACACACTGCTCACTCCAAACATTTCCACTTGTGACATTATTATAAATCTTTACTTAAAATGCATTTGTATCCATTATTTTATCTCAGCCTAATCTGCCCCACACAGCTTTGCAAACCCACTTTATAGCTGAGAAAATTGAGGTCTCAACAGTCTTGTCCTCAGTCCGCATCAGGATCCAGGCTGCCACCACCTCTAACTCTTTTCTTTCTCTACAGTCTTTGACCCAGTTTCTGGGCTGGTCGGTCTTAAACCCTGACACCTACGAGTCCATGAACAAACTTGAGAACAGGAAGGACATCTTCCAGGACATCGTAAAATATCACGTGAAGTGTGATAATGAGGAAATCCAGAAGATCTTGGTGCGTAGTGGCCTTTGCTTGTTTCCACTGTGGTGGAGGATGCCAGGGAGATGTGGCAGCCAGAGGCCATGCAGGAAACCCATGAGGCAGAGCCGGGGATGAGTGGGTTGAGCCCTGCTCTCTCCCATGTAGCCCAGAGATTTGACAGGCCTCAGGAACTGAATGGATAGATACGTGAGCATCAGAGACTAGCCCATAGTGACTGCCCAAGGAACAATATCTCTAGCAGGGTCACCTCTGTCTTGGAGGCCTGATAGCACCATAGACCCCACTTTCCCCTGATCTCAAGACTGACTCGGCACTAGAGGCAGGGGCAACTAGTCTCAGCTCTTAATCTGGTAGGAGGCTTTCCCTGGCAACCCTGTGGATCAGGAGGCATTTCTCAGGGTTTCTCTTCCACAGGGTCACGATCAGACCCATCCATGTGGTGAACATAGCGGTGGTTCAGAAAGAGTAAGAGATTTTCCCATAATTACACCACACTGTAATTTAGGGCTGCAGATGCGGCTCAGTGGCAGAGTGCCTGCCTAGCATGCATGCAGTCCTGGGTTTGATACTGAGTCACTGCACACACTAAAGCCAGATAGAGCACACCTGCCATCACAGCATCTGGGATGGAGGGGCGGGAGTTCCGAGTCATCTTTGGTTGCATAGTGAGTTTTGAAACTAGCCTGAGCTGCATAATATCCTGTCTCAAAACAAAGTACAGTTTACACAGCATGCACCAATATGTTTGAGGCTTCGTATGCATCAACCTGGTCAGGGGTACAGGGAAGCACTTCTGACCTAGTGCAGAGATGAAGAACTGGAAGCCCCTCCCCAAGAGGGAGGGAACTTAGCCTCAAATCACCTACTATGAGAAGAGTTCTCAGTTCCCATTTGTTAGGAAAATGAGCTACTTCTCTGTGATCTCTCTTAATGGAGGCTTCGGGAGGTAGTGGGCGCCCTATCAGGAAAGCTGTCCAGATAGATGCTGGGTGCTCACGTATGGGGTGCAATCGTGAATGGAAAGCCAGAAGTGTGAGGACTGGTGGTTTATTGTTCCTGGGGTGTCGACATTAAATAAACCAAGATCCAACAAACAAGCTGAGCTAACAAAATGGCTTGGGGTGGGATGCCCAGCTGAGATGCCAAGATCTCACATGCTGAGACATCCCAGGCCAATGTTCTCAGAGGTCTCTCATTTCCTTCTCTCTTTTGTTTATGGAGGTATAAGTAGTCCAGGCTAGCCCGTCTTCCTATCTCTGCCGTCCAGTGCTGGGGTTCCATATGTGTTCTACTATGCCCAGACTCAGATGAAGACTCACATAGCCCAGGCTGGCCTCAGACTTGTTCTGTAATTGAAAATGTTCTTAAACTTCTGGTCCTCTTGCTTGTACCTGAGGTTACAGATGTGCACAACTATGCCCAGGTTATGCAGTAACCCAGGGCATGCTGGGTAAGCTCTCCACCACTGACCCATGTCCCAAGCAAAAGGACAGTTCTTAATCTTAGAAGATGTCAAAGAAAGTTTGATTATTTCTTGTCCATTAACGAGTGGCCAATTTGTAGGAGAAAACACCAAGTTCAGATGAAAGGCCTTGTGGTTTGACTCAGGCCACAACCCCAGTCAAATAATGCGTTGAGGACCAGAAGGATATGTAGGCTCAATGCACCAGTTGGAATTTAACAGATTCCACTTTGGATCAAGAGATCACAAACAATTTAACTGGGTTGCTTCATCTGGCACAGGGGAAAAAATAGGTCCAGAGGGGGAAGGCACCTGATTCAGGTCACACAGCAAAGGAAAGCAAATCAAATGAAATGGCCAAACCTTCATTATTCTTGGTCACTAGGAACAATAAAAACATAAATAGCAATATTGTTAGTACAAACTGTGACAATAATTTACATACTTTATTTTAGTTGTATTTTTGTTTGTTCAGAGCCGGTTTTACTCTATAGCTCAGGCTGAACTGAATTTCTCTATATAGTTTACTTTGCCCTCGAGTCTAAGATCTTTTTGCTCCGACCTCTGAGTGATGGGATTACAGATGTGTTCTACCATGTCTGGATAGTTCACATATTTTGTTTAAAAACAAGAACCAGGCATGGCAGAGCCTACCTATAGTCTCAACCCTGGGGAAGCAATCAGGCATGGTGGGGCCTGCTGGTAATCCTGACACTCGCGAAGCAGGGGTCAGAGGATGGATTGTTGCAGGCCAGCAAGACCAGCCTGGACTGCACGGTGGGACCTGTCTCCAAAAACAAAATCCTGAGGGTGTATGTAGCTCAATGCTAAAGTGTTTACCTTGTTACGGGCAAGGCCTGGGTTCCATCTCCAACACACACACACACACACACACACACACACACACACACACACAAATGCTCAGTAGTTACAGGTTTTGTTATTCCTCTTTAATAGAAGAGGCGGGCATTCCGTAGCACAGCTAGACAGGGACAGGCTGAATGTCAATGTAGGCCCCCATGGCTCCGGAGCTGAACAGTGGGCGCTTCTGCTGGAGGAGGGACCAAAGCAAATGAGGGACGTGGAGGTCTCCTTGGGTTCTTGAGGCAATAACTTGTTGCATTTTTTTCTGCTGTTTTGGGGCACGGCAGAAAACCAGAGAGGTGTACGGCAAAGAGCCCTGGGAATGCGAGGAGGAGGAGCTGGCGGAGATCCTGGTGAGCAGCCTGACTCTGGTGTGCGTGCATGCGCCATAGGGCTCCAGCATCTCTTGGCTTGGCTTTCCTCGGCTGTCCTGGGGGGAGGGGCCCGGGAGCACATCACTTTCCTTCATCCCTGGACTCCACTCCAATGCAGCAAGGAGAACTTCCAGATGCCGAGAAATATGAAATCAACAAGTTTCACTTCAGTGACCTGCCCCTCACGGAGCTGGAGCTGGTGAAGTGCGGCATACAGATGTACTACGAGCTCAAGGTGGTGGACAAGTTCCACATCCCGCAAGAGGTGAGGCCTAGGACTGCTCTGCTTTCCTCCCTCCGTAGCCCCGTCTAGTGCAGAGTTCATCAGGTGGTGCAGCCTGGCCTTGAACTTGTGGCTTGTGGGTCCTGGGACACTCCCTCCGTCTTTGGTTTTAAAGGAACAGCTCGGTCTGTAGAACATGTGGAAAGAGTATGTGCTCTGCATTTGGGATTTAGAGTTTGCCTAGGCTCTGCTCTTCTGGACTGGAGCCCAGAAGCTCTTCTGTGGGTGAGAGATATTAGTTAAGTTCCTGGAAACCTGAGCCTTCACTGCAGGATTCCTTTCAAAGGTACTCAGTGGGAGGCAGTGTAGGAAGGAGGCTGGCGCCCCAACCCTCCTAGACTTTGATTAAAGTCTAAAGGTTTTCAAAGGATTGCCCCAGACTACATCAGTACAACCTAAGACACTGTCAGACTGGCAATAGCTTCACACACCACACCCCCCCAAAGACGCAGACACAACAGTGTGTCACCAGCTCTAAGGACTCTGACAGTAAAAGGACTCCCCCCGCACCCCCAGTGATTTTGAAATACACCCCGGTTGGAGAACCATGAGATTAAACAGTCAGAATAGTCGCACCTCTGCATGTTTAGAAATCACTGCTGAAGCTCAACCTGTGGAGGATGCGGGCAGCTCACGATCTCCTTGGCTCTACCGCCTCCCTTACAGCCTTTCCTGGTGCTTCTGCATCAGTGCCTGCTTCCCACAATCTGGGACCATCATGGGTCCATCATGGGTCTGGAGGACCTTGGGTCTGCTGAGGGAGGACTTAGCCACTCTGGGCAGGTACACTCACTGACATGTGTGTTCACAGGCCCTGGTGCGCTTCATGTATTCGCTAAGCAAAGGCTACCGGAAGATCACGTACCACAACTGGCGGCATGGCTTCAACGTGGGGCAGACCATGTTCTCCTTGCTGGTGGTATGGAGGGCTGTGGGGTGGGGAGACTGGCCCACTTGGCAGCCCCAGCATGGTCATTTTTACTTATTGACTTTTAAGAATTGCAAAGTTCAGTGTGGGACTGTGGCTGAGTGATAGACTACTTGCTTAGGAGGTTCAATGTCTAGCAATGATTTAAGAAAAAGAAAGAAAGGACTGCAGAAGTAATACAAGCATAAAAAAGAGGTCTGTGAATAAGCAGGGCGTGGTGAGCAAGCCTGTAATCACAGCACTCAGGAGGCCAGAACAGGTTAGCCTGCGCTACTGAGCAAGACTCTCAAAGCACAAACAAACAACAAAAAATTCCAAGAATAGAGAGGTGTACAAATGTTACTAAATTTTCTTTTTTTGTAACACACACATACACACACACACACCACAGAGAGAGAACACACATGCCATTTATTTTTATGACCAATGAAACAATATATAATATTTTATTTGAAAATATATGTATCCCGCATTTTTATGTTCTTCCATTATATATGAAAATCATATTTTTAAAAAGATTTATTTTTTTATTTTCTGTGGATAAGAGTTTTGTCTGTGTGGATGCAGTGCACCATATATGTGCAGTGCCCAAAGGGACCAGAAGAGGGCATCAGATCCCCTGGAGCTGGCGTTTCAGATTATGTGAGTGCTGAGAATTGAACCCAGGTCTTGTGGAAGGGCAGCCAGTGTTTTTAACTGCGGAGCTCTCTCTGCAGCCCCAAGATTCTTTTATTATATAAACTCATACACACATAAAACACACTTTCTACTAAATGAAACATGAAACTGACCACATTTTTTAGGTGTACAGTCCCAGTGGCATTAAGTACACTCACAATGTTGTGCTGTCTTTGCCGCGATCCTCTCTAGAGTGTTTGCCTTCTCAAACAGTAGCAATGTGCGCACTAAACAATGACGCCCATTTCTCCTAGCTCCCTGGCAATCCCGCTGTATCTTCTCTCTGTGTAAGCTTGACCACTCTAAATACTGCTGCCGTTGGAATCATAAAGTATCTGTTCTTTTGAGCCTAGCTTTTTTTTCACTTAGCACAGTGTCTACAAGGTTCGTCCGTTCATAATTTTATCACTACACAAAACAGTTGTCCTTTGCAATCATGTAGGGGGGGCGCAGGGGGAGGAGTGTTGGAGATTGGTTCTAATGCTTTGGTTCTAATTGGGAATCTATATGTCCAAACACTGAAGGTCCTTGTTCCCAGTAGGTTTTTGATCGATCAGTAAAGATGCCAGTGGCCAACGGCTGGGTAAAGGGAGACAGGGTGGGACCCTTAGGGTTGCGTGGGCTAGGACACAGGAGAGAGGAGGAGATGTAGAATCGCCATGCTGGGTGGTGGTAGTGGTGGTGGTGGTGGTGGTAGTGTGATGAATCAGATTTAGAGCTGGGAAGGGAAGATCATCCATCATACGGGAGTAAAGGGAAGCAGCCCCTGGAAGCGCTGCCCAGAAGTGTCTTGGGTAGCACACACAGACCACTGGGCATCACTGAAGGTAACAGGGCAGCAAAGTTAAAAGTAGATTTAGAAGATGTTGACCCAGGAGTACCAGAGGGAAATGCATGCTAGCCACAGGAGGCCTAGAACTGCCAAGCCTTTGAGTAAACAAGGCATTTCAGAAATAAACTAATGTGTGTGTGTCTTCCAGTCATGAATCCAAATAGCTCCTGGGCAGATGCCCATGTTAGATCCACCAGAAACCAGCCAAAGCAGTGTAGCCTAAACTCAACCACCACAGGGGAAGATGTTTTAGAACATTTGCTAAAACCAAAACTTTCTGTACCGCCAAGTTTCTTATATAAAACGGCAAAGTATTTGTATGTAACCTGTTCCTCCTGGATATTCTTGTTTGAGATCAGGTCTTGGTATGCCCCTCAGCTTGGCCTTGATGCCATGATTGTCCTGGTTCAGCCTCCCAAGTACTAGAATCACAGGCATGCACGACCATGCCAGGCTCCTTCTGGATACTTGAATTAACATCTGGATTACTTAAGATGTCTAATGTAGTGGAAACACTAAACAGGTATTTTGCTGCATTGTTTAGGGAATAACAGTAAGAAAATGTTGGTACATATTTTTCTAAAAACAGGAGTCATGTGGCCCAAGCTGGTCAGATTCTCTGTGTAGGTCAAGATGACCTTAGCTTCCGGTTCTCCCGCTTCCTTCTCCTAAGGGCTGGGATTAGAGGGTATGGCACCATCCTTGGTTTATATAGTACTGGGGTGGGACCCAGGGCTTCATATGTGCTAGGCAAGTACTCTACTCAACTATATCTCACTCCCCTAGAAGACAATTTAAAAATATCTTATGACTCTACTACTGGTTAGATCCACAGATGTGGAGCCCATTAATACAGAGGGCCGACTGTAATTACATTCTTTCCCAACACCTTACTGTTGGATGTGAAGGCTGTCTTTTAATCGTTTACTAGGAAAAACATTACTATAATGCCTTGGGGTGGCCTTGGTATGTTTGTGTCAATATTTTTGACTCAGAAATTTCAGGGTCCATTATATCTCATCGAAAGTGTATCTCCAGATAGGTCATTCTGCAGCTACCCGCTGGGGTCAGGTTTCTGGTCTACATTCCTTCCCCTCAGGTCTAGCAATGCCTAAGCCCTACGGTTTGGAAGCAGGAATTCTGAAAGGCCACCAGAAAATGACAATGCTTGCTAGCTTAAATTTGGCTTTTCTTCCTTTCCTTTCCTTTCCTTTCCTTTCCTTTCCTTTCCTTTCCTTTCCTTTCCTTTCCTTTCCTTTCCTTTCCTTTCCTTTCCATTTTCTTCCCTCCTCTGTTTCCTCTCCTGATCCTCTGTGTGTGTGTGTGTGTGTGTAGTATATGTGTAGTGTGTATGTGTACAGTATAAGCATAGTGTGTATATGTGCACAGTGTGTATGTGTGTGTAGTATGTGTATGTGGGGTGTGTGTGTGTATGGTATATGAGTGATGTGTGTATGGGTGCCTATATCTGTGTGGTGTGTATGATGTGTGTGTGGTGTGGTGTATGTGTGTGTGTGTGGTATATATGTAGTATAGTATGTATGTGTGTGCAGTGTAATGTGTGTATGTGTGGTATGTATATGTGTGTGGTATGCACATGCATGCATACACACAAAGAGAGATAGAGAGAGTGAGTGCAAACTTTTAAAATGAGTTCTAGGCAGACCCGGGAAACTTGAGATACTGTGTAAAGAACTAAAACAAGCAAGCAGACTTACATGTGTGGGTCCCAGTCTTGCCCTGACCACCTTTCTTTCTGCCTTGCTTCCGTCCCACCAAATGGTGGTGGCTTTGACCTCTAATATCCTTCCAGACAGGAAAGCTGAAGCGGTACTTCACTGATCTGGAGGCCTTGGCCATGGTCACTGCTGCCTTCTGTCATGACATCGACCACAGAGGCACAAACAACCTCTACCAGATGAAGTGAGTCAGGCCTTACTGGGCCCCCACTCCTCCATTTTCTTCCCCCCCACTCCTCTATCCTCCCCACCCTGGATCCATTACCCAGATCTTCACTATCCCAGGACTGACTTACCAGAGAAAGTCCCCACGGTCCCAAGCCTCCATTTTTCTTGCTCTTAGGGTCTAGGTCCAGTCCTATAGCAAAAGAAGTGACAGTTTCCCAAAGATGTCCACCTCCCAAATCCCAGAGCCCACGAATGCTGACTGGTGCTCTGAAGGGGATTTTTCGGTTGTGATTGAGTTCAGAAGCTTGGGATATGAACCCCGATGATGTGCAGGGCTCCTGTGGTCCCAAGGGTCCTGGTGAGGAGGAGGAGGCAGGAAGCTAAGAAAAGATAA
This sequence comes from Apodemus sylvaticus, assembly GCF_947179515.1. Lineage (NCBI taxonomy): Eukaryota > Metazoa > Chordata > Mammalia > Rodentia > Muridae > Apodemus > Apodemus sylvaticus. The sequence continues at coordinate 36,310,089 of NC_067484.1, read as the reverse complement.
GGTTCGATCTGCTGTCTTTGAAGATGTCAGAAGGGCCATCCAGCAAGGGATGTGGGAGGGCTCCAGAAGAGGGAAAGGACACAGAGCCAGACTCTCCTGAGGGCCTCGAGAAGGAGGGTGCCCCGGGACCTTTATCGGCTATCTGAACTCCAGAGCTAGAAGAAGGTGCATTTTATTTTTTTGCACCACTAAGTCAGTGATGTTTGCTATTGTAGCAATCGGACATTAAAACTTGATGTTCTTTTACTCTCGTTTTCCCTGTCTTATGTATGGAACTAATTTGAGCCAACATACTAGTAATTGTAAAAGTTCATTCATTTGCCTTGCATGTTAATGCTCCTGGCATGAAGTCATGAACTCCATTTAAAAAAAAAAAAAAAAAGCAGCCTGCATCCTAACCACATATATATACTCCAGTTGACCTCTGAGGCACTGCCTTTGAAGCACAGTTTCATTGAAACCTTATGATAGGCTTTGGGCCAGGAAGCGTGCATGTGTTACCTCAGTGTCTTAATTAGGTTTCTGGTGCCATGAAAGACACCATGACCAAAAGCAACGTGGAGAAAAGGTTCTAGTCCATCACTGAGGGGTGGCAGGGTAGGAACTTCGAGGCTGGAACCTGGAGGCAAGAACTGAAGCTGAGGCCCCTAGAAGGGCTAGCTCCTGAGGCTTCCAGTCAGCTACCTTTCTTATCCCGCCCAGGACCACCCGCCTACAAGTGGCTCTATCCCCAGTGGCTAAACCCTCTGATCAAAGATCAAGAAAAGGCCCCCACAGACTTGCCTACAGGCCAATCTGAAAGAGACATTTTTCTCAGTTGAGGGTCCCTCTTCCCAGATGACCCTGGCTTGTGTCAGAGAGACACACGACAAACCTAAGAGGCTCAGTCATGTTACATGAGAACACCAAGATTCCACTCAGGCCTGGCACCTGTAAGACTGAGCACTAAACTTCATGCTTCCCCGCATCTTCTCCCTGTCCTAGGCTGCTTCAAGCATCATGGTATGTTTTCATTGTAGGATTCCGAGTGCACTAAGCATAGCATTGTAAGTGTTCAGCACTTACTGAGCACGTAACCGAATTAGAAACAAACAAACAAACAAACATTTCTTTCTCATGGGAATTCAGTGACTTCCCCTAAACCTCGGCTATGTTCAAAACATGGTCCACTGTGTGTGTGTGTGTGTGTGTGTGTGTGTGTGTGTGCCTGTCCAGGGGATATAGACAGTTCTCTAAAAACAGTGTGTGGCATTGTATATGCTTGTGTCTAAAAGGTCCATGACCCATAATGGGCTCTTAGTCACTTGTGAAGAAAGGCAAAGACGAAGTGAGGATATTTGACATCTGTTCCTCATCTTCTGCTCTGTTTTTATTTTGTGCAAGGTTCTTCCTGCTCCTCCTCCTTCAGTATCTGCCTACATAATTGGGAGACGGCAGGACTGGATTAGAATGTCTTTAGTCTCCATCTTGCCCATCCAATGTTAATATTTACATTTATTCTGTCTGTCTGTCTGTCCATCTGCCTGACTGTCTCATCTAGATCACAGAACCCTCTGGCCAAGCTCCATGGGTCCTCCATTTTGGAAAGGCATCATTTGGAGTTTGGCAAGACACTGCTGAGAGATGAGGTAGGGTGACGCCCATCTGACAGGCAGCCTTCTTGCCATGGGCTGAGGCTGTCATTGCTTGCCATCACTTCGGGTGGCCATCGGAAGAAGACTGACCTTGCTGCCAGCCCCATTTCTCAAACTCTGTGTAATTCTTTTCTTCAGGGCCTGAATATCTTTCAGAACCTGAATCGCCGGCAGCATGAGCACGCCATCCACATGATGGACATTGCGATCATTGCCACAGACCTTGCCTTGTACTTCAAGTGGGTATTTCTCCTCATGTTAATAGTAGCAGTGGGGGGAGGAGCTGGAGAGATGGCTCAGTGGTTAAGAGCACTGACTGCTCTTCCAGAGGTCCTGAGTTCCCAGCAACTACATGGTGACTCACAACCGTCTGGAATGGTATCCAATGACCTCTTCTTGTGTGTCTGAAGACAGCGATGGAGAAATCGCATACATGAAATAAATAAATCTTTAACAGCAGCAATGGCTATAGTAACAAATGTCCTAGTTCCTACTGATATTTGTTTTGCTTCAGGTCCAACACATCATCCTTGTAGGGTAAATACTCTTACGCCCCATCCTAGAGAGAAACTGATCTCCTAAACACACAGACCAGTGACACCTAGTCTAGAACCTAGTCTTATTTTCAAGGCTGAAGTTTTTTCTGGGTTGTTTTGTTGACTAGATGAATTCAATAACATCCCCAACTGAAACAACCCAGGTTAGCAGCCCACCTGTTGTCTCATTGGGTGGGGCAGTCAAGCTAGAGTTTCTCTGTGTAGCCCTGGCTGAACTGGAACTCACTCTATAGACCAGGCTGGCCTCGAACTCAGAGATCTGCATGCCTCTGCCTCTGAGTGCGGGGATTAAAGGTGTGTGCCATCACCGAGCTGCTTGCTGCCTCTTTGTACTTGACCTCTTAACCAAACTGCTGTGCCTTTCAGGAAAAGGACAATGTTCCAGAAGATTGTGGATCAGTCAAAGACATATGAGAGTACCCAGGAGTGGACCCAGTACATGATGCTGGAGCAGACGCGGAAGGAAATTGTGATGTGAGTCAAGACAGGGCTAACACTCATCTGCCTGGGGGATAGGGGGCAGAGGCTGCACCCATAGATCTTGCTACTCTCAATAGAATCTAGGGACACTTGGCACTTAGAGGTCTCCCACATTTGAAAGCATGAGGCTGTATCCAAACAGAATGGCCCAAGCTATGCCATATATTTAACTTTTATTTTAGCACTGAAAACACAAGCCAATATATTGTTATTCTTTTATATAACTGCATGTAAAGAGTGTAATATTTGAAGCATTTCAATGATAAAATCTAGGATTTGAGTAGCAAAGTGATACAGTGTTCAAGCTTTGAACAAAATATGTGCTGACAAGAGAATTCAAGTGTAAGGGCCTGAGTTTGATTGCAGGAACCACATAAAAAAGCCAGACATAGTGGAGCTCCCAGCGTTGTTTCCCGCTGGGGAAGTGGAGCTAGGTGGGTGTCTGGGGCTCACTGGCCATTCAGCCTAGCCTTGTTGAACTTAGGGCCAATGAGAGACCCAATCTCAAAAAGCAACATAGATTGCTCCTAAAAGCAACATCCAAGGTTGCTCTCTGCCTTCTGGATACACACAGATGCACATACACACATACACATGTCCTTGGGCCCACACGAACACACAAATGCACACATATACTTTTTAGCATCTGTAATCCCAGCACTCCTATGTGGAAGGGTGGCAGAGACAAGGAAATCATTCACCAGTTCGTGGACTAGCTAGCCTGGAGTATGCAACCAAGAGACACCTTGCTTCAGCCAGGTAGAGGGTGAGACTTGAGTCCAGAGAGGTATTGTCTAATCTCCCCACTAGTGCTCTGGCATGATGTGTCCCCACTCGTCCCCTTGCACAGAATAGCCTGAAAACTCTGAAACAGAAGGATAATGGGACAGTTCATTCCTGAACATGAGTAGGCAGGCACTGATAGTGAGGCAATTCTACTTTGAAGGACTGCATGTTCTAAAAGAGAATTTTCTATCGGGAGAGAAAGGCCTGTACCTTATGTACCTTAGTACATGACCTTGGGAAATCAGGGTGGCTGCAAAGTTAGACTCCTCTGTTGTTCTGATGGACAGCACCATCTTTGATATATATCAAAGTAAATTCCAGATGAGTCAAGGAATTTTAAATAATGGGGAGAGGGTAATGGGAAAATTAAAAGAAATAATTTCAGATTAATTTTCTCTAAGTATGACACGATATTCATAAAAAATGACTGGATGAATTTGACTATTGGAAAATTAAGAATCTCTACAACACACACACACACACACACACACACACACACACACACAAAGCCAAAGACAAAATCCAAGTGAGTGACAGGCCGAGGGAAATTATTCATAATGTTTTTAACAGAAAAGCAGGCGATTTCCCCAGTAAACGCCAATACAATCCAAGGAAAAGGCTAAGTCACCAGAAAAAGGACAAAAGGCACACACGGCCCATTGCCAGAAAAGGGAACCATAATGGAATATAAACAAAGATGGTGGAGCTCAGATTGTGCTCAGAGAGTACTGAAGCATAATGCGAGGCGGGAGGTGTGGGGTGGGGGGTGTGGGTGGAGATGGGGTTACCCCTGCTCTTGGCAAAGATGATCACTGTGTTGGCCAGAGGGAAGGGAGCGGGAGGGTGTCTCCTTCATGGTTCTGGGAGAGAATAGGTGTAATCTTGACCGGACAGTGGGGCACTACGATCTGTGAAGCTGTGACTCCAAACTTGAGAGAACACCTTAGCTGTCTTCTGAAAGTGGCTTTCCAGTTGTGAGAAAACTGGGTAAGGCAGGGTAGGCGGAACAGTCTTGAGGTAACTCAAGGTGACTCTCCTGCTGTCTCAGGGAAGTGTGTGGCTTCTGCTTGCTTTTGTTTACATTGTGGCTTTGGGATATCACTGCTCTCTTCAACAACCACATCATCCACGTCCACAGTCTGTTCATTCTTTTTCTGACCAGACTGCATGCTTTCAACTCTTTCTGCTTCTTTTGGCTCTCGGTTCTTACTATCAGCTTAGATAAAACTGTTTTCTGTGCTACAGAGCTGAATAGTATGTCTGCTCTCTGGACATTTCCTCCACCAAATTGATTAGACCATTACTTTTAATCCAGCCTCAGTCTCAGAAACACAAAGTATGGACAAAGTATTTTTCAGACAGAATGCGAGTGACTTACAATCCAATATCTAATAGAGCCCTCACTTCTACCTTGAAAGCTCTGAACTGTCTGGATTGCCCATGTCTTTATCAGCATTGTTGTCCTCTGTGGTCTTCAGAATCGCCCACTGTGCTTTGCTGACCGAATCCTACATTTATTAGCCTGCTTCTCCAAACTTGAATGCCTCTCCTAAACCAGTTCCAAAAGCTTAAGAATGATATTTTCAGGTAGATACAACAATGCCCTCACTCCTGGTACCAGTTTTCTGTTCTACCTTATCTTGAGTGGCTTTGATCACATGTCCAGAAAAAGAAAAAAACTCACAGGCAAGGGGCGTATTGCTTTAATCCAGGACTTGGAGGCTGGAGAGATGGCTCAGGGGTTAAGAGTACTGGTTAGTCTTCCAGAGGTCCTGAGTTCAATTCCCAGATCCCATCCCAGAGATCCCATCCCAGATGCTCGCAACCATCTGGAATGGGATCCAATGCCCTTTTCTGGGCCTGTGAAGACAGCTACAGTGTACTCATATACATAAAATAAATCGAAAAACAAAACAAAAAAAAAAAAAACAAAAAACAAAACCCAACAATCCAGGACTTGTGAGGCAGAGATCGGATTGTAGCAAGTTCAAGGCCAGTGTGGTCTATCTACTTAATGAATTTGAAGCAAGCCTGGGCTGGATAGCAAGATCTTGCCTCCAAAGCACCGTAAAGGGAAGGTAGTATTCTGCACATTGTCTCTTGCTCAGCCCCAGGCATCTGGGCAGAGCACTGTGGCAGTGGCAAGTTGTGGTAGAGAGGCTTCTTGACATCACAGAAGACAGGAAGGAGTGGCGAGGAAGGGTAGGGGCTCTGAGCAAGGCGTAGCTTCCAAAGACACATACAGTGGCCTTCCTCCAACTAGGTACCATCTCCTAATGCTTCTAGAACCTCCCCAAATAGGACCACTACATCAGCATAGGAGCTTGTGAGGGACCTTTCACATGCAATCTGTAACACTGTAGGAATTGCAGCAGCCCCTGCTCTGACCCAACAGCCCCACGGCTAAGATTTTATCACCATACATTCTCCCACATGTACACCGAAGGGTGTATCAAAGTCCTTGCCACGTGATCTCTAGTTACAGAGAAGGCTGAAAACAACTTACATTCCCACCAATTAGAACCCAGGCTAAATACCCATGGCATTTTTCACATAATGCAATATCAACTAGAATTTGCCAAGGAATGCCATTTGGAAGATGTTTAATTAAACAAACAAACAAACAACATGGACAGAACTTTGGTTATTGTAAAAAGACGGATGGCCTAACAAGCTGTTTCCAGGCTGAGCCCTCAGATCTTCCAAGGAACCCAGTGCCTTCCAAGACATGTCTGGGCGTGGTAATCAGTGTTCTCTTTCATAATACTAATCTTCCTGAAAAAAACCAAAGGCTCAGTAGGCAAGGCGTTCCCACCCTCTCCCAAATTACAAAGGAAAGAAACATTCTTCTCTTTCTTGATCGGCCTCCAGGATTTTGGCTCAGGTACAAGAGTCTCCAAGCCACAGAGCAGAGCGACTATCTGAATGTTAGAAATATGCTAGAAACACGTGTGTCATCAAAGCTCTTTTTGATTGATGTGTTACAAACCCAAGGAATGGCTGCAGGCCTTCTCTGTTTATATATTCTGATAAAAACACACTTTCCTCTATAGTCTCTAAAGGCATACTCTCGACTCAGGGTGTGCAGGGTGTTCTTTTCTCGATGGTTCCTTGCGGGGCATCCTACAATCCATTCACTGCTGAACTATTATGTGCCTGGAGTTAGGGTCAAATCCAACAAGTTAAGGGCTCATTCCTACGAGATGTGCTTCTCTCTCCCTCTGCCCCCCTCTCTGCTGGAGATGGAGAGCAGGGTCTTGGCACATGCTGAAGTCAGTTCTCCACGGCAGAGCCTCCGCCATCCTGCCTTCCTTCCTTGCGGTGTAAGCAGGGCTTACTAGCCAAGTGCTCCCTGAAGCATTCCCCTGCCTTGGGTTTGCCTTGTCTCACGTGTCTAGGCTTCTCACGTTTCTCACCGACGGATAAGTCAGGCGTCCCATGATTTCCCCCTTAATTTCTATCATCTTCCATAGTGGCTCATGGAACTCTGGGAAATACCTCACTTACATTTGTCAGTATGGATGGGATGATGGCTGCAGATAGATTACCAGATGGAGGTGATGTAGGAGCAGTCTGGAGGCAGGTACCCTCTGGGCATGCAGGTGGCCACTAGCCTAGAAGCCCATCCTGTAGCTGGTTCAAAAGGCTTTTTCGGTCTTTGTTTGGTTCTGTTGTTATTGTTGTTTTTTCTGAGACAAGAGTTGCACTTTGTAGCCCTGGCTAGCCTGGAACTTGCTATTCAGACGAAGCTGGCTTTGCGGGAACTCACAGCATCTGCCTGCCTCTGCCTCTAGAGAGCTGAGATTAAAGGCATGCCTAGATTAAAAGTTTTGCTACAGTTCAATCTCTAGCCAGTCTTCCCTGGAGTCAGTGAGCAGGGATAACATATTGAATCATGAAATCACTTGGTCCTCCTGGTGATTGGCTCCAATCCAAGGTTATCTAGAGGTCTCATCCTAAGCCACCTCACTAGCATAGAATAAGGGACGATCAGTAGGAGCTCATTGCAAACTAGACACTCATTAGAAAATTTAAAGGCTTTAGGAGCTGTGTGCAAAGACCTGAGGACAGAGGCCAAATATATTCCATATTATACACCATTATATGCAGTGTTTTTAAAAGCAAAAAAAAGCATTAGTAATGGAGGATCTTGTTCTTGGTTATTTAGCACATAGGCAAAAATCAAGGTATGTCCCAATAAGCAACCATAACTTTCTCCAGAGTATGTGTCACTGTTTAGGGACCATGTTATTAAAGCAAAGGGCATCCGTAGGAAGTAGTGAAAGTTACAGATCCTGCTATATCTATTTTTAAGTTGCTAAAGGGATCAAACCTCATGACATTAGGTAAGGACTCTTCCAAATTTCACTACTGCCTAGAACCCTGCTTGTCTGTCTGCCTGCCCGATTGCCTATCATCTGTCAGTCTATCACCTATCTAGTCACCTATTTATGCAAAACAGTGTTCTGTTGTAACACCTGGAGGAGGAAACTTCTGTTGCAAGTCACAGTTCTAGACGCTTCAGTCTGAGGCCACTTGGCCCTTTCTTTGGGTTTTTAGCTGTGTAGTACATCATGACCATACCATGTGCCATAGAAGGCCTGGCCTGCTCTCCTTATGGTGACCAAGAACAAAGAAAGAGGAAGGAAAGGGACCTTTTAAGGGCACACCCCAACTGATTCAACTTCTTCCACCCAACCCCACCTCCCATCCACCATATTCATACTTTGCAAGAGTGCTGCAGATTAGAGACCAAGCCTTTTGTGGTACACAGGGCTTTAGGGAGTATACAAGATCCAAGCCATAACACCGTCTGTCTATCCATCCACCCAACTGTCCATCCACCTATTCTAAACACCTACACATCTATCTCTATTTTTCCTAGAATTAAAAATAAATGAGAAAAACAGGAGGGAAAAATACCAATGAAGGACTAAAGAGATGTCATTGGGATACATTCTAATGTGCTTATTGAATTGAAAAGTTACAGGTCAGACTCTGATGTGGCTGCTTTAGTTGATGGCACAAACCTGTGGTTCCTAGTGATGGCATGCAGCATATATTTCCATAAATTAAATGAGTTCAATCTGAAGCTTCAAAGTTTCGTTGAAAGCAACACTGAAACTCATTATGAGATAGAATCCCTTTATAAAAATACAACGCTGGAAAAGATGTATTAGAATTAATGTTTTAATGTACCTGCCCATTTTCAGTATCTTGGGTTAACACAGCTCTTGAAGAAGTGCCAGAGGTGTAATTAATAGTCCTCTGAGAAGCTTTTGTTCTGTCTTCATGGCATGATTCCCAGAAATGGAAGACATTAAGACTAGTGTTGGCTTACAACAAAATGGAAGGAGAATGTTATTGAACTGTCAGCAGATAGATCTCTCGGTTAATGATCACAGGATAACTTTTAACAGTTAATTCAGAAAAATTCAAAGAACAGGTGATTTGTTATAATGAAACTCCTTGTACCTCCAGGGCATTTATAAAAATGAGAAGTGCCACATAAAACAGATGCTGATTTTTCTCAGTCTAGCAGTAAGAAACAGTCACCTATTATCTGACTTTACAAATCCTGCCTTAGCTGGGCAGTGGTGATGCACGCCTTGAATCCCAGCACTTGGGAGGCAGAAGCAGGCAGATTTCTGAGTTTGGGGCCAGCCTAGTCTACAGAGTGAGTTCCAGGATAGCCAGGGCTATATTTTGGAGAAATCCTGTCTCCAAAAACAAAACAAAACAAAAAACAAACAAAAAATCCTGCCTTATCTCTCCGGGATGAAGTTCCAAAATCAATTACATTGAGTATCAAATAATTGTTTATTAAAATAGATAATATATTTTGTCCTTTGGACTAATTGTAAGACTTAATCCAAAGGGGGAAAATTAGCACTTTCGGTGGAAAAAATCAGAAATAACTGAAACTAATCAAGATATTTGGTTACTATAGTATGAAAGGGTGGTCAGGAAAGAATGAAGTGTGTAGCTATGTACACAGATACAAAACATATCCACATTTATATACATGGATTATATACAGTGTTAGGATACAGTTCTTCAGAGGTCAAAAGTGGAAATACAAGTTTAAGGAGAAAAACTTGTTTGTTTTTTTCTGTCATAGATGATGATGGTTGATATTGAATTACTCCACTCCAGATTCCTTTGGATTTTGAAGAGTGAAGTAATACTTTCCTTTGGCTGTCAGTATTTGCGATGCTTTGCCAACTAGATCCTTGCAGATATTTGAACCTATGATGAAATAGTTTCAAGTGTTCAAAAGGTTCACAGTTTCCAAAACTATTTAAGAAGACCTTCAGCAAACATGGTTGGAAAACACAGAAAGCTGGCCTTGACAACCTCAGCACCACTGATGGGGGTGGGCGGAATTAGCTTTTGATGTGGGCCTGTCTTGTGTCCTGTGGGCTTTACCTACCAGATGCCAGTAGCAGACTTTCCACCCCAGCCGAGACTACAAAATGATTTGAGATGGTGGCAGGCTTGCCGAGGGGCAGGAGTCTCCCTGGGCGAGAAGTATTGCTGTGAGGCAATCTGAGTTTCGTCCATTGGCTTCTCTACCTCTCATCAGAATCACTTCTTACCCGGGTAGAGTGGGGGCAGTTACACAACTAGAGCCTTAGTACCAGCCAGACTGGGATTGAATCTTGGTTCTTACTTATTGGTGGTGTAGCCTTAGCAGCTTACTTCACCAGTCTGTGCCTCAGTTTCCTCTGGAGCTCAGTGGGGATGATGATAGTGTTATTTTTCAGAATCTCTTGGAGTTGAGCATGTCTTGGATAGGTGGAGCTTTGGACGGAGCCATTTCCTGTAAAATAATGACCTATGGATTTGGTCTTTGTTCCTGGTTCCTCACAGGGAGCACCTAAGAGCCTTGGGTTTTCCTGAGTGACAATGGTATCTTTTGTTCTACTGAGGTCACTCCTGGCAAGAGCCCAGATAGTTTTGGAATGAGGGCTTGCTTATAATGGGAGACCCCATTATAAGATTGGGACTTACAGCCTCATTTCTACCCTCTAGAGAGGTGGGGAACACCTGGACCAAGTTAATTACTAGTGACACATGGTTTAATCCATCATGCCTACTAAGATAAAATCTTCATAAAATAGTTTCAACATGGGAGTTTAGAGACCTTCTGGATTATGACCACTTGGAGGTCCTGGGAGACTTGGATGTCCTAAGAGAACCTCCCCACGGCCAGCCCTTCCCTGCTTCTCTTTCAGCTGCGTTTGCTCCTCAGTTGGTTTAACACATGCCAGGTGTTGCTATAACACAAGTGTAAACGAAGTGGTACCTGAGTTTTGTGAGCTGACTCAGCAAATTTTTGAACCCAGAGGGACGTTATGGTTGCCCCCACGACTGTTTAAAGCCAGATCAGACAAAAGAGGGACTAATGTAGGGCATAACATCCAAACTCAGCTTCTGAAGAGAGGGCAGTCTGTGAGACGGAACACTTAAATCCATTGAGTCGGCACTAACTCCAGGTGCTAAGTGTTAGCTCAGAGTTGATCTGTGAGGAGGGAAAATTCGTAGATGTCTGAAAGTTAGGAGGCAGGGAGGGATGAGACATGGAGAGAAGAGGTGACAAGATACTATTTGGTGAACAATTTAGGCCAAACCAACAACAACCAACCAATTGGAAGGCCAGACTTTACTTTCCTAAAGGTATGGTGAAATTTTGTGTCTAAACTATGAGACTAGACCACCCATGTGCTGTCACATTCCGCTCAGGACCTCAGTCACTGAGAAGCAAGCACACCTCCTACACAGCATCCTCTTACCCCACCCCTCTCCTCTAAAGCCAGGGTAGATTATTGCACCTTCTTTCTAAGAGTGTAGGGAATCTAGGGTACTGGGGGCATCTTCTAGCCACCCCCACCAGGCAGCTGCAAGACTTTCCCCCAGGATCTGGCCCTTTCTTTGTCTGGCGAGCCTCTGTAATGGCTCTGTACACCCTTCTTTCCAAGATCTCTTGGTCTGCAGAGTTTGGGTTCAACAAAAGGAAACCATCAGCACTGAGTTCCCATGCTTTGTTTTAAAGGTACTCCTGTTGTGAGCCTCCTGGGGTCTGAGATCCACACTGAACTCCCTTCTGTGCCCTGAGCCGTATACCACTGTGTCAGACCCCTGCCTGGCTCTTGTGCTGCCCTACTGTTAAGGATACTCGACCAACCATTGCAAGGATGTGACTTCTCACTTCATATCAAGCCCTTTCTGTCTCCTCTTAATCTCAGTTCTCATTTCTTGATTATGGTCAAACAAGGAGTTAGAAGCCCTCAGCATCCTCCAGACTGGGGTGTAGGAACTGCTGCCTTATTTCATAGGACTTACAAGCTTTTTGTTTTGGCTTGTTTTGTTTGAGATGGTCTCACTACATACCCCTGGATAGCCTGGATTTCATCATATATATATAAAATCAGGCTGGCCTCGAACTCACAGAGAGATCTGTTTTTCCAAATCTTACAAGTGCTGGAATTAAAGGTGTGTGCCACCATGCCTGGTGCTGATTATATTTTTAAGTGGTTGGAGGGAAATTTTAAAAATATCATTTCACAGGCTAGAGAGATGGCTCAGTGGTTAAGAGCACTGACTGTTCTTCCAGAGGTCCTGAGTTCAACACATGGTGGCTCACAACCATCTGTAATGGGATCCAATGCCCTTATCTGGTGTGTCTGAGACAGCTACAGTGTACTCATCATTCATTCATATATATATATTATATTATTGTATATTATATATAATTATATATATTATATATAATCTTTAAAAATATCATTTCACACCAAAAGATACTAAAACTTCTATGTCCATAAATAAAATTTGATCCGTTTATGGAGAGCTACATTCTGACTTTATGGACTGTGGGTTCTTTTACCTTTATGTCACCTTCCTTCATTAAAAAAAAAAATCGATCGATAAATTAATTAGCAAATAAATACAAATGATATGACTTTATCGGTAGAAAGATAAACTTGGAAAATTTATTATCATTTCCTTTTTCTTCTGACTTTATTGATTGATTTATTGAGGCTGTGTTTATCACTTCTACTGGCCTGCAAGTCACAGCAATCCTCCTGTCTTGGTCTCCTGAGTGTTGGGATTATAGGCATGAATCACCACATCTGCTTTTCTTCTGTCAAAAGCAATTACAATTCAGGTATTTTCATAAACTTCCAAAAATATGTGACTCTTTAGCATTAGAAGGAAGTCAGAGCAGGAAGTCAAATAGGGAGGGAACCTGGAGGCAGGAGCTGATGCAGAGGATTGCTGCTGACTGGCTTGCTCTGCATGGCTTGCTCAGTCTGCTTTCTTGTAGAACTGAGGACCACCAGCCCAGGGATGACACCGCCCATAACAGGTTGGGCCCTTCCCCATCAATCACTAGTTAAGAAAATGCCTTACAGCTGGATCTTCTAGAGCATGTTCTCAATTGTGGTTCCCTCCTCTCAGATAACTCTAGCACATGTCACAGTGACCTAAGACTAGCCAGCACACCCCACCCCGCTTTCTTATTATGTCTGGCTGCTCCTGCATCACAGATGGAGCTGAACAGAGAGATACAATAGAGGCCACATCTTCTGCAAAACCTAAAATGGCCATCACTGGGACCTTTGCACAAAGTCGATCAACCCTTGGTCTAGTGTTTTACAAAGGAGAAAAGAGAGATCCAGAGAGACAGAAAAGTGACTGACCTGGTGACTTACCCAGACTGTGGTCCAAGACAAAAGGCTTGCTCCTGCGTATCCACTCATTCTCATGCTGCCGAAAGGCCTCCCAGGGAGTGTCTGAGGCAGCGTTCTACAGAGTTCTGGAAACTGGAGGGCAAGAATGCTTTCTCATGAAAGTCAGCCAGAGGGCGGGAAGAAGGCCACTGGGCTTCACAGCCAAGCTCTGGAGGGCCTTGTGAGTGGAGCAGGAAGAGCAGCTCAGCTGCCCTTGAGCAAGCTGAGCTCTTCAAGCAGCTGCCCTCTTAGATGGTAATTTGATAACGTGATGAGGAGCTGAGGACAATGGGCGCTATTAAAAACCATGCCTTGTGCTTGCCCTAATGCCTCTCAGGAGGTACAACCATGTGAAATAACTGAATTCCTTTTGACCCACAAAACCAGAATTTCATGGGTTCTAACCTGGCATGACTATCTCATTTTACATACTGAACTGAAAGACATTATCTTCAGTATCTTGTTCTAGCCATTGCAAGTCAAGGGAAGATGGAAGGGCGGGATTCCGCTGGGTCTGATTCCAAAGCCCTGCGTAGAAGCGTCAAACTCCAATCCCTTCTCCCTTAGGATGTTGACCTAACAAGAGACTCAGACATGGGTTCCTGAGTCCTCAAGTCTGCCTGGGTCTTCTGGTGTGCATGTCCTCCTTTACTCTGGTCCATCTTCCACCGGCTGAGCTTACTTTTCAACTGCCCTTCTCCCCTGGGCATTTTCTTGATGATTTCTTCCACCTCCTGCCCATTCCCACGATAGTTTCCTTCCTGAGCTCCCGTGGTGCAGAGCTCAACAATTACACACCTCTGTGGTGTGTAAATCTGATCTTGTCCCTCTTCTGTTCAAATCTTCCTGTCCTTTGGGGGATGCCGTCCTGTACCTCTCCCTATCCCACGGGCTGTGAGCTCTGTTCCCACACATTGACTCTCTCTCATTCTCAAGAGTTTCTTTGTGTAGTCCTGGCTGTCCTGGAACTCCCTCTGTAGACCATGAGCACCTCAAACTCAGAGATCCACCTGCCTCTGCCTGCTGAGTCCTGGGATTAAAGGTGTGCACCACCTTGCCCAGTCTGTTTTTGGGCTTCTCTTAACAAGGCTCCCGAGGGTTTCCCGAGGTTCTCCCTTCCATGCCCCAGCCTTCTGAATGCCACCAGGCTTCCTGTTACCAGGACTTTGGTGCCAGGTGTTCCCTCTGCTTTCTTTAGCAAGTTAGGGATGACACATCATAGACCAATCTAACATTGACTGTTAAAAGGCATTGCTTCCTAATACCATTACATTGAGGTTAAGGCTTCAGTGCATGGATTTGGGTTTGGTCCACAGCAGAAGAGCACCTACGCCCGCTATTATCTCTACTGTTATCTCTCAGCCCAGGCAGGACCAGTTCCTCTCCCTTATAGGCACTCCTCCGCCCTCGGCGTTTTCTTCCACGCCTTGTACGTTACTGTCCTCCTTAGCATATCACCACGTGAGTGCTCTTCTCTGGGTTCCTGGAATAACCATGAGCTTCATCTGGGCCTCCCAGAAGCCCCCATGTCTCACAGAGCACTTGGGATCCTAGGACACATGGGGGGGGGCAGCCATGCCTTGTCTTTAGGGCGTGAGGTTTAGATTAGTTATTCTGGGGCTACAAGGCCTTCTTCCAACTCACACACACACACACACCAAGTCTGCCTATAACATACATGGGTGTGTTTCCCCGACCTTCAGGAATCTTTCTATGTGATCTTTTAGCCAAGTAAATCAAATATCCTGTATTCTCCTGAAGCCACACCTGTGGTTTTAACCTGGGGACAATGAGTAGTGCCAGGGAGGTGATGACTCTTGTATGCATAGCTGACTGTTTATTTCCCGGATCGGTTTACATGTGCACATACCTAACATTAACCACAGCGCACACAAGGTACAATAAAGCCTTAAGACGTTTCTATGAAACGGCATTTCTGAAAGATTATCCCCTTAAAACTTATCCACTGAAAATCACATGTCACATTACGTAATTAAAGACTTTATTGAAACTTGTTAATGTTTTATGAGTGACCCATGTGGCCTCCTGGATCAGCTGATATAAAGTATTCCAATATACAGGTGACTAGTTATGAAAGTCATCCAGGAGGCTTAGGAGACAGCTCAGACAACAGTAAAGTGCTTGCTGTGCAAGTACAAAACGGCCCCCTAGTGCTTGTGTTAATAGATAGGCTCTGGAGGTACACTCCTGTACCCCTGGATTTGGAGAGGTGAAGATAGGAAGAACCCCGGGGCTTGCTGGTCAGCCAGCATAGCTGAATTTAGCTCCAGCTTCAGTAGGACACCCTGTCTCAAAACATAAAGTGGAGAAGCATCTGGAGAAGACATCTGACCTTGGACTCTGTCCTTCATGTGCACACACAGATGCACCTGCTGACAGACATACATGTGAACACATGGACATGTATAAACTCATACCCACCAATGAAAACGTAAAGATAAAGAAAATTGTCTTCTAAAAATGTCTAAGCAGAATTTGGTTCGAAGTTCTGCCTTTCCCACTGTTGACTTTCAACCCCTGCCCTTGCATTGGAGTCAGGTTGACCCCATTTCTTATGCTTTGTCTGCATAGGCGTGGCTACAGACAAGCCATTTTGCTTTTTTTTTTTTTTTAGTTCCCTCCCACAACACGGCTCTGACATGTCTCCCTCCCTTACTGATCCCATACTATGTGCAACCCCAACATGGGCCTTAACATCTGCTTTAGTTCTATTGCTTTGACAAAACACCATGACCAAAAAGCAAGTCGGGGAGAAAGGGTTTATTTGGCTTACATTTCCACATAGGTGTTCATCATTGAAGGAAGTCAGGGCAGGAACTCAAACAGGCTAGAACCTGGAGGCAGGAGCTGATGCAGAGGTCATGGAAGGGTGCCGCTGAGCTGACTGCCTTGCCTCCCCTGGCTTGCTCAGTCCGCTTTCTTATAGAACCCAAGACTACCAGCCCAGGGATGGCCCCACCCTCAATAGGCTGGGCCTTCCTCCATCAATCACTAAGAAAATGCCTTACAGCTGGATCTTATGGAGTCATTTTTCTCAATTGAGGTCCCTTCCTTCAGATAGCTCTAATTTGATAACTCTAATTAGATAACTTTAATTTAGTAGACCTAAGATTAGCCAGCACAACCTCAAAGCCCAGGACAGCAGACTGGAATGTTTTTTCTCAGTCTGCTCCCTCTGTGGCTCCAGTTCTTCCCTGTCCTGGCCCTACTACCCTGTGCTGTACCCACTGTGTAGGAATTCATGGCCTGCCTCCCCATCACTGTGAGACCATTCACTGAACCCAAAGCTCCCCATTGGCTATCTGGCTGGCCAGTGGTCTGTGAGCTCCCCATTCCCTTCCCTCCAGGGTTGGGTAATAGGGGCATCTCACCACGTCTGGCTTGGTGCTGGGGGTCAACGCTTGGGTCCTTACACTTCCAAGGCAAGCATTCTATTGGCTGAGCCAATTCTTTAACCTGACACTGTTTTTACTTTGGGGAATAAACCATCAATCTGTACGATGTGTGTGGTGCTAGGCAGGAAATGATGTTTTTGTGTCCAACCAAGCAAAGATTCTGGTCTCTTTAGTAAAATGGAGTCACTCGGGGCAAGACACAGCCTGAGAAGACAGTTTGTATAATATAGAGTAAAGGCCCAGCTTGATGCTAACAGGAATAGATAGCCAGCGTGTTCACTGCATACACACCGTGACTTGGTGCTACAGGTGACTTTCATGTTCAGGGCATCACTTGGCCTTGTGTCTAATCTATGAGGGAAACATGACTCTCATCACAGATAAGAAAGTGCACGGCTTAGAAAGCTGAGACCAATGGCAAACCTCTGAGTATATACAGAGGCAGGACTCAACCTCTGACTTGAAACTCCAGATACAATGGGAAGAGTGAGCCCTTGCCTTACAAAATGGTGGAGTTACCTACTGGGAAACGGTCAGAGAAAAATGAGGGGAATTGAATTAACTGGGTTTTGTAGCTTTAAATGGCTTTGGACTGAGAATATTCTGTTTGCCCAGGGCCATGATGATGACGGCCTGTGATCTCTCAGCCATCACCAAGCCCTGGGAGGTGCAGAGCAAGGTATGGACTCTTCCTGCCCTGGCTGAGGGGCCTCAGTACTGCTGACCACAATTATGAGGCTGGACCCTCTCAGCTCTCTGTCTCTCCTGTGAAGAGTGAGAGTACCAGGTTTTCCATTGCTGAGCTTGAAACACAAGTGAAGTGGGAGTAGGGGTAGGGGGGTTGGGCTGTGTGTGTGTGTGTGTGTGTATGTATGTATGTATATATGTATGTATGTATGTATGTCCATCTGTTGCAGGTGGCTCTTCTGGTGGCTGCTGAATTTTGGGAGCAAGGTGACCTGGAGCGCACAGTGCTACAACAGAATCCCATTGTAAGTAGTCAAAGGACAGGGGGTCTCAGCTGGATGTCAAGAGAATACCACTTCTTCCTGCCCTGGAGGTGTGACCAATGACACAGAGCTGTGTGACCTTACTTGGGGATGATCTTTTACTAGCACTGTGGTTCTCTGAGAGGGTACATGGTTTCTAGATGGCCTTCAACCTCATTCTTTGAGAACAGAAATGGGGTCCAGAGATATGTGTCCTATAATTATTTACCTACCTCTCTGCAGTTTGAGAGCCTTGCTCTCAGCATGTGGGTCCTTAGCTAAGTAGAGCTTGACGAGTGGGTACCAAAGTGATGCTCTTTCAGATGCAGAGGAACAGGGGCTGCTTACCCTGGCTCCCTTCTACCTGTACAGAGCCAGCTAGAGGAAGCTTGTCTATCTGGGAACTTATCTCACCCCGAGAGCTGACTTGGCTGGGCCGGTCAGTTGGCTTTGGACGTTAAAAACTGTTCCTAAAGCTTGAGGGTGAAGCTAGGAAGCCAGCTCCTGAAGAAGGAATAAAAAAAGGACAAACCACAGAAGGGAAACAGGCTGAACTGTGGGAGTGCTGAGGATTCATGGGTCACCACCTTTGCCTTCAGTGGGAGTCCAAGGAGAGGGAAAGGCAGGGCAGGTAGAACAGGCGGAGTATGAAAAGAACAGGGAGAGCCTCTAGGATCTCTATCTTCCCTCTTTCCCCTCTCTTCTCTTCTTGCCTTAGGCAGATTTTAAGGAAGGGTGTGGGGGTGGAGTGGGGACAGCCACATTCTTTGCCAAAATATCATAAGAATGGTCTCTAGGCCACTTACTAATATTCGTCTCTGAAACCTCTTGAGCGGAGCAGCCATAATCTACTTTGGTCTCGGCGCCACCATCTTCTTTTGGCTTTGTTCTTTCAACATTTTAAAATGTTGGCTGACTAGTTAGTGGTCCCGCAGCCCTATCAGCCAGAGTCAGCAATTAGCAAATCATGCTGTGTGCTCAGCTCACTGCTCCCACCTCCACTCCCACCCCACCCCCACCCCCACCCCCACCCTCCGGTTGGCTAGGGTATTTTATGTGACTCCCACACGTGGCCATTCTTCCTAAACACTTAGCAGGTATCTCTGAGAGAGAAGATTTGATTATAGATAAAAACATAGCTAGAGCCAACGCCACATCACAGTGACCATAGCCGCGATACTTTAACAGCACCTCACTTCCGGTCCCTGCTTGTGTTCTCTGAAGGAGCAAAAGGCTTCTGTTTATTTGTCCAAATCAGAACCCAAACACAGTGTGGCTCTACCTCTGAAGCCTCGTGGAGGCTGCAGCGTGTAGCTCCACTCCTCCCTTTCTCTTCTCTCCCCTCTTTCTCTTTCCTTCTCTCCCCTCCCCATGTGATTGTTTGGCTAGTGTTTCCCACACTCTGACTTGGTCATTTACATTCTGCATCCTCATTAACACACACACACACACACACACACACACACACACACACACACACATCCCCCTCTGTCTTCCATATTGTCTCCAAATTGCTAGTCAAATCTGGAAGCATGGTGCGTTTCAGATTTTACTTGTTTAATTTTATTTCTGAAACAGAGTCTCACATGTGGCAGGCTGGCCTTAGGCTCTTTACAGATGGAGGATGGCCTTGAATGCGTGATTACAGTCTGGTCCTAGTTCTTCTTTCCTTCTTTTGCAAGAATGTTTCTTGGGCCTGGTAAATCCCTATCACAGCCCCATGCCATTAACTCTTTCTCTCCCGCCACAGCCCATGATGGACAGAAACAAGGCAGATGAGCTCCCGAAGCTTCAAGTGGGCTTCATCGACTTCGTGTGCACGTTTGTCTATAAGGTAGGCTTCCCCAGAGTCCAGCAGACAGCAGGGCAACCACGGGATGCTTTGCAGAGCAGACACTTGGTTCTCGGGACTGCTGTATAGAGGGGAATGACAGTACCTCCCACTGCAGCCTGGAGTCCGTTCCTTCTCTTTGTGCAATAAATATTCATGGGACAAAATGGCTAAGCATGCTTTTATGGACACAATGTCATCGTGAAAAGCTAAGTCAGAGTTCCTCTCAGAGTTCTCATTCAGGCTACTCCACTATCTACCTGCCACCTCCTCAGTTTTGAAACTTGGTCTGGCTGTGTTGCCCGGGCTGATCTCCAACTCATGATCCTCCTGCCTCAGCCTCCAAAGTGCTGGTGTAATATCACTACATCACCATGCCTGACTCCACCTTCCATGAATTCTTTCTTTTTCTTTTTCTTTTTAAGATTTATTTACTTATTACATGTAAGTACACTGTAGCTATCTTCAGACACCCTAGAAGAGGGTGTCAGATCTCATTACAGATGGTTGTGAGCCACCATGTGGTTGCTGGAATTTGAACTCAGGACCTTTGGAAGAGCAGTCAGTGCTCTTAACCACTGAGCCATCTCTCCAGTCCCCATGAATTATTTTTCTTTTGACCACATTATATATAAGGAGATGGAGGTCAGAAAGGATGTGACAGGCCAGCATCTCTGGACCCACCTATGGGTCAGGACTGAAGCTAGTGCACCTAACACGCAGGCCAGGGCTTTCTACAGTATGAACTGTAGTGTAGTTGCTCTTTTCCATGGAAGAAGAATGATCACCAGAGGGGCCACGAGTGTCTCTGTCATCACACAGACCAAGGGCTGTCTGTTCACCAGGACAGCATGGCTGCTGGGCTGCTGCTCACAGCACCTGCCTGCAGTAGAGTTAAGAATGGGGATTCTGAGCTTCATACTTACCTGCTTAATCCCAACTACTCTAGGGTAGGCGCCGTTACCACCCTTCTATCTAGATGAAAGTGAGCTTCAGCAGTGGCCATCCCAAAGTCACACAGCTTCTGGTAGAGCCTAGATCACAGCTCAGGCATCTCTGGGCACAGTGAGCCCTGTCTGACTCCAGCAATGGGTTCTCCTCACTTCAGCAAACCTTATTCACTCATCTGCACTCCAGTCTCTCTCCCTGAAGCTCAGGAGCGATGAGACAACCCTCACTGCAGTCGGGGCTCAAAAGACCCCAGGAGATAAAATGCCCCATACGGTACTGTGCTCGAGGTATTATTATTTCTAGAGTTGCAGGAGTTCATAGGAATAAGCTCAATAACCCAGTTTCAGAAATACTGAGTATTTATGAAGTATCTTTGTGTTTCAGACCAGTGCTAATTCAGAACCAATTGAGAGGATGACCCAGGCAGTGTTCCTGCCATCTCTCAGTGTCATCCTCTAGGAGAGGCAGCAAAGGGAGTCATTATAGGGAAGTGGGAATTTATTAGAGAGGACTTTGGGGACATCCAGTGGGGACTCGGTTTACCTACAAGGTCAGAAATGGTTCTGAGTGTCAGGGATGTAGGGACCTCAAGGAAAGGTGGAAGGGTAGAATGTGCCGTTGAAAACAGCTGTGGGAAGTGCACAGGAAATGCTCATGAAGTGAGATTTGGGTGCCTGGAACTTTGGGATGTGAAAGAATAGAGAGCAGTGAGATCAGTGCTAAGACTGACATTGCACCCTGAAGGAATGGCCGTGCAGGAGGGCTCCAAGCAGAGGAAGGAAGGGTCCCTAGTGTCAGCAGACCTGAGGGGCAGCTCACTCCAGGGCCAGGCAGAGGGAACCCTACCTTGTTCCAGGGTCCTAGGGCAATGCCCCTGTTTCCCTGAGGCCGCTGGAGATGAAGTGTTCTGGCCAAGCTACACAGTCAGTATGTGGCAAAATGTGGTCCCTAGATAGAGGCTGCAAGATGCTGTAGGGTCCTGTAGTTGAACATAAAGTAGACTTTTGTACACTTGTTTTCTCTCTCTCCCTCTCTCTCTCCCTTCCTCCCTCCCTCTCTCTTCCTCTCTCTCTCCCTTTCTCCTCCCTCCCCTCCCTCCCCTTCTGTTCCCCTCCTCTTCCCCTCTCCCTTCTCCCTCCCCCTCACTGTACTTCTCCACTTCTCCCCAGGAATTCTCCCGATTTCACGAGGAGATTACACCCATGCTGGATGGGATCACGAACAACCGCAAGGAATGGAAGGCACTGGCTGATGAGTATGAGGCCAAGATGAAGGCCCTGGAGGAGGAGAAGCAGAAGCAACAGGCAGCCAAGCAAGGTAAGCAGAAGAGGCAAGGTGGAGTCTTGGCCAGGCACACTTTCAGCGTGCAGCGCATCTGGGCTTGAACAGTGGTCTCTGTTCCGTGTGGAAGGGCACTGAGCCTACTGAAGACAGAGTATTGTGGCCAAGTCACACAGCCAGTACGAGGCAGAATCTGGTCCCTAGACAGAGGCTGAGGGGTGCTCTAGGGTCCTGTAATTGAACATAAGGTGCTGATTCTGAGGCTGCAGGCATTTGTGCCTGGAATTATTAGTTGGAAGGAAATTTAAAAGCTGACTTTCTAGCCGTTCGTCTACTTGAGTCATAGCTTTACCACTGTGAGGCTTGGTTTGTATACGACTACTGAAAGAGGGCTAGCTATCCTCCACAGCACCCGTATTCATTATGTGGTTGGAAAGATCTCCGGTAAACACAGAGTGCATTTGATTTGTAAAACTATTAGTGGCAAATTCAGAACCACCCCACACTGTCCAGGGCTGAGCCCAGCAGAGGGTCTGTCCATGTTCACATCAAGTACCCACGTGTAGAGGCTAAGGAGGTGGCTCAGATCTCCAGAACCCACATAAAGTCAGATGCCGTGTGTGTGTGTGTGTGTGTGTGTGTGTGTGTGTGTCTGTGTCTGTGTGTGTGTGTGTCTGTGTGTGTGTGTGTCTGTGTGTGTGTATGTGTCTGTGTGTGTGTCTGTGTGTGTGTGTGTGTGAGAGAGAGGGGGGGGGGAGAGAGAGAGAGAGAGAGAGAGAGAGAGAGAGAGAGAGAGAGAGAGAGAGAGAGCTATCCCAGGCCAGCTAGCCTCAAATAATGAGTAAGAGACCCTGTTTGAAATATGGTGAGGACTGATATCTGAAGTTGTCCTTTGACCTTCTTCCTCATGTGTATCATGACATGCAACATGTGAATTCAAACATATGAATGTGCACCCACCTACCTCCTCTCCACAGCTACATACACACACTCATACTTAACCAGGTATTTAGGGGGGTTGTGTGATGTTAAGCACAGGGACACATGCTTGTAATCCCAGCACCAAGGAGACTAAAGATAGGACAATTACTTTGAGTTTTAAGGCCAGTCTTCTCTTAAAACAAGCAAACAAAGCACAATAACGAAAAGGGGTGGGGCTAGCAAGACTGCTCAGCTCATAAAAAGTGCTTGCTGTGCAAATCTGTTGACCTGAGTCCAATCCCGGAGCCCATAAAAAGCCAGATAGAGTCTGCACCTTCAGCACTTCTACATCGGGATGGGGAGTAGCTCAGAGGCCTGGGGTACACAGGGTAGCAGGAACAAGAGACCTTGCCTCAGCAGGCGGAAGAGGAGGACTGATTCTCTGAAGCGGCAGCCCTCTGACCTCCTCATGGGCTGTGGCATATGTGACGCCCCGAATAATAAATGTAATCAGAGAGAGGAGAGACAGAGACAGATTGTCAAAGGCTGCGTGCAGGGAGAGAAGTTGGTCGGGGTGGAGCAGAGTCTAGAAGCCAAGACTTCAGAGGACCAGAGCACACAACTGATCCTAACTTCAAATGGAATTTGTCCCGGCACCATCGAATGACATCATGCAACACAATCACCTCCGTCCTTCCCAGTGATCTCTTTGTCTAGTTGTGTGCTTCTCTCCTCACAGGACGTGGCTTCTTGTCCCTGCCATAGGCCACCTGACTTCCTGAGCATGTGTCCCTCTGTTCTCAGCACAGACCCTGTCTGGTCCCTAGTTCTTCTATGGGCAGGCTGGGGTTATTTTAAAAGGGCAGCTCTGAAGATGGGGACACCCTTGCTATCTCTCCAGGGTCTCTTATATATCACTGTCCCCCGTGGGTGGACTCAGCTCGTGCATGAGCTGTCTTTGAGGAAAGGAGAGACCTGCCATTTTCCTTTTTAAAATAGCAGTGCAGGGGATTGCACCCAGACCTAATAAGTACTAAGCAAGTGCTCTGTTCCTGAGTGCTCTCCCAAGCCCAGGAGCTTTTTCTTAAAATGTGAATTTGCTATCCACATTTTAAAGTTGGGATACTCCAGATCCAACAGACAAAAAGAGATTTTCAGCTTTTCTTTCTTTCTTTCTTTCTTTTAATATTTATTATATGTAACTACACTATAGCTGTCTACAAGCACCCCAGAAGAGGGCATCAGATCTCATTACAGATGGTTGTGAGCCACAACCTAGGATTTGAACTCAGGACCTTTGGAAGAGCAGTCAGTGTGCTTAACCGCTGAGCCATCTCTCCAGCCCCTCAGCTTTTCTTTTTAAAAGTTCAAGATCTGTCCGCACGGGTCAACTGAATAAAGTGGCTGGAGCTAACTGGGAACTGCCCCCTGGGAGTTCTCTCTCCTAGTTTGTCCCTACAGCTCCCGGTGGTGTCTCACAGGTGTGGGTTGACATTAAGTCATTGTGTGTGGCTTCGGGGAAGACCCGCTGAGTCCCCTGCTTCTCCTGACTCCCAGTCTGCTCTCTGCACATGACAAGCCTTGAACTTGGTCCAAAAAGGTCAAAGGCAGGTTTGTTGCAGCCTGCTCTGACCTGCTGTGTGTTTTCCTGTCTTTCACAGCTGCTTCCGGGAACCAGCCAGGAGGGAACCCCAGTCCAGGGGGTGCGCCTGCATCCAAGTCCTGTTGCATCCAGTAGCTGACTGCACAGCCAGCAGGGCGCACAGCCCTCAGGAAGGAAGAGGTCACCCAGGCCACCGGACAGTTAAAGAATCAGGAGTTGAGAAGTGGTGACAAACACAGCAGGCATCCAAACCATCAAATGGTCCTAGACATTGTTTCTGCTCTGCTCTGTTTTGTTTTGTTTTGTTTTGTTTTTAGACAGCTCTGGCTTGCCTCCCTCTCTGTGTAGACTGGGCCTCACTCACAGGCATCCACCTGCCTCTGTATCCTGAGTTCTGGATCAAAAGCATGCACTGTCACACAGGGCTTAGAGATTGTTTTTAATTTTAAAAAACCTATTGAGTTTAGCCCAATATTCTAGACTTCATATACTGACTTGATAATGTTTTTATTCTTACAATGCTTGCAAGTCTTATATGTTCTTTAAACTTAGTGTTTTATTATAAAAGTGTTCGCTAACTTCCAAAAGTACAGAATTATACATCAAACACCCACAAACTTACCTCAGATTTGAACATCAAGTTCTGGACATGTGTGCTTCACGTGTCTTCACATTCCTTTTCAACTCTCTCTCTCCCTTTCCTCCTTTATCTAGTCTTCCCTCCCTTCCTCCCTCCTTCCCTCCCTCCTTCCTTCCCTCCCTCTCTCTCTTCCTCTCTCCCTCCCTCCTTCCTTCCCTCCCTCCCTCTCTCCTTCTCTCCCTCCCTCCTTCCTTCTCTCCCCCCGTCCCTCTCTCCCTCCCTCCTTCCTTCTCTCCCTCCCTTCGTCCCTCCCTCCGTCCCTTCCTCCCTCCCGCCTTCATTTCTGATTCCTGCCATGTAGCCCCAGCTTGCTTTCAACTCTCTATCCTACTGCCCATGACTTAGCCGAACTGTTTACGACAATTTTCCATACACATGGCTTCACTCCTCCACAGTCTTTAGACGAGTTTATGCATCTTTACAAGAATAAACATCTTTAAAGGTCACACATCTTATGTGGTAGCATCTGCGGATAATCCCAGCACTGGGGAAAGAGAGGGAGGGGGGTCAGGAGTTTCAAAGGTCTTGGTCTATACAGCAAGACCCCACCTCGAGGGGAAAGCTACCCAGCCTTACAGGAGCAGAACCTTTTCTAGCACCACACTGTCCTGCAGAGGTCAATGCTTCACACTCAGCTATGGAGTATATCCAGATAAGCCACACATGGTGGACTTGGGGCTTTAGCAGGCAGCTCCTTCAGGGGTTTCCTTAGCTGCAGGATACTCTGCATTTCACAGGGGAATCTATGCCTGAGGTGACAAACGTGGTCACATTGCCCATCATGGGTCAACTGTGGAAGGCCAGTCTAGCTCCAGGTTAGAGTCTGTTTCCTAGGAAATCTAGCTGAGAAGCAAACTCTGAATCAACGACCCCTATGGGCCCAAAACTCTTTAGGAGATGATTTATACTGGGTGTGGTGGCACAGACCTTTCATCGCGGTAGGCAGGAGGTGGAGACAAGAGCGTGTCTGTAAAGTTGAGGCAGCCTGGTTTACACAGAAAGTTCCAGGCTGGGCTACATACAGTGTGAGACCTTGTTTCAAACAAAACCAAAGAACAAGGGAAAGAAAAAATGGTGTCAATGCAACGATTTAGCAGGTAAAGGCTCCTCCCATTAGGGCTACTGAGCTGAGTTCTGTCCCAGGACCTACCAACATTCACACACACACACACACACACACACACACAGTGCAGAGTGGAAAATAAAATATTGTTTAACCCAGATTTCACATATTGAATGTACTTGTTCTGCCTCCTTTTGCTTGCTTCTTTTTATTAAGATCTACTTTTTGTTCTCGAATTTTCCATTGATTTCAGTTGCAGACCTTTCGTTCAATTGAAGAGGCCCTCTTGGCTTAAAAAATGGACTACATTTTTAGTTTGTCATGCCTAGCAGAGTTATCGTTCACATAATGAAAACTTACTAAATCAGTAAAAGGAAACCAAAAGTTGTCAATACGATAACCCGCACAAGAGACTGTGTCACAAATGTTTGCCATGCTTGCTTAAACCCAAACTTCATTTCTGTTGTTTCCCATCCTCAGCTTTGAACAACTCTAACAAAGGCCAAATTTAAGGCTCACAGTGATGCTTTGCTCTGCCCACATGCTGTGAGATTAGCTAGACCATCCACATTCCCACTGTGTGCAGGCACAGCTGAAGTGGCTGTTATAACCTGTGTGCCCTCGGTTCTTTTTCCTTTGCCAGAGACTTCCTGCAAAGACAGGGTCAGTTGTCCTATTCTTTCATCTCCCACCGCCCCCGCCCCGGGGGTGGTGCATAACACCCGTCTGCCTTCCATAAATGGCTATCTCTTAGATTCACCTTCCTCCCAGACTGGGGGTTTGTTCTGCAGACACTTATATTAAAGCAGTGGCTTCAAGGAGAGGGAAGTGCATAGTTTCCCTCAAACTGTGGACCACAGGTCCACTCTAATGCCGCCTTTTAAATAAAGCAGGAAACTGAAGGCCAGAGGAGGAGGCTGGAGTTACAGCCCAGTTCCCTGGCCTTCTTCCAGAAAATGTCCAAGATCAGAGAACACTGCGTGTTGAACTTGCATCCTGTGACTTGCTAGCTGCGCCTCTGGAGCACACGCTGGAATGAACAAACCACTCAGGTTTTGTTAGAGCAGGCAGATGTGCTTAGACTCTGGTCTTTTAATCCTGAGCTGTGTTCTCTGCTCTGTTACATATGACACCAAGGGCACTCTTGTTCCAAGCAGAGACATGCCCCTTAACTTAAGCATGGTTAAGTGGCAATTGGAAGAGATATGACTGTACTGTGTACTGGAGGGCACAGGGTCGGCTCTGCTGGATTTGGCTTTTGTCACTATAGTTGATGAAGTTGAGAAAGAAGCTGGTTGAGGCCCCAGGCATGGTTGTGTGTGACAATACTTCTACTAGTCACAGAGCTGAGGCAGGAGGCTTGTAAGCTGAGGCCAACTTGAGCTACATACTGAGTTCTGAACTAGACTGGGCAATTTAGTGAGGCTCCGTCTCAAGATGAGATTTGTTTCTGTTGTTTCCCATCCTCAGCTTTGAACAGAAGTGCTGGTGTATAACTCTATGGTTCTACTGTGCAAGACCTTGGGTTCAATTCCCAATACTGGACAGATAAAAACCGAACAAACCCAAACCATACATTGGCCAAGACTTTCTGAAGCAAGACTGGATATGGATTCCCTCATTGAGTGAACAGAGCGCCTCCCTCTCATACACAAAACGAATTCACAATCGGACCAATAAAGAAAGACACCTCTGGGCAGGGCTGTGGGTGGTATTTTTTTAATTTCCATAGTGTATTTGTTCGGTTTATTTATAAGCAGATCACTTCACTATTTACAGTACATGAGCATAGAGATTCTACAGTTTTTTGTGATGTAAACAATTGCTCCCCAGCGGGAGCTGAGAAAAGAAGCGAGTTCTGAAGTATTTACAGACGTTAAAATAGAACTTTATACTCACAGAATAATAATACATAGAGCAATTTGGTTAAATTATCTACGAAACTATAGAATCTGACAATGTACAAATACAGGAAAACAGTTTCTCATTTAGAAGGTAAGACGGATAAATCACGCCAGAAATAAAATAGGGACAATGACAACCACAATAATTAAGAGCAAAGAAGTCTTCTTCCTCGCCTTTCACGGATATAGTATTTATATAAATAAGGACACAACCCAACGAAATGGAAAAAATATATAAAAATCTTCTACCAATTAAAAAAAATAGCAAAACTAAAAACTCGATTTTTTTCAATCATTAGCAGTGTCCTTTAAAAAATTAAAATTTAGCTTCTATTATAAATAATAAAGCAGATGTGTGTCCCTCTGTATAGGTGAAATTCTTGCACCTTTCTCAAGAAATGCATCAATGTAACACACGCACACGCACACACGCACACACACATGCACACACACAAACACAGCCTTACATTCACGCGCCCCGGGCTACAGTTACCTTGTTGAGCTCCGTAATACATAATGCCCCCTACAGTAGTACCCTGGGTATGACCAAACCTCTCAAGTTTAGCCATTCCCTGGTTTGACCCTGTCGTAGAGCCAAGGAAAGCCCCGGCTCCCTATTGCTCAAAAGTCTCTAGGCTGCATGGTCACACTAAGAGAAAAGGGTTTTGAGTCCAAGATTTGGAACTGTTGGAAGGGAGCACAGAGACCACCTTGCCCAGTCCGTTAAGGCTAGCTACAGACAGCATCTCTTGAAACCTAGGGGTTGGGGAGCTGGGTAGACTTGGTTTCCACCTCAGCAGCTGCTTCTAACAAAAGCACATGCTTCAGGCCAGTGCTCAAAGGACACAGGGGACAGGGAGCAGGCGTGAACCTCTGGAGTCACTTGCGTGGAGTTGGACTTCCGGATGGTCATCTTTCTCAGCAACCACCGGGAACCCTACCTGCTCAACTGTCCTGTCTCATGTACTCCTGGGACCATGCCCCCTTGAGACTTCCAACCTGTTTCAACTGGAATCAAAACACCCCCTTCAGAAACCAAGGTGGGAATAGTTTATGACTTATTATTCCTAACACAAAAACATTGGACGAGATTCGAAAATACGAAATACGAAAAAAAAAAGAACAAAAAATTTCAAATACAAACAAACAAACAAACAAACAAACAAACAAACTGGTTTGGCTATTCAGTGGACCACATCAAAGGTCATGGCCAGGGCCCCCTTTTCCCCCCCAATCCTCATACATAAGTTCTTCACTTGTCCCCAAGGTACCATGTGGGCCACTAGAAGAGGTTCACTTAACAAGGTTGGCAAGCTAGGCTGCCAGTATTGCAGTTACAGTAAACCCCTCCGGACACGTGGGTGCGGGGTTCAACCCATCCCCTCTTCCACAGGATAACTAGTGCATTTCCTGGACTGCATAAGCAGCTAGGCAGCTGATGATTTTCTGAATTGGTACTGAACACATAAGACAGCTCACTTGTGTTGCTGTATCTCACTGCCAAGTTAATGTTGGCTGGCGTGGTGGCTGACCAAAGGAACTTATTTTGCCTTCTATCTTGGTATCTGGTGGACACCAGTCTTTGGCCACTGGGTAGGCGACCACACATTGATAAGGCAAAGTGCTGACCAAGACCCTTCACAAGGACACTGCCCAAGGCCAGCAAAGGGAGAAAGGAGGCTTGTTAAGGCTTCCTTGGAGAATCCTTTGATGAAATAAAAATATGGCACAGAGGGGTTATAGCCACATGAATACCTTTCGGAGGAGCTGTTGTGGAGACTGACCGCCTAGAAACCATATGTTGCAAGCCCCTCCATTTGGGCATATGGATTCCATACTCCTTCCAATAGTCAAGGCATTCTGATGAAATGGCTTTGTGAAGAAAAAAAATCTGTCTCCCCAAATCCCAAAGGCTTGGTCACTGCTGCTATATCATTAAAGATTCAAAACAAAACAAAAAAAACCAAAAGGTGCCCTAAACATATGCAGTGTGATCCATGCCTCCTGCTGCCCCATGTGTCTTAAAATCATTTGAAAGCAATGTGTGAAAACTGTCTAAGTTGAGCTATTTGGAGAAAACAAGTGTATTGCTAGTAGTATCTATCCGCAAGCAAGCAAGAGACGGCCAAGTGGTCACAACATTCAGATTAAAAGCTGTTCGGTGGGGTTGATGACGTGGCTACCTGGAGCCTGGAGGTTGTCAACGAGGCAATGAAGGTTAATTCTTTACCATCCCACAAGTAACTATGGCTTGGATCTGTCCTGGGGAGCTTGCCTCTTCGTAGAAGGCACCTCAGCCAGGACTACTGTGTGGATCTCTTCCTATTGGAGGTTGATGACCTTGAAGAGAGTACCCTACCCTTATACACATGCTGGTCTAGCCAGAGAGTAAGTACAATTCTGGGCTCCCTAGCTCCATTATCATTGGACTGCCTCACTTGCTCAAGGAACAGGGGCCTAAGATCACACAGTAAATAAGAAACGTAAAGGGAAGATTGCTCCGCAAAGCATTGCAATTGGCTAGGCTGTTCTTTAGTTTTTATAAAAGTGGATACCAAGATTATAAACCCATCGTTCTGTTTCTTGAGCTTCCAGGAAGGAAGTCAAGCAAGGACGGACTATCTGTGAGCTCTCTTGTGGCTACTATCTTGAAAGAGGCCTCCGTTTTCTTTTTCACGCTGTCCCCCTAACCCAGCCTTCAGGATGGCACCTCACCCAGATAAAGGATACACAGATTTACCAGAGGAGAGCGTGGAGCAAGGCTGAAATGTCAGATTTCTGAAAGTGCTTTCGACTAGTGCAAAGCGTCTGCCTAACTGCTTCCCTGTGTTCCGCAGCTAGAGTCAGCGGCACCCGGGAGCGGCACCCGGCCCACACTCCCCTCTGTTCTAGGCCAAGGCCATCTCTGTGCATGGAAGTTTCTCTCCCAAGCTCTCCCTGCTCTTACCCTGTATCCCCAGAAGCTCCAAACAGCCCTGGAGCTCATCTGTGTACAAAGCCCTCAGGGAATTGGAGGGCAGTGTCAACATATTGCACATAAGGACTAGTTTCCTTCTACCCCAGTGAGCAGGGTGAAGGGATCCCTTTTCTTTGGCTAATGACACCAACAGGTTCACTCTATTTATTATCACACACCCAATCCCTTTCTAGTGTCACACGTGACACTGGAATATGGCTTTCTCAAGATGATCACAACCACTGAAGAGCAAACATTAAGAAAAATAGTTTTGACCTCAGTGAATTACATCAACACACCCTCTAAGGGTGACTCTGGTTCACAGAGAGGTGCTCTTGCCTCTGCAGCAGCAGGCTCAGCTGAAAGGTGAACTGAACTCTTGAGGGCCAGGACAGACCCTGGAGAGAGCTGACCACGCAAAAAAGAACAGATTGCCTGCACTTTCCTCTCCATTTACCACTTGCACAGTGGCCAGGGCAGGCACATCACATCTTCCCCCAAATGCTGACCTGTAGCGCTTGAGATCACAAAGGACATCTTACTGTATGTCTTCCCATATTAGGACATAAGGACTAAGTCTTTGTAGCTGGCTCAAAGCAGTCCTCCCACCCCCTGCAGCCTTGCTGCTCACCAGATTCTAAAAGATCAATAGAGAGACACAGGTGTAGGATGGGTACTTTCTGACTCAAAGCATCTTTCTAGTTGGGGCCATGAGTGATGTCCAGGAGATGGAGGGTACAGCCCCTATTTGATGCATTTTCCCTCGGTAACAGAGTCCCCTGAGAGAGAGGACTGATTCAGCCTTGTAGTGACTGAGGAAGGAGATGGAAGAATTCCTCTTAGTGATTGGATCGGACATTTCTAGAAAATACCAGCACAGCAGAGATATGACACAGAGCCTGCCCTCCCCGGGTGGCTGTCCATAGGATGCTATACGGCAATCACACATAAACATCATTGAGACACATTACGACAGCTACAATGAGAAGGTTGCTAATGGCAACTGCTCCCTCTGGGTTACTCATTGATTTGATGGGAAAGAGACCAAGACAGATTCCTGGTCTTGGAGGGCCTGACAGTCTCCTTTGTAAATTATATGCAGCACCGAATGGATCTTCCAGAGATGGGGGTTGGGATCATCTACAGAGCTGGTAGTCCATTTTTATGAGAGGGTAAGTGGAGAATACTAGAAACCCATGGTTGACATCAGCTTCCACCAGTGAGCTCTGGTAGGCTCGGGGCTCTGCTCTGCTCAAGAACAACATCTAAGTGACTTTGAGTGCCAGAGAGTGGACTGACTGGTCAGCTCCAGTTCACCCTGGCTGGGGAGAGAAAGACTTAGTGTTTATTAGAGTATTTGTCTTTCACTCCAGAAACCATCATTGGGTTCAGTGTAACTGTGGAGGCAAATGGTAAGAGCCCATGTCTCTCTGGACAACAACTACATTCGGAGGCCCGGCAAGAAGGGACTCATAAAACCACAAAAGAAGTACTTGTTGGGGTCAGAATTCAAATGGCTCTCCAGATTAAATCTAGTTCCCTTTCCCTTTGGATGATTTCAGTGAACACTGGCTTTCCCCTGCAATTAGAGGCGCGGTTTGGGTGGATATAATTGAAGAACTGTTCTACTCCATACCTATCTTCCATGTGCCTACTATATGCTAGGCAATGACCAATTATAAAATTCAGAATGATTGTATCTGTGCTGTGAAAAGTCCCTTTTTGGATCTATCCTTAGAAGCTACACCTTCTCCAGTTATGTTCCCATGTGTTATTCTGCCCTCTCCTTTCTATACTATTTTGTTTTGTAATAGTTTTGGGAGTCCTCTACCAAGTAATGGCTTCAGGGACATTTTTTTTTTCATGGATCACGTTATAACAGTGATTGCCAGCATAAAAACCAGCTAGCATATGGCTCTACAGTGATAGCCTTCCAAAGATTAGAACAGGATGTCAAATCAATTAAACATCAACTAATTAGTAATGCCTGCCCAGAGCAGTTGTGTATTCTAACAGCACAACCAGGCTCAAAGAAATTAGTGTTATGATCAATTAATTATGTTTGCATTGGCCAAGGATGTGGGGAAGACATGAAGGTGACTATATACTCCCTGGGCAGCAGCTAAGACTTCTGCTGTCTAATTTCCTCCTCAATCCGTATCACAGAAAGGGAACCTGAGGTTTAGGAAGGTCAACGGATTTGACACCCAGATACTCTGTTTCCCTATTTCTGCTAGAGCCTTATCTGTGGGTGAAGACTTTTCTCAACACCAAGCACAAGATCATGGCTTACTTTCTCTACAGAGGTATTTGATAATCTTAAAAAAAAAAAAAAATTAACCACCAATTCTCAAAGGAATAAGCCTGGCATTAGCAGCTGATTAATTTAGCTTGGATAGTCTAATGAGTCATTTACTTTCAAACTTTCTTATTTGGCAGAACATTGGGTGGGAAGGGGGAGGGGGAGAAAGAAAGAAAATGTCACAAGACTAAGGAGGAACTGATCTATATGAAGCATTAGAGTTGATACTCCGCTTAGCTGGTTCACCCTCGTGAAGGGCCCTGGAAGCCAGAGAATGTCACACTGGATATGGCTTTGACAGTAGTCAGCTCACTGTGAATGCTCCTTGGGAGTGTCATGTCCACACCTAGCCTGTACAACCCCTCACTCGGCACCTCTAACTTTACAGAGGAGGGGCAGGCAAGGACACCTCAGGATCCAGGGTGGGCTGCCAGTTGACCTCCCTGCTCCCGAGGTGAAGTCTGTGCACCACTTGCAGCTGTCTCAGAGCCTTGAGGGGTCTCTGCAGGCAGGATAAGTCACAAGACACTGAGGATCAAAGTTCAGGGACACGCGAGTCTCTGCTGAAGCTTGAATTTGCCTTAATGCTGGTAAGTCAACTGGTGGCCCAGTTCTCAAATGAGCGATTAGGCTTCTAGCCTATTGCTCAATTTAGCTAATTCCACTCCTCCAGCCTCTGACTTTTGCATCTTGATGTTAACTATTGCAGCAGGCTGGGGCCAGGAGTCAGGAGGCTTGGCGAGGGTCCTGTTCTGCCTGCTCCCTGGCCAGGGGACCTCGGGCAGGACATTTCACCTCTCAGGGCACTATCCTCTTTCCCGGAGGAATGGGTCTGACACAGCTTATTCCGCCTTCCTCACAGGCACTCAAGGCTCTGAGCACAAAAGACAGGCACCCTCCAAGTGTGGGTAGGCAGGGAAAAGGGATTCTCATTGTAACTTGAGTGGAACTCACTCAAAATAAAAGACACCAGGACTTGGTAGAAGACACCTGGACACCTCTCTCTCTTCTTCATAACCCGTGACTGCAAGCCCCTTTTTCTTGGGGACCTAGTGGTCACCTGGCACCTCCAGGACTCCATGGCCAGGGGAGCAGCAATGCAGCTCAGTAGCAAACACTTCATGACAGTGCATAGTTAAACAATCAAGGAAGCAATACGATAATCCCAGGCACAGTAGATCTGAGCCATAAATACATTTGTTTTTGTTTTTTTGTTTTTTTAAGGATATACTTTTTTCTTCAATTAAAAATGAGTTTCTAATCCTGATTCTATTCACAAGTAACAATTTCATCATCACACGCTACAGACAGAAGATGTTATGTGAACACAGCTCAAGTCTACAGAAGGGGAGTCAGTCAGGTGGGAGGGGCAGAGGATGACTGACAGCACTTTGGAGGTGCACCCAGGACGATCCGCTGGAAGCGAGGATGACACTAACGTGGCAGTGGAACATCAACAGCATGGAAACTCACGGACGGACGGAAGCAGCTTTGTTCAATGTAAACATTGATTTGTTTTTAAAAGGAAACGACAGCAGATTCAAGTCTCTCTCTCCTGTGTGTTCTCTCACGCTCGCTCGCTCTCCTCCTCATATACTCATTTCTTTGAAAACGTAAACATATTGGAAGGGCCTTGTCTGAGGTATTGAGGTATTCCTCGAAGGTTAAGGCTGATATCAATGCAGGCTCTGCTGGGCCTCTTTCAGTAAGCTGTCAAAATCCATGGCTTCGTACTTGCTTTTCCCAGATGAGGGAAGGGACTCTTCAGATGTGGGATCTGTGGGCCAGTGAGAGGTGAGGTGGTGAGAAACTCAGTCGGAACCAGCAAATCTACCACTGAGGGTGGGCCTCAAAAAACTGGGATGGCCAGGGCATCAGGCCTCAAGGAACTGGGATGGCCAGGGCATTAGGCCTCGTGGAAGTAGGATGGTCAGGGCGTCACAGTGTAGGATTGGGCACTACCACAGTGCCAATGGCCATTCTGCTGTGACATTTCTTCCATGTTGACAAGACCTCATGGCTTCCATGTTCCTGTTGTAGAGTGATGGGTCCCTACAACTCCTCTCCAGCCAACATCCTAGAAATGTATTTTCTGAATGCCTTCCCACCAACTAGTAATGCTAGTCAGTCACATTAGAAAATGCTAATGGATCTATCTCATGCAGATGGGGAAACTAAGTCTCACAATGGACTACCTGCATCACAAAGGCTACCATGGGCTCTCCTCTACAAATCATTTGTCCCTGTGTCATGTTTCTTTGTCTTCCACCAAGCTGTGCACAAATGATACAGGCTCTGTGTCTGTCCACGCTGCCCTCTATTAAGGGCGAAGCTGCTGCCTGTCGAGGGTTACCACGGAGTGCAGGTAAAGAGGCAGGACAGCCAGGGTGCCGCTGGGTGGCTGAGAGAACAGACTGTACCTTCCTATGAGAATAGGAAGGTGACTGTGTGAGCTACTCACAGGACCACAGGCCAGAAGAAACAGCAAGATGTCAGCCACAGAAAAAGCAGCTGGGGAATACCAATGGGCAGGGGCTTAACAAGGGGCCATGGTCAAGGGGCCTTGAGTCTATGTGGCATTAAAGGAAGTCACAGTCATGGTCCCTAATACTCTGGGACTCATTACAATATAGATAGACTCTGCTCTCTTACCATAGTCAGTGTATCTGGGCCAGCGGAAGTGCCGGAGCCCTCCATAGCTCAGGTGGAAGGAGGGCTCGTTGCGCTTTCTCAGGGTGGCGCCGTTCCTCACGGACAGGGCAGCGTGCTCCGAACACCGGAAGGTAATAAAGCCATGCTTCTGGCTTCTGGAGGGAGAGGATAGGATAAGGGAGGATGTTCTAGGCCAGCCTGGTGGATGTTATAAGAATACGCATCATAGGATAAAGGGCAGGGAACCATGTCACGTGCCCGCTTCTCTTCATAATGAGATAATGAGATTTGATAGGCCAACCTCTGCACCGTGAAGACAGCAGGAGCAGCTGAACTCCTGGATGTCTGACAGTTGCTGAACATCATGCATGCATTGCATCACATTCAGCCGACCCTGGGAGGGGGGTGTTGTCATCTCTACCTCGCTCAGGAAAAATAAGCTCTGTGGAGTTCCAGGCTCTACCCAATGGCGTGGGGCTCAGCAGGGACCGACAAGACCCCTGATCATGAAGCGAAATGCTCTTAACACTCCCCTCTCTCCATCATCACTCCCCTGGTTCTGCTATGTTTCCTCTCCATCTGTCTCACTCTGCCATTCTCTAGACCAGCAGTCCTGCAACCCTTTGATACAGTTCCTCAGGTTATGGTGACTCGCAATCATAACATTATTTTTGTTTCTACTTCATAGCTGCAACTTTGCTGCTGTTGTAAGTCATAATCAAATATCTAATATGGGGGATATCTGATGTGTGACCCCTGTGAAACGTCATTTGACCCCAAGGGGTAGCAACCCACAGGTGGAGAACCGCTGTTCTAGACTCTTCAAAGACAGCTTCTGCTTGGCTGCCATTGCTGAACATTTTTCTAGAGACACAATGTCTATCTACTTAACACTACTCAACTATATAGTTTAAAAAAAGGTAACTGTCATGTTATGTATTTTTGCTATAATGGCTAAGATTAAAAATTCAGGAGACAGCAGGTGTTGGAGAGGGTGTGGAGAAAGAGAAACACTCCTCCACTGCTGGTGGGGTTGCAAACTGGTACAACCACTCTGGAAATCAGTCTGGCAGTTTCTCAGAAAACTGGGCACGTCACTTCCGGAGGATCCTGCTATACCACTCCTGGGCATATACCCAGAGCCCCAGCATGTAATAAGGATACATGTTCCACTATGTTCATAGCAGCCCTATTTATAATAGCCAGAAGCTGGAAAGAAGTATCCCTCAGGTATCCCTCAACAGAAGAGTGGATGCAAAAAATGTGGTATATTTACACAATGGAGTACTATTCAACCATTAGAAACAATGAATTCATGAAATTCTTAGACAAATGGATGGAGTTGGAGAATATCATACTAAGTGAGGTAACCCAGTCTCAAAAGATTAATCATGGTATGCACTCACTAATAAGATATTAGCCTAGAAAATTGGAATACCCAAGACATAATCCACACATCAAATGAGGTACAAGAAGAATGGAGGAGTGGCCCCTGGTTCTGGAAAGACTCAGTGTAGCAGTATAGGGCAAAACCAGAACAGGGAAGTGGGAAGGGGTGGTTGGGAGAACAGGGGGAGGGAAGGGGACTTATGGGACTTTCGGGGAGTGGGGGGGCCTGAAAAGGGGAAATCATTTGAAATATAAATAAAAAATATATCAAATAAAAAAAAAGAAAAATGTTCAGTTTGTTTTGTCTTTCTGGGACAGATGTTACTATGTAGCCCAGGCTAGACTTGAGCTTGCTGTGTCACACAAGCTGTCCTCAAATTCCCAGTCCTCAAATTCTTCCATCTTCCAAGTGCTGGGATTGCAGGTGTGCACTGCCTTTCTTTGTCTGAGCTTCAGAAAGTAGTCCATCCTCTAAAAAGCATACCTATAGCCATCAGACAGTGTCTCCATTTTATCTGTGGGCCTCCAGCAACAATGATTTCACCTTCTGTTTCTAGGTACATGACAGAAGTGTGAACATCAGTTGTGACTAGCCCATTAGCTTGTGACTTGTCCCTTAGCACACTGTCTTTAATGGAGATTCATCTGTGAAGTATGTATTGTCTATTTGGATTATTCTCACCTCTGCTGTTGTGAGCTATGAACATGGGTGGCCGGTCCCTCTCTGCAATCCTGTTTGCAGTTCTTTAGAATATATACTATATACCCAAAAATAGAGTTGCTAGATTGCACAATAGTCCTACACTTGTTTTAAGAAACTGTTCTAATGTCTTCTGTACCAGTGGTGTGCCATTTTATATCCCTCTTCGCCCTAATTGGGTTCCATCTTCCCCACATCTTTACCAGTACTTCTTTATTTCTATTTTAACAGTAGCTATGCTAGTTAGTTTTGGTCAACTTGGCACAAGTTAGAGTCCTGTGGGAAGAGGGATCCTCTATTGAGGAACTGCTTCCATCATAGCGGCCTGCCTGTAGGGTAAGCCTGTGGGACATTTTCTTGATCAATGATTGATATGGGTGGACCCAGGCCATTGTGGGAAGTGCCATCCCTGGGCTGGCCATCCTGAATTGTATAAGAAAGCAGACTGAGCAAGCCATGGGGGGTAAGGTAGGGAGCCGTGTTCATCCATGGCCTCTGCTTCAGCTCCTGCCTTGAGTCCCTGTCCTGCCTTCCCTTCGTGAATGACTAAGCTGTAAGCCGAAATAAACCCTTTCCTCCCCAGGTTGCTTTTGATCATGGTGTTTATGATAGCAATGGATCAAAC
Organism: Apodemus sylvaticus; assembly: GCF_947179515.1. Classification (NCBI taxonomy): domain Eukaryota; kingdom Metazoa; phylum Chordata; class Mammalia; order Rodentia; family Muridae; genus Apodemus; species Apodemus sylvaticus. The sequence continues at coordinate 36,271,672 of NC_067484.1, read as the reverse complement.
TAGAGCAGTGGCCATCTAAATGGACATGAGGTAAGGAATGACAGACAAGATGCTACTTTCTAGCTAAAGATTTTTACTATGATTATTGCGGTTAAACCAGAATTTAAAATCCTAATAACTTACTTTGCAGGTATGATAGCAGATAATTTGGAACTCCTTTTAAATCAACAAAGCTATCTGTGATGTCTATATTGAATGTTCATAGGCAATTCAGTGGGTTTTTTGCTTTTGTTTTTGTTTTCATTTTTTGTTTCAAGATTTCCTTACAGATTAGGAACTGGCTCCCCTAGGTGAATGAGGACAAGACAGGACTACTTAGCAAATTTCAGGCCCAGGATGTGCTGCAGAAGAAGGGGGGAGGAGGGCTGTGAGTAACATGGAGTCACATTGCTACAGTGAGGTCTCCAAACAAGTTTATCTTCAAGCTGTCAAAGGATACTTCCTGGCCTGCATGGCTGTTTGAACAAAGGCTTTGAAGCCTACATGGGCTCCAGCTCTTCCCTGTTAACTTGTCTGAGCTCCCGCAGAATAAGAAGAGTAAGGGTGGATGGGTTTTAAAAGTGTCACGTGTTTAGGTGACAGAAAGCACTGACCTGTGCGCGCTGGGTCACATGGCAGCACATGCGCACGGGTCACGCCGTGCCAGCACGGCATGGCGCTGTCGTCAGTTTTATAATGACCACGGTTCTTCTCCAGCCTGTGTCCCTCCCAGCTCCTGGCTCCTCCCCCTCCCCCTCTCCCATTTGTAATGGCTGACCCTGGCTCACCTTTTACTTCTCGTCAGCACCTGGCACTCTACTATCTCACCAAACACCTCGAAGCGCTTCTTTAGTTCCCGAGAACTCATGTCACTGGAGAGATTGCGAATATATACCACACGGCCTTCGCCCTGCTCAGGAAGGGGAACAGAGAGGGACCCCCGTTATTACTCTCATGGAATCTCTGTCTAGGCCTGGCTGAGCAGTAATACTATTAGAGTCCGAGATAGGACAGTGACAATCTCTATACCCAAGGACCTGTCCTTGTTGGGGCAGGGACCACAGAGTACAGGAGAAGCAGCCCTGAGGGGCAGCTCCTGCATGGAGGGACTGAGCAGAGGCTGGGCAGAGAGGAGCTATACCAGCAGAAACCAGCATGCTCTGATCATCGCTGTTTTGATGAGCTGCTGAGAATACACTGGGGACTGGGTGGTTTGTAGGGGTCAGAGTACACCAGGAGGAAAGATAATGAAACAGGTATTAGGGTCATAGGAGCCGCCATTTTATTTGAGTTTACCAAGGAAAGCTTGAATAAAGCCATGACACAGACACCGTGCCCTACAGGTCACCCTCAAGAGAGTTTGGTTCTAGGCTAGCAGCTGGTGGGCAGATCAGACGGGGAGAGAAACCGATCAGGGAGGCTAGGCTGCAACCTCCTGCCTCTCTTTTGAGATTCGTGATTTGATGGACTTGGGACCGTTGCCTGGATATCTGTGCTCTAGTGGGTTGAGGCAGTGTGTGGCCCAGACAGGCTGTCTCTAGGCACAGGCACAGCCAACAACTGTCCACATAGCCAATCCACCAACCACAGATGGTAGGAAAGAAAGCCCAAGGCCAGTCCTGACCTCATATACAGTCATAGAGTCTGCTTTGCATGCTGGGGTCTTTCCAGGTCAATAGAGAAAGCCCTTTCTCCCGTTCTCCTGGTAAATCCCTGTATTTCTAACCCCTGCCTCCAACACCTGAGCTCTTGGACCCTGTATACTTTTGGTTGCTCCTTTATCCCTAAGTTCCTTATAGTACCTCTCCTAAGTCACCAATGTAAAGACATTACTCCAATGGTCCAAATTCTAGTCAGGTCTGTCAATCTCAAGGAGTTTATATCAATTCTCAAGCTCATCAATTTCCCTTTGTTTATGAGTCTGCTGTCTTCCTCTTCTTTCTGCCTCAACCACAGGAATTGGGACTTAATTTGTCTTTATACTGCTATCACCTGAAGTCTAGGATTAAGCCAGATTTGTCAAACCACCTAACCCAAGAAGACTATGTTCACCTGTGGTTTGGTTTGGTTTGAGATGGGGTCTCACTATGTAGCCTCAGCTAGCCTGGAACCCACTATGTAGACCAGGCTGCTTTGAACTGACAGAAATGCACCTGCTTCTGCCTCCCAAGTCCTGGGATTAAAGGTGTGTGTCACCATGCCTGGTTTTACTCACAGTTTTAAATACTCATTGTACATGGCTGTGCACCTCTGGGGTTTGCATGCCCCACCCATATACCCACTTCCCAAGCATGGCAACCAGTGAGGCCATTTGTCCTTTTGTGTGTCTGTTATACTTTCCCTCTCTTCTTTCTAGGGCTATGGCATAACTGGCTGGCTTTGTGGGCAACCTCAGGATCTAATGACAGGCTCTGGGAAGATCCTTGGGGTGGGTGGAGAGGACAGAATGGGTTTGTTGAGGGACCTCTTATGAAGCACAAGGCACAATCTCCTGTGTACAGACAAACTGAGGCTCAGGGCAAATAGGCTCTTGCCCAAGAGCAGCCAGAAGGCCAGCCAGGTGAACTGACCAGCCAAGTTGCTCAAGGCCCATCATCTTCTGTCATGATTCTTTTGGAGTCCTTGAGGCTGAGTCCTAAGTGGCTACCTACTGCAGGTCACAGCCAGTCAAATGCTGGGCTTCCTATGGTGCTACCTTTAATGGCTTTTGGCTACTTATGTTACTGTGAAATAAGATATACGTGTGTCCTTCATGCAGCCTACAGCTTATTAGTCCTCAGGCAGGGGGTGAAGGCTGGTGGCTTAGCATTCCCGATGCCCCTGGCTTACCCCCATTTTTCCTAGGTCCAGGGACCCCCAGATCACTTACGATGGCTTTTTCCCGCCGCTTCCTGGCCTGCCGGGCGCTTGGGGTTCCGTCTGAACAGGGCCCTCTGCTCTCACGTCTGTCAATGAACAAGCAAGGCACAGTGCTTAATCTCATCCTGCAGAAACCCAGCCCTGACTGTTTGGGACAGAACACTGGCCTGGTGCCCTCTGGGGTTCCCAGGCTGAGATCCCTGAGAAGCAGCCTATATTAATTCTTGTCCTGACCGTCCGTCCAGGTCTTGCCCTTCTCCACTGTTCGGGGTAGAAAGCTTTCACTTCTTTGCATTATTGATTAGGTGAGAGAAATATCCAGGAGGTTTTATATATTCCCATTTTCCAAAAGAAAGTCTGTAGCTTGGGTTCCAGCTAAGATTTGACCAAAACTAGAAATGGGAGAAGCTAGAACTGGAATCAGGTCTACTCTAAAGCCATACTGCTCACACTGCAACTTGGAACAGCCACGCCCATTATATAATCCATCAGCGACTCTTGTCCTCAAGGGGCTGCAGCCCTCCCCAGGGCCTACCCTTCCCCAGATGAGTCTTTAAAATATATAGAGAGACTAGAAGAACATGGACTTTTGAGTTCCATGGACTGAACTTAAAGCCGTATTTCTTCTACGCCTCCCTCTGGTTTACGGAGCAAGTCCCAGGATGGCCAGGGCTACACAGAGATAGCCTGTCTTGGAAAAACGAAAACAAAACAGAAAAAGTAACATGTTCTCCAACTGCATCTGGGAAGCCTGGGTACCATAATAGAAGGCGAGAGGGCTCATGAGTTGCTAACTTTCCTGTGCTATTATTCAGCCAAGAGTTATCATTCACTGAGACCAGAGTTGGCGAGCCTTCCCTTCCCGATTGCTGAGACAGGAATTCTTGGAGCTGGGTTGGCATTGTTCAGCTGGTCTCAGTGCACTGTCTGCTGGCGGCCAACAGGAAGAAAGGAGATATAGAGAAGGCTGAGGGATGGGTTTCCAGGCTTGTCAGATACACAGCTCTGTAGGCAGTCCAGCAGGGACTGGCATAACCAAGCTACTCTGCCCAGTGGACAGAAACGGCCAGGCCTACCCTGGGCCTACATCTGAGAAGAGAAAAATAGGGAATCTATAGTCTCAGGGAAGGTCTCAACTTTTAGGGCCCTGGGATACAGACCCTGTTCAAATCTATGGGCTAGGTGGGAAAGGAAGTGCCCAGGAACTCTAGTGCTGGCAGTGGGGGATGGGCTCAGCACTGGGGAAACTTTGAAGGCAATAAGATGTCTTAGTGGCAAACTCCTTGGAAATTATAAAAGGACCAGCAGGGAAGCCTTGAGAGACAGCTGAGCTGTCTGAATTTGTCTAAGTCTAAGGTATCTCTAGGATCTGAATTCTCCTCTCAGGATGCTTTGAGAACTTGTTAGAAATGCAAATTATCCACACCCACAGCCTATCCCTGACCAAGATTCCCAGACAACTCCATGGCTCCATTCAAGGCTGAAGAGTTCCATCTAGTGGCCACTCAAGTAACCTCACACTTAGGGTAGGGCCACCTTCACCCACCCACCCGCCCCCACCCCTTGCAAATCTTTCTGGAGTCTCTCCAGGACAAAGCTAGTCCCATCACCTGCCGTGGTGAGAGAAAGCAGAGGCTGCTCTCCCCCAAATCTGCCTCCAGGTTCCTGCCTTGAATCCCTGCCCTGTCTTCCCTCGGGATAGTGTGACCTCTTGTAAGATGAAATAACTCTTTTCCTCTGCACACTGTTGATTTTTTGTTTGTTTGTTTTGTTTTTGTTTTTGTTTTGTTTTTTTCCCCCATGGTATTTTATCCTACCAATAGAAACCCCTTTCCGGGTCCAGGGCACAAAGATGGGATGCTCAAACTGGCTCATGATGCACCATCTTCCCACTGGGCTGCTGTACACAGCATCAAACAATGCAGGACCAAGCCCAGGAGTAAAGCTCGGTATTGCTTTTAATCTGGGTGTTTTCCAGAACATAGATCAAAACCCCAATGATGATCTTTTAACATCTTGTTGCTTTTCAACTATGTGGGTCTGTTTGTTTGACTAAAACAAAAAATTCTATCCATTGACAGCAGAAAACAAGGGCCACCACGTTCATTAGGCTAAAATGCCTGGGGGGGGGGGGGGCACAAGGTGGAGTTTCTTTCTTTCTAACAGTCCCTGCTGGGCATCATTTGCTTCAGATAGTCCATTTCTTGGGGAACCCATCTCATGCCTTCAGATCCATGCTGGGCTGCGAGCAGTGATATAACCCAACTCTCAAAGCAAATTCCTAGGGCTCCTCCCTTCTGGTACCTAATGGGCGCTCAGATATCCCTCTCCCCCAGGACCGCCAAGGATACCTGAAGTTCTTCCGGGTGGCTGGTGACCAGGAGCTGCAGGATGAGGAGCCAGAACTGGAGCGGCTGCGGGGACAGAGCTGCCGACTGGCCTTACTAGGTGGGCTCTGGTAGGGGCAGTGGTCAGAGCAGGGAGGGCTGACCCCTGAGTCCTCTCCTTCATCGTCTTCTTCCCCTCCCTCCTCCTCCTCTTCCTCCTCCTCTAGCAGGAAGCTGCTCTCACCACTGCTGCTGCTGCTGTCCTCAAATACGGTGTCATACTCTGGGCTTTTACACGAAGCCAGGTCTTCATCCTCCAGAGCAGTCTCCAGCAGCCCAAAGTGCTTTGTGAGGCTGGCACGGATCTCATGGTCTCTCAGCTGCATGCTGTCCTTGGGGGTAGGGTCACAGTTCTGGTCCACCTCCCTCCTAGGGGTCTTTGTTTCCACGGGCAAAGTGGCACCCTGCTGGGCCAAGTCGTCAAGGTGGACCCCGATTGGCTCCCAGGACCGCAGCACCTTCCTCTGCAGGGCAGCCTCTGGCCTGAGCACCTGGCAGTAGTCGTGGTCTCCAAAGGAGCAGGAGAAGGGGCGCTTCTGGCCAGCCTGTGAGCCTGGCTGGGTTGTGGCGTGCTGCAGATGAGACAGGAGCTCGCTTCGTTCCGGGTGCCTCTTGGGCAGCTTGTGGGAAGCCCCTGGGGTGGTTGGGAGCTGAAGAGCCTCAGGGGAGGGGAGGCTGGGAGCTGTGTCGTGGCCTGGGCTGTGCTTGGTGTCCTGTTTGAAGGGGTCCTCCTCTATGGGCTTGTATGGAGGTGTGGTGGGTGGCGTGAGTCCTACCCAGGCAAGAGGAAAAATAGGTGAGGGAAACGCAGGCTTTCATGGAGAACATTAAGAGTTCTGTTTGCAAGGACACAGAAGTGGCTGCATGGCATGACATCCCTATAGGTGGAGGGTAGGCACTGCTAACTGGTCACCATGTTGCTGCCTAAGCCTGTATGTAGCCCAGGGACCCGCCTGTTCTTAGGAGCTGGCATGAGATGAGAGCCAATGGGTATCCCTTCGGGACTTGGTAATGGCAGCTAATGTGCCCAGGTCAGAGATATCTGTTCCTGCTTTACTGCCAACTATTTAAAGAGCCCTGCCTCAGGGGTACCCCTGAACAGAGGAGGTAGTGCCATTGGTAAAACCAACCATTCAGTATCTCTGAACCTATTCGATCTGCCTTTGTCTTCTGGTCTTCCTAGCACACCACAGGAACTTGCTAAAACTACCCACTTCTTTCTCTCTTACTTGCAAAGCCTATAGGATGGTGCCGGGCACCTCTATGCCTTGGCCCTTTGGGGACTGCTATTCCTTTCTCCCTACTTCTCTCCCTTCACACTTTTAGCAGGACCAGCGGACCAGTAACTCGGATGTACCCTGTACTTTCATTCTTTTGTATCTCTATCATACCAAATCTTCAACTAAGTACACCCTTCTTTGTTTCCCAATGCCCGTTGGTCCTTCAACACTACTCAGGCACTGTCCTGGGCACTCTACCATTTGACCAGGCCAAACTGACCTTCTGCTTTAATGAGCAGAAATGAGCACAGGGCTAACCATTCTCCTGAAAGTTTAGTCTCAGCAGACTGTGGTTTCCTCCAGAGCCCTCAGTACCCCCTCGGCAGGCGAAGGGCTGGCCCCAGGCCTTGACCCTCCTCCTAGCATGCTCCCTGTACACCTTAATGCTAGAGCAGTTCAGGAGGCAGTGGTCAGTTCATGAGGAGATGCTCTCCTACCAAGGCCATGCAAGCTCCCTGCAGGTACCCCACTAGCTTACCTGCTGTGCCACACAGCTCCACTGTCAAGGACTCCTCAAAGCTCTTCTTGCCAAGAGGGTTGCTGGTAGAGGCAGGGAGGACAGAAAGGAAAGAGGCTGGTCAGTGGGAGGCTTCCACAGGCCCAGACTTTTGAGGGGAGTAAAAGGTACTGTGATAGACCCTGGGTCTGCCATGGAAAGAGGCCTCGAGAGAACATCCTGAGGGGCCCCATCCTGGCCATTAAAGAAACTCAAGTTGCAGGTTTTGGAAGGTACAGGCAAAGTTTGATGTAGACTCCTTGCTTTATAGATGGAACAACTGAGGCCCAGAGAGGGAAGGAACTTTCTTCTAGTCCCCCAGCATCATAGGCTCCCAGTCCCCATCCCAAAGAACACTCTTTAGAGTCTTAGGGATGCCAGCTTATGAAATGGCTTGACTCTCCATTTGCTCACAGCTTTCTCCTCAGCTCACAGAGGTTCCCCTTTAAAACTCCTTTGAAAGGAGTCTGGATCCTGAGGGCTCAAGGTGACAACAAAGGCAGGTGCTGAGGATGGGGCCAGGCTCAGGGGCTGATAACCTCCCACCCAAATGCACACATCTAAGACAAAAGCTCATGGTATAATAGACCAATAATTTCTAAAAATCTACCTTTGTGACAAGGCCAGCATGAGGCACCTGGGGGAGTCTGAAAAGACAAGAAAGAAAATAAGATTCCCCATACACACCATTATAAACACTCTCCCCTTTGGGGAGCCCTCACATTTCTGGGGGCACCAAGGACAGATGCCCTTTAAGGTGACATACGGCCTTGGCCATCTAAGGGGAGAATCAAGTGCAATTCAAATCTGCCTTGCATTGCTGGGTCCCAGCCAGCTGATCTTCCCACTTTGCAGAAATAGCAGATGGGCCAGGCAACCCCTGCTAGCCAAACAGTGCAGCACAGTAGCTATGCACTGAGAGGCTAAGGCTCCTCCAGACCCAAACTGTGATTCTAGATGGTTCTGGTGATGTGTTCTTTACTAAAAAGCTCTGAACCTTGGGCCTCCATCTCTGTTGGTTATATGAAACAGGTCTGCCTATGTAGCCCAGGCTGCCTTCAAATTCTATCCTCCTATCTCTGCCTTCTAAGTACTGTTTATCACCGTGCCTAGCTTTATTTTTTTACTGCCCCTTGCCCTTATCCAAGCATGGATAAGGCCTCTTGTTCTCTGTTCATTAAGCAGTGATTTGAGATGCACGATGAAAATCTTGAAGATGACTAGATGTTTTCCTGAAGGTCTGACAAATGGCCCATTGTACAGAAAGGGCAGTAGACAACCAGATCCAACCCTCATTCAGCAGACAAGACTGAGTGCTCCCAGATCCCAGTGGGGATGCTATGCCCACCCCACACTTTCAGGTGGACCACAGATTACCTCTGCAAGGGGGCTGGGGGCAGCCTAGGTCTTCATCTGTGTCCCCGCACCCGCTCTCACAGGGGCTTTCCAGGGAGGGGATCTGGGATCCCTGGGGAAGCTGCTGGCCTTGACTACTGTCTGTGAGGCTGCCCAGGTCTTCCTCCAGGTTGTGGGTCTCGGTAGCCAGGCACATCGAGGGCAGAGCACCTAGGGGCTCATCGGTGAATGTTAGCCAAGGGCCGAGCTCTGGATTCAGTCTCCTGGAGCGCCTCACGGGGCACACAGAGCTGTCCACCTTCCTCCCTAGTTTGGTCCATGGCAGGCCACGACCTGGTCTCTTCCTGCCCCATTCCTCTTCCTCTTCCTCTTTTTCTTCTTCCTCCTCTTCTTCCTCTTCCTCCTCTTCATCATCATCATCTTCCTCCCGCTTTTGCCTTGCAGGCCTGTTGACGTCCCGTTTCACCTCCAGCCTCAAAGGACGAAGGCTGGGTCTAGGCCCGGTGCCCTTGGGGGAAGCAGTGATTCTCACCTCTTCTGCCATGGCAGCGTGGGCAGGGGAGGCCTGACTGTCTTTGGGGGGCCTGGGTCTGGACTGGGGTGTGAGGGAAGCATAGACAGGTATGGCCAGGCGGTAGGGCTTGCTAACATCACAGAGGATATCTTGGGCCAGAAGTTCCCTTAGGATGGAGAACTCAGTCCAGAAGGCTTTGGGGGGATGCCGGGATCGGGGTGGGGACTGCCTGGAGGGGCTGCTGCAGGACTGGGGGATTGGCTCTGGGGCCCGTTGGGGCAGCTTCCTCTGAGGCAGACAGTAGGTATGCATGTAGCGAATGAGCTGTACCACAGCCCTCACATCCTCCTCAGGAGCCTGGGCACTGTCGGGGCTGGCTGTGTCCTGTGCTAGGGAGTCTTGAGGAGAGACTGGAGCTGCCCAGGGGCTTGGGCAATCCTCCCCCACCTCCTCATCCTCCTTGGAAAGGAGCTGAGGACTTGGGTGGGGGGTTGGGGAGCAGGCTTTCACTCTGGGGCAGGGCAGCACCGAAGTGAGGTGCTTATGCAGTTCCGTACACGGCCGGCTCTGAGACCGTGGCGTGGGGGTCTTCTTGTCCTGGGTGCCATCCACCTGGAAATGGAAATACACCAGAGTGAGCAGGGAAGGGAACAACACTTCTCCCCAAGCCTACTCTAGTAGCCAGAAGATCCAGCATCTCTTTCAGGATTGTGGGAATGGCCTATTTCTTCACTTCATCCCTAGACTCCAGCAGGGCTGGTACCTGGCAAACTGAGTTGGTCAGGAAGGAAACAGATAGCCAGACTTCTCCAGGGCTCCCAGCCTTGGAGCCACTGTAGATCCTTCTAGATGTCCACCAAAGCTTCCTCTGGCCCAGCCAGGACAGGGTATCACCTTTTGTGTGCAAGGTTCTAAAGTGGCCACAGGGTCCTCAGAAACTCTGAAGCTCTAGTATGATCTGGACTGTGGCCTCCACAGCCAGATGTTCCCATCTGTTCCCCATTCATGAGCCCCAAAGGAGGCTACATCTTCCTGTCTCTGCTCTAATACATGTCAAGATCTGTGTCAATATCTCACAGCTCAAAACACTCAAGTGTTGGGAAGTACAGAGCTCTTCTTTTAGAGTCTCAAATGATGCTGCTTCAAGGAGCAGTGCCTAGGATTCTGGCCTCAGCCAGAGCTGTGAGGAAAAGAGAGTGACTGATGTAGACTGAATCTGCCACACCCAGGTCATCTGTGGGCAGATGCAGAAATACCTTGACACAAGGCCGCTGACTTCTGGAACTGAGGCTGGCCTGGGACCAGGTGGCCCCGTCCTTCAGCGCATCAGAGCTTGCCGTTGGGGAGGATGTGGCCAGGAGGAGCTTCTGCAGCTGGGAAGAGGCAGAGGGGAAAAGACTAGGGCCAGGCACAGTCAGAGACACAGGGCACCACATGCCCGCTGACCATACCCTGGCCAGAAAACACATAGCGGTCTATCAAACTCCCAACTACTATCACCTCATTGTTAGTGCAGTCAGTGACCCAAGGGAACAAGTCTGTGTGATGTCTGATTAGTCAACTGTTACAGTTAGTTAACTCCACATGCCTGTCATAGGCACATGTGTATACATACATAGATGTACCGATGGAGAGGCTATAAAACAAAAAGGATGCTTGATATGGGATCCAGCTGACTTCCCCTCTGTCCACTACATTTAAGAATGTACTTCTTTAATTAAGTACATAGTATTCACAAATGCTAATGTGCACATGGGTGTATGTGTGCCTGAAATTCTAAAAGGTAGGCAATTAAAAGCAAGTCTCCTGGCCAGGCAGTGGTGGTCCATGCCTTTAATCCCAGCACTCAAGAGGCAAAGGCAGGTGGATCTCTGTAAGTTTGAGGCTAGCCTGGTCTTCAGAGGACAGCCAGGGCTATGACACAGGGAAACTCTGTCTAGAAAAAAAAAACCCAAAAGCAAGTCTCCTTCCTTCTCAAGGTCCTTTCTCCTTCCTAGATGCAACTGCCACTATTTTCCTGTGAGCCTTCATGAAGTGGGTTTTAATCATAAGAATATATTATTGTGCAAGAATATATCTAAGGTATATGCTACCTTCAACCCGCTCAGCTGTTTGCATACAAGTAAAAGAATGCTAACCTTTAGTTTGTCTTTTCTTCAACTATTTTTGTGTGTATGGGGACCTTGAGGGAGGTCGGACCACATGTAGTCCAGGCTATCCTCAAACTATGTAGACAAGGATGATTTGAATACCTGACCTTCCTGTCTCTCCCTCTCAGGTGCTGAGAGTTCAGGGAAGCACCTCCATACCCAGTTTTATGGGCTTCATAATGTGCCAGAAAAGCAAATATTTCACCTATCGAGCTACCCCCCCCCCCACAAGCCATCAGATAACTTAAAAAAAAAAAAGATTGCCGAAGCTCCCCAGCTCCAGGTCCCCGCTGGCAAGGGCACATTTCATCTACCCTGAGAGCAAAGAGACTGAAGAAAACTATCTTAGGCTCCACCGCAGCCAGAACAAGGTGAGAGGTTCTATGGCATGGAGTGTTTCCTGGGGGGACACGCATTCCCGGCACCCCAACAGAGAGCACTGAAGAAGGCCCAGCTAGAGAAAGGCCACACCCCATAGTCTGAGTGACTCAGGACCCCTGGACACACACACACACACACACACTCATGAGCGAGCACCACTTTGTGACTTTGGATCCTGGGCTAGGGGGATCTAGTCTACCTCAGCCCCATTTCAGGTCACACCCTGGACGATCTATTTCCTTCTCTGCACTGACACAAGATCAGGGCAGGAAGGAGACCCCCCCCCCAAAAAAAACCCTCATTGGATCTGAGTCTTTAAAAAATAAAACTCCTCTGAGAGTTCAACAGACACCCCTGACCTCAGGATTTGTATAGACCTGTAGAGGTTCACAGGTTCTCCAAATCCACAGGCCAGCCCTCTGGAATCCAAGACAAGGCCTACGGTCTGCATGGCTTCTTCGGGTCTCTCTAGAACTATCGATATGCTGGGAGACTTGACATTGAGTCCTACTGCCCATAAGTTTAACACAGTGCTGGAAAACACGCAGGCAAGTGTAGGCAGAACTGAAGGCTCAGGACTAAGACAGCCTTTGACCAGCAGGGGCTGCTCTTTCCCTTGACAAGGTCTCCTGCCGCAGCCTGGTGCAGAAGGCACTGAGAATTCTTTCTTCTGATGGCCTTGTCAGGGCTGAGTCAGCCAGGGCATCCTAGGTGGGCCTGTGTGCTGGGCAAGGTTCTCAGTGCTTCCCAGATATCACCCACTGTAATCCTCCCAGCAGCCTTTGCCCTGGGCCTTCTTATCTCATGCATCAGAAGGCTGAGTCAGAGAGAGGCTAAGAGAAGGTGTGTGCCCAAGGACCCACAAGCTCTCACGAGTGGAACCGGGGTTCCAATCTAAGAGACCTCTTCCAGTCTGGAAGGATGCAGGACCCCATGGGAGGGAGCCCACGTGATGACACGAAACATAATCTGGGCAGGGACACAGTAGACACTTGGTAAATGGCCCCCTCAATGCTCCAGGACCTCAAAGGCAGCAGAAGAGAAGCCACAGGGCCCTAGAACACAAGTCAGTACACATGTGATCTAACTTGGTTGTCATACCAACTTATGAGACTCATGCCCTAGGCCTTCGTTTCCCCAGAGCAGAACATGATGCTCACCAGGGTCTTTCCTGGATGTAAGGGCCCTCCCAGTTCTGACCAGCTCTAAACCCCCAGAAGCTACAAAAGAAAGGAAGGAACCCCTGGTGGTATCCATGTGCCTGGGCTTTTGTCCTCAAGTAGAGGCCAGGGCAAGTGTTTTCAGTAACTTGGGAGGTCCAGACTCTTTTAAGGGCAGTCAAAGCCGGTATCCTCTCCTCTCATTTCTTCACAGCCTCTCCAAGCACTCATACATTTAACACGTATGTGTTAGTGTGAATACTGGTCCCATGTCTTTGAAGCATAACCTAGAAGGATCTATTTAAATCGGAAGTCACATATCCACAGACCCAGAGATTCTATTTCTAGAATTTGGATCTGCATACATGGGGCCACCAATGGCTGTAGTGCCATGTGTGACAATGGGGCAGGTGACAATGGGTGCCCATCAGGAGGGGAATGGTTAAAGGATGGGACATACTTCTGGAAGTCCTATACAGCCAACAAGGAGACAGAACTCCACATACCCATCTGAAGAGTTTCCAGGACACACGCACATCTCAGTGAGGAAGCAAGGTGCAGAACAGGCTATAATGCAGGCTCTGCTGTTTTTGTAGTTTTGGTTTTTTTTTTTTTTTTTAAAAAAAAGAGGTGAAGAGGGAAGTCATGTAACAGATCAGTAACCATGGTTACCTCTGGGGAAGAAAAAGGCAATTGTGAGAGGGTTCGGAAGGTTTTGCTTTTAACTGTCCACGTTTCCAGTTCCTGCTTGGGTTTTTATCCTATGTGTGCTATCTTTGTGAAAATGTTTGTATGTAGTTTTAAGGTTTAAAAGAGAAATAGAATGAAGTCTAATGCCACATGGCCCAGTAGAAAGGATAAGGTCCAGGGAGGCCTCACACCCCACGTTCTCTGCAGAAACCATGTCCTGATGCTCAGGACCCTGACTGAGCTAAAACTGACAGCTCAGTCCTCACAGGTCTACAGTCTGACATCAGCCCCAGGCCATAGTCCTCACCAGTGAAAGTTCATCCACTTCAGATACTGGGGACAGGAGCCTCTCCAGGGCGGGGCTGGGGGGTGCAGATAAGGGAGCAGGTGATGCTGGGGTGCAGGATGGTGTGCTGCCTTCATCCAACCCCGGGAAGGCAGCCAGCCCCACGTCGTCTTCGGGGATGTCATCCAGGGTCTTGGTAAGCGCAGCCAAGAGAGCTTCATTCTCACTGTCAATCTGGATGAAAGAAACAAAGAGGGGGAGAGGAGAGGGTTAGTCACTGTGGGGGACCCAGCTGCCTACCCCGACAAACCGCAGCTACCAGCCCCGTAGCCCAAGAGATCCATTCCACATTTCTGGAATATTCGGTAAACAGGTTGTCAAGTCCAAGAGCCACAGAATTTGATAAGCAGGCCATGGGAAGGGCCTTGCCTGAAGACCCAGTCCCGGCTCTGCAGCTCACTGAGCTGTGACCTGGGCAGAAGACAGATTGTTGAATGATACCTGCCACTTCAATCAAAGACTCAAGCTCCTCCCCATCATGGCTAGCAGGGTCCCAGCCCCTTGAGGCTTACCCAGGGTAGAGACTGGATATCCCAGGGCTCAATGGGGCAGTCATCACTACAGCAATGACAAGCAGCTTGGATTTCCCATGGGATCCTAAGATTTGTTCTCTTTGCTCCCTTGGGGAGAGGTAGTGGCTGCTGTAGTTAAGAGCTTGGGCTCCAGAGCTGTTGACTCACAAAGACCACACTTACCAACTATGGCTTCTTAAGGGCAAGTTGATCCTCCCCTGACAGATAGGATAACAGACAGGACCCAAGCCAAAGAGTTCTTGTTGGACATGTGCGGGGGACTGCAGGTGCTTAGAAACCAGTGTCTGACTACTTGCTATACTTATTATGCTGCCACCATTTCAGAGACAATGATGAGGACCAGTCCCCAGGCCACTTCCTTTCTTCCCTTCCCATCACAGGCTGTACCGCATCTGGCTTTGTGTTGGACGCTGGCCATTCAAGCACACCAAGACTACCATATTCCCTACCATCCTAGAACTTGACCCTTTGTGAAGAGTCGAGCTAGACAAAAGAACCAGCCAAGGGTGTGTCTCTGAGCTTGAGAGAGACTTGGGGGGAAGACAGAGGAAGCTGGGATAGGAAAAAGAACAAGATTGCAGGCCGCCTAGAGTGGTCAGCAGCTGATGCTTAAACTTCAGGAGCTGAGCAAAGGACTAAGAAAGTAAACCTCGGGCCAAGGGGACACCTAGGGTGAAAGACGGTCTTGAGAGGAACTGGAAAGCTGTCACTAGCAACGAGGAGCTCACACTGTGAGGGGAGCGTGGTTCTAATCTCCATTTTGCAGAGAAAACCGATCACCCAGAAAGTGTCAGGCAAAGCCATATGTCTACGCACAAATAAACCAGGGCTCTGCTTCTCCGCTGTCTGCAACCCCTGAAGCGCCTGGCCCCTCAGGCCCCCAGGTTCTAGGTTGGGAGCACAGACCAAACAGCTTCTAGATTAGGCCACGCACCCCAGGCAGTAACCCTTGAGTCCCTGGTCCGTGCTGGCAGAATATCAAGCTATCACATGGTCCCTTCGGAGGCATGCTTTCCCATCCCAGGCCCAGCTGTTCATCCTTTCTTCAGGAAGTTCGTCTGAAATACACATCTCGTGATGGCCTTTTGGCTGCACTAAATCTGTTCCAGGCTGAAACCTTACAGTCAGAGCAGCAGCTGAGTAACTCAATCGGGGACTCGGGGAGAGGAGCATAAGCGTGTTTGTAATTTTTAGAACAGAGCTAAGAATAAAAAACAAAAAATAAAAGTCAGAAGTTGTTAGTGGGTCTGAGCCAGGGCTTTGTGGACTGTGGCTCTAGAAAGCTATGAGGACTCACGTGGCTGCCCCTACCTGCAAGACTCCCCCAGTCTCCAGGCAAGACTCACTATGCCCCATTTCTATAACAGCTTCCTAGCTCTGATGGGGAATTAAGATCCTAGGACTGGGGACCCACAAAGCTCTGCCACTACCAGGGTGGCCTTGGGCAAGGTGGTTCCTTCCACTGAACGTGAGGACATAACTATACCACTGTTCCTGGTTCCAAGCTTGGGTGCAGGAAGCAGCGAAACTGTAGAACAAAGATGAGGAGCAAGAGGGAGACTGGCCAACTTCATTTTCTTGGGCTCTAGCCGAAGAAGTCCCTCAGAATGATGTCATTAGTGCTGGGTGGAATGAGAATTCCCAGGGTGCCATAAATTACCACATAGAGCAAAACTGTAAGGGCGTTCAGGGTCATCCAGTGGCCATGGGTGTCCAACAAGCCACATGTCTGTTGCAGCTCACCTGTGGCACGGATGACGTCATGCCGGAGTCCTGGTGACACGCAGCTCTAGGCAACAGCCTCTGCCAGTCACGGCTGGAGTTTCTTGGGAAGCCTACCTGTGAGGCATTGCACTAGTGGGCTGAAGCTTCAGAACAAAGACCTATCTAAGTCACACGGCAAGCCAGGGCAGGGCCGTGGATGAGAGAACCGGAACTTACAGAGAACAGGCCTGGATGGGAGTGAGCACCAAATGGCAGAGACCACGATAAGGCTGGTTGTAACCTACACTGACCAACAAAAGGCCTGCTCCTCGGCCCATCTCCCTGGGTAGTCTAGCTCTGGGACGGCTGGGTGGGGCTGGGAGAAGGGCCCCCTTACCCACTGCTGTGGCTCTCTCCAGGCCTCCTGGCTGCCCTGTAGGCGCCTTTGGATATCACTGGAGTTAGCCACTCATCCTGCCTGGGCCCATTAGCTTGTTCCCCTGCTCAGCTTAGAAATGGAGTGAAAATTAATGGCGAGTTAATCAGCTGAGAGAGGGTTATTAATAGACTTGCCCCACCCCCACCCACCCCCAGCCTTCCCAGACTCATCTCGAGCTAGAGGAAAAGGAGCCTTGGAGAAACCTTTAATGAAAGACTGCATTTGGGGACTGGAGTGGCGCGAAGGAGAGCCAGAAGAACACACAGACAGAGATCCTTGACTGTCCAAGAGGCCTCCATGAGTCTGGAGACACTCAGGGAGTCGCCCACGGGCCCAGCATGCCCTTCTCCTGAGAGAACCTGTGAGTTCCAAGCATCTGGAAGGACTGGTAACTTTCTTCCTCCATCCTTAGCACAACAAGAAACAGTGAGACACAGTCCATGTTTCTCCTTCATTCCTCACAAGGGGAAACTGAGGCCTGGTAAAAGGGAGCTTGCCAAGGCCATGTAGCATAAAATAGCCAAACACCTGCTTCCTCCAGACCATCCAACCAACCAAGTGCCTGTCACACCCCGGCCCAAAGACATCCAGAAAATGGAACGCAATACCCATGTCCCCAGATTTTGTCAACCCTTATAACTATACCATGCTATCCTTAGCTTGTTCCTGTAGCAAGTCCTATAGCAATGGAGCCAATAGATGATCAGAAAAGAACCCTGACACAATGCTCCATGCTCCACGGTGCCCACTGGCAGGAGGAAGCTGCCCATGTTATGGCAGAAAGAGGATCAGAACCAGTGGGACCCAAGCCTCTCCACTCAAGGTGTTGGAAGAGCTCTCATATTTGGCTCTTGAAAGCTCCTTTGACCTACTAATTGAACCATTATCATATACAAGGGCTTCAGAAACGAGTAAACCATCATCTTCAGGGAGACCATAAAAGATGAGTCCCCACGAGCAGGAGTGACCAAATGCTTCAGCAGAAGCAACCCGCGGTTCTGTTTACGTGATTATTATTTATTCGAGCCGGATACAAGGCTAGACAAGGACAGGGTAAAGCCCTGGGGTACTATATGCACGACAGTGACATAGACCTAGAGTTCAAGAGGGGACGGAGAGATGCCACACAGACAATGACAACAACAGACTCCAACCACATCATCACCTGTAGAGCAGCTGCACCTGTGTGCCATGGCCTGGTCTGGGGAGGAGGGTATGCAGTGGAGAGGGACGGGTGTAAGAGCTCAGCCCACTGTGAGGGCTAGCTGCTCACTGGGCTGGGAGCCTTTGCAGGCTCACTGAGCTCGGAATCCATGTCACCCAGGGCGTGACTTCTCCAGAGGCCTGCTAAGGCTCTAGCTTGGAGGAATAGGTATGGGGGACCGCGCAGTCTCCAGGGAACGGACTCCGGCGGCACTCTGGTCCCACTTGTCCATTAGCTCTCTGTGATCTGAAAGCATTTTTGAGAAACTGTCCCCTAAGAGGGAGGGAGCAATGTTATTTTGGCGCCGTGTTTTAAGTTTTGTTTTTGTTTGCTGTTTAATGGAGAGGGCTGGTGAGGTGGTTGGTAAAGCAAGAGTTGTCATGCGAACAAGAAGACTGAGGTTAGGGCATGAATGGCAGCGTGAGCTTGCTAGTCTAGGGTTAGGGAAGGAGAGACAGCTGAACTCCAGGCCAGGGAGTTCTGGGTCTGTCCCAAAAAGAAAGATGTGCTGGATGTAGTAGTGTGTGTCTTTGATGCCAGCACTCAGGAGGCAGAGGCAGATGGACCTATGTTGGGATACATGATGAAACCCTTTCTCAAAACCAAACACGGGCAGAAAGCAAGGTAGCTGGTGCCTAAGCAATGACACAGAGGTTGTCCTCTGGCTTCCCCAGGCATGAAGAGAGAGAGAGAGAGAGAGACAGAGACAGAGACAGAGACAGAGACAGAGAGACAGACAGAGACAGAGACAGAGACAAAGAGACAGAGAACTAGAGGGAGACAGAAAGACAGAGATAGGAGAAACAGGAACAGAGAGACAGAGAGAGCTAGAAAGAGACAGAGATATTGAGAGAGACAGATAGGTATACCCTGAGAGACAGACAGACAGACAGACAGACAGAGGCATCCTGCGTGGACCCACACAGGGCCAGGACCCCGCTCTTACAGGATTGGCAAAGGGGTTCCCCACAGTAGTATGGGTTGTGGGCTCCAGCCAGAGTCTTTGCCCTGACACTTCCCAGCTGTGTGACCTTGAGTTGGGCACTTCAGCTTCCTGGGCACCTATATAATTCCATAATAATGTACAACTTACAGGTTGGAATAGCCTCAAGGAAAATCCATACTCTATCACAATGCTCGAGACTCCGTGGTGAGACCCCGACTACATGTCTGACACCCATACTTCCTTCCCAGCACCACAATCTCCTAGTGGCTGCTCTGGGGTCACAGTCTCTACCCTTCCACGCCCTGCACCCTGCTAAATCCAAGAGGCTTTTCCTGCCACCACGCTGCAGGCATTCTCTGCCATGTGCCCTGGCCGTCCCAGCTGCTGGCTTATGGGTTTGCTAATCTAGGGATATCTCCCTCCAGACTGAGTCTCCCTGATGACCTCAGCTCCTGACACACAGGGAACTTGACAGACAAGCTCCATCTGCAGGACTCTCTGGGAAGGCACAGTGGTATGCAAGCTCTGTATATGCATAGTTCAGTGCCGCTGCCTGGCTGGCACAGAGGCACTATGGGAAAGACGGTTTGGGGAAAAGCAAAGACCAGTGAGTCTGAAGGGCCCATCACCTAGCTTTGCCTGGGGAGTTTTATTTCCTCTGTGACCATCCATGCACTGTACCCCGCCCCCCCCCCCCCCCAGCGCACATAAGCGGATGTCTGTAGAACTTGCTTTATTCTGAAGACCACCCTAGACATTTCATCTTATTATTCTACTGAAGGGGCCTTCTTAAAAAGAATTTTAGTAATCAGGTACCTGGGGATGGATGCCCCCCAAGCCACTGGAGCTGAGTGAACTCTGCAGGATGGCTCTGGGCACTGGTTTGGTTGAACCTCTGGTGCCCTTTCTATTAAGAGTTGCTGAGAGAACAGAGCGAGGCTGTGTGTACAAGCAAACCCAGGACTACAGAGATAGAAGCTCAATACCACAAGCTCCGCACTGAAGTCCTCACCTCAGCGTCATGGCTCAGGAGGCTGCACTTGTATAGCTGATGCTGTTGCTCAGATTTCTTTCTTTAGAATGTATGTAGGTGTATGAGTCCATACACATGTGTGCAGTGTCTGTAGAAGCCGGAAGAGGGTGTCACACTCCCTGAAGCCAGAGTTACCAAGTGGTTGTGAGCTGTCCAACCTGGGTGCTGAGAACCAAACTTGAGTCTTCCGGAAGGGCAGCAACCTCTTAACTGCTGGCCAGTTTCCCCAGCTCCTGATTTATTATTTTTTGAGATGAGAATTTTGCTCATGGAAGGAAGCCCAGGCTGGCTTCAAAGTCATGGCCATCTTCCTATCTCAGCACCCCTGGTACTAGAATGTGCAAGCATGAATCACAATGCCCGGCTCAGAGTCAAAGTCTAATTCAGTTACCGAGGAAGTCACACTCCCAACTTGTCCAAGTCTCAGTTTCCCCATTTATAAAACCAAGAAGTAATGACACCCGACTCACAGGAAACGGGGCAAGGAAATAATGTGAACACAGAGGATTTAGAACCCCTGACCGCCAGAGGAGTTCATTTCCCCCTGTGAGGCACAGGGGCAGCTCATTTCAGACACTACTTTTTAGAGGTGGCAAAACAGGCCAGGCATGGAAGTGAGAGCTGGCCTAAGCCAGGCGTAGATCCAGAGAGGAAAACGGGAACCCAAGGACCCTAGTAGGTAGGTACATATTGGCTTGAGCAAGCACAAAAGGCGGGAGACCGAGAAGACGACACTGGGTGGGACCCAGAGAGTCAGGACTCACCTGGAAGAGCTCCGAGTCATCAGGGCTGTACTGGACGGGCTCTGTCTCTGAGTTCTCAGGGCACCACTGAAGCTCCCCAAAGCACGTGGCTGTGTCAAAGTCACTGGCGTCCAGCTGGGAGAGGTCAAGCTCTGGTAAGTCAGCACACAGCTGTTCTTCTCCAGAATCCCCACCCTGTGGAGACAGGAAGGGAAAGAGATGATCAGAGCTGAGTTTGGCCATGCCCGGCCAGGAGCCTGCTTATTCATAAAGCTGTACATCTGGACCCTATACGAAGACCCACGTTTACCAGGTAACCAAAAAACGTAAAGATGTGCCCTATTCACTGAAGCTGCTGAGCCTATTGGAAGATAAGGTGGGCCCAGAGGCATAAAGCCCCGCTTCTCTCTCTCTCCCTTTGTCCTGCGACACATCCCTCAAGGCCCCGCCCACGTAGCATACCTTTCTTTTAACTAGGACTTTGTTGGAATCTTTATGAGAACTTGTAAACAGTTGTCATTTTACATATGAGCCCGTTACCTGAGAAGCATTGCTACAAAGCTAATGCTCCGTGTATATATTAATCCCAGAACAGAACAAAGAGATAATAATGACACATAACAAGTGATTCCCAAGCTTTTGTAAACCACTTAACTCCATGGGTGTGGCGGAGGGTTATTTATAATATCTAAAGTATAGAAGACCACCCATCAGAGGATAGGTTGAAATAAAGCCATTGATACGGCTCTATTACAGAATACGGCAGTCCTGCCGAAAAGGATGAGGCAGATCTATGTGGCAGAGAAATGCTAAGTCATAGAATAGCCTCGCGCATGCGCGGCAGGCAAGCCATGATCCACATGTGTGGGGGAGGAAATGGCAGCCAAGCCGGAAGCTTCTCAGTTTGGGATAATATCCATGTAAGCTCACAGGAAGAGGCTGACAGAGCCCCTCACCCATCTGCAGTGAGGGCAGAGTGGGAGGACGTGTGAAGGAACTCTGGGTAGCAGCACCATCCTGACCAGTGGCTCTCAACGCGGCAGGGCCAGCTGCAGCCTCAGCTCCTGGGATTTTACTGTTATTGCAGACACTCGGGCCAGCCCACCTCTGCTGAGTCAGAAGCTCCTGACTTTCTCATTTCCTACCCAAGGTTACCCACCACCAATTATAGGACTGCCCTGAAGATTCAGAAATAGTTGAGGCGGGAAGACGGCACTGTAGTGGGGTGGGTTGTCACAGACTCGAGGAAGCAGCTGAGGCCTGGCTATCCAAAGTCTAACTTTCTACACATCAGCCTTGAGTATGTCAGGGAAGGCCATTCACATGACCCTCTGACACCCAACTGTCTCACCTATGAAATGGGTGCATCAGTAATTGCCTTACAGGCTCAAGGTGATGTTGCAGTCGGGTCTGCCAGGTACTCAGTAAGGGTAGTGACTTCAGAGAAAGACAGTGGTCACAACGAAAGCAGCATCGTTCCATGGCAGATGGGTGAGAACGGCCTCAGCAACCCCCAAAGCAAATATGACACGAGAGAAATGGGCTTTTCCAGGGCCTTTTTCTTAATTGTCCCCACTTATCAGGCCTCATAAATTATGAATAAATGTGTATAATTAGCTCAACTTGAAACAGGAAAAGGGCTTTTACCCAAATTTGGGTCAAATCTCTTAATTGGCATTTTGCAAGAATCCTGCCTATATGGGCAACGTGGGAACCAGGCCTCTGTGCACACGACACCTCCAGCTAAGTCTCAGGCCAAGCAGCACCGCGACAGCACATGTGCCCCAGGGACAGGTCCCCACCATCACTGCCCTCCACCTCCTCCAGGACACAAATACCCAGCATCCCTAGAAGCTGAGCTGCAAATTACTCGGAGCCGTGTACCAGAGAACAGGCAACAGCCTGGGGTGGGATGGACAAAGTCAACCACTGTCCACTCAGAGGTGGACTGCTAGGACCAAGGGAGGATGGAGTTAGGCAAATCACACAGAAGATGTGATTCTAGCCACCCACTCTTATCTGTACAGAAAATTCCAGAAGTAAGCAATTCGTAAGTTTTCAATTATGTGCCATTCTGATTAGCGTGAGGAAATCTTAAGTAGTCAGGCCCAGTTTCTGGGTCCTTCATTGGTCCTGTGTATCCACAGGGTATATATGATCAGCCCAGTAGGCTCTCCAGAGGCACCCTCATTACCTCACAGACTGCTGTGGCGTGGCAGTTCTGTTAACTCTTTTATCTCACTGGTAAGTGCCCCAAAGTTCATGAGCAGCAATGCTGTCATCAGGACATCCTAACGTGTGGCCATGAGGGGGGAGGTACGCATTCTAATCGGGGAGGAGAAGAGTCCTACAGAAAACTAGTGATGGTCTCAGAACTGGTGAAGAGGAGAAGAAGAATTCATGCTGGCTTTGCCCTCATGCCTCAAACTCTTACTTACAGTTAAGGCTGCAATTCAGAGTAAGGGCTTAGTAAAGACAGAAAGGGCTTCCCACTCTGTGCACATGCGTAGTAGAACAAAATGAACATCATCCAGGATCTGGTGTTAACTATAGCTTCCGGCATCTACTGGGGACCTCGAATACAAACTTCAGGGCTAAGAAGGACCACTGCAGGAATTATGACGATGTCAGCTAGATGCTTCTGGGCCTAGCTGGGGGCCTGGTGGTGAGAGGGGACATGGCTGCCTTAACTAATCCACCAGCTCCGAATCGCCACTGCTCGGGAGCTGCTGCTACTAAAGCAAACTCACGAAGGTGGCTACTCCCAGCTGCCTCCTGGAGCTTCCGTCCCCTGTACACCCACTCAGTCAGTGACCATGTGGGTGGCTTTGGCTTTTGTGGATGGTCAATTGCTTTGCTTCCAGGTTTGAACCATTGTAAGTCCGGAACAGATGTGTATAAGTCGTTGGTTCTGCGGACATGTCTTTATTTCTCTGGGGGTGGGGTAAATGTTAGGTCTGGATTTGCTGGGTCATTTGGAGCATGGGAGTTGCCTCTTTTAGATGTGGGGAGGTGTGTGTGAGGTGGGGACAGACAGAAGCCAGGTGATGGGAGAAGCAGGAGGGGCTTTTCGGGCATTAGTCAGGGCAAAGCCCTCAGTGAGGATGAGCCTTGGACGCAGTAAGACGGGGAGCCAGGGAAGTGCTGGGCTCAGCAAGCTGCGGATCCTTGACAGGAGCCGGGGGATGGCAGGGGGTGGCAGTGGACAGGCAGGTGGAAGCCGGATCAGGTAGGGATTGTAAGAGATTTGGGTTTCACTCTGAGCATGATGGGGGTGGAGTCACCATAGCAACAGTATCTGCGCGTGATGGGGGTAGGGTCAGCATAGCAACAGTATTAGGCTGTTGGATGCATGTGGGAGACGGGAGGTGGCGATCTGGACAGCCATGCCTTGGATATCACGTAGGGCCTGTCGAATAGCAAGGAGAGCCTGCAGGTGAGACAGATGGGTGCTAGACAACAGGAGCCTGCTGACCAGCAAAGCCTTCAACAGTCAGCCTCTGCCATGTCCTTGGTCTCTCTTACCCCATGAACTGGCTGGTTTGTGTGCCAAACACAAACTGGAGTTATCACAGGGAAAGGAGCCTCCCTTGAAGCAATACCTCCATGAGATCCGGCTGTAAGGCAATTCCTCAACTAGTGATCATGGGGGAGGGTCCCTTGTGGGTGGTGCCATCCCTGGGCTGGTATTCTTGGGTTCTATAAGAGATCAGGCTGAGCAAGCTAGGGGAAGCAAGCCAGTAAAAAACATCACTCCGTGGCCTCTGCATCAGCTCCTGCTTCCTGACCTGCTTGAGTTCCAGTCCTGACTTCCTTTGGTGATGAACAGCAATGTGCAAGTGTTAGCTGAATAAACCTTTCCTCCCCAACTTGCTTCTTGGTCATGATGTTTGTGCAGGAATAGAAACCCTGACTAAGACATCCCAATAACTCACAGAGTCTACCTCCATAGCACCCCGTTTTTAGAAGCAGCCTTAGAATCAGGAAGCCCAATTCAGCCAGGAGTCAGTGGTCCTGAAAGGTGATCCAGGTGGTAGGTGATCTGCGAGGTAGAGGCTCCTTCCAGAACCAGATAAAAGGGCTGGGGGGTGGGGGGGCACAGTATGGCCCAGTGGTGAAGTTCCTGCTTTTGGCATATGCAGAAGCTCTAGGTACAAGCTCCGGTACTTCCAAAAAGAGATGCATAATGTAAATTCTTCCCCAAGACACTTGTGTGCACACAGAACTCACACACAGGTCTGCGATCTTCACACAGCTCAGCTGAAAAGCTTCTGCACTGGAGGCTCCACCTCATTCACTTTGCAGATGTGGAAACTGAGGCTCGAGGAGGGTAAGGGGGTCCGCTCAGGGTCATCCAGAGGGCATCTATCCCTCCTTGGCGACCACACTACCTCCTTCACAAAATGCCCATAAATGCCCATGGAGGCCACACATATTGATCGTCATAGAAGCTCAACGTACTCAAGAGTACAGCCAGCATATAAAAATAAAGAACCTCAGCTTTGTAGCTCCGTCAATTAGGCCAAGACCACTCTCCAGCTAAAAACCATTAGGTGCCGCACTAATGGGACATTCTTGGCCTCCTCTACATTTACAGGCTTTTGAAGGGGTACGTAAGGTGACCCAGTTCCCTGGGAAAGGTCTCTACGGGGGCTTTCTGGCCCTGTCCTGCTGTCAACCTTCTGCAAGCTCTCCTGGTAGAGCCAAGAGGTCATGGCACAGGACTAAGAGCCACCGATATTATTGAGTGCTCGCGATATGCCAAAAGCCATGCTAAGTGTCTCATGTCCACCTTGACCTCAGAGTTCCAAAGCAACCCAGGAGAGTGGGCGCCACTGTTCCCACCAGTCAGAAGACTGGTAGAGGTGGGTCACCTGTGTTTATTCCTATGGCTGCAAGTAATGGCATACTACCTGTGCATGGCATCAATAGAAAAATCAGGATCTGCAGTCTGGGAGGCTGGCGGGCAAACACCATACCGCCATCTGGGCTCTTCCAAGGTTTTCAAGGGAAAGAACTGCTCTGTCTTAGTCCTCCCTCTTTGCCTCAGTGGTGGCTATCTTCCTTTTCTACATACGTTCCCCCCCTTTGATAAGATGCTAGCCACACCAGATCAAGGCCTACCTAATTGACTTCCGCTGAACTTGATCTTTTCTGTAAATAACCTTATCTCCAAATAGCACCCAAGGTCCCAGAGAGGCGAGGCCGAGTCAAACCCAAGTCTTTCCTCTAAAAAGCCTGTGCTACCCCCCCCCCCCTTACAGTGGGTGAGCGTGAGAGGAACACTGTAGACCACTCATTCCCACTGACAGGGGAAGTGTGGCTCAGGAAGGGGGTTGGGAATGACCCAAGTCAGCAAGGTCAGACTAGGGACAGGGACAGCGACACTGCACCACACCCCCAGCTCCTATGCATGCCTCTCACCCTTCAGTTCTCCTATCCAGTTGCTGTCCCATTATGGCCCTTCCTCCGGCAACACCATACCCCTCATCTGAAAGGGTTGTGGCTTCCTTGAGCCAGGGAGATAAATGACCCTGGCAGAGGATTTGCCGGCTCCACTCCAGACTCACATAAGTGGCTTCATTGGAAGCTTGTGTATCTTTGCTGAAAATCGATCCCCTGCTTCAGAAAGAATGCATCTTCAGGAGGAAAAAAAAATGTTCAGTCTAGTTTTCCTGCCTGCAATCAGCAAATCTCCAAGCTTCCTCCATGGCCCAGAGCAAATTCTCAGAATTCCTGAGTGGAAGGGAGGAGGGGTTGTGGCAGGTAGCTGCAGGGAACAGCTTGGGTTTGTATCTATGCTGTACTCACCTCGGGTCTTTCAGGGGATTCTCAGAACTTGAGACTGGACAGACAGACCGTAGGACCCCCTCTTACCCAAATCTTTCATACGGTTCTTGAGTTTATCAAATGTCTCAGAACCATGCAAGCTTTGGGGTAATATTTAGGCTGAACTCAGCATTTAATTAAACAAACACATCAATGAATGAACAAATGAATGACCTTCCAGAGTGGAAAGTCAAGTACAAAAGGAAGGACTGTACTGACGGGACAAGCAGCCAGGCAAAGGTGGGCGGCAGGCAGGCAGGCAGGCCTTGGCGCTGCCTCTGCCTCTGAGGTCACCTTGGCTTTGTTTTTACAGACCAATGACTGTAAGGCCTTCCAGGCCTCTTACCAAAATAAGGAAGATAGGCTGAGTGTTTCCTGCAATGCCAGGCACCTGGTGAGTACTCCAGGTCTCTGCAGACGGAATACGACTCCACAAACTCAGGTGTTGAAATTCTACTCCCCAAAGTGAAAGGTGATAACATTAGGAGATGGGGTATTTGGGGGTTGACTGAGTCACGGGGTAGAGCTCTTGTGAGTGAGATTAGTGTCCTTAGAACAGGAAGCCCCGTAGCAGCCATTACTAATCCATTACAAATGGCCTAGTCTAGACCATGACCCTGAGCCTTTATGCCTTTCTGGGAAAGGAGGAAAGGAAATACATACACGGTCCCCACAAAAGCCACTTCCTTCACTGACATCCCTTGTTTGGTGTGCATTTTACCAATCCCTTCCCCTGTAGGAGGAGTCTACTGACTATCTTTGGGAACCCACCCCTCCCCTAAAGCCAGGTAAGTGAGTCTGGCCAAGTGGGCAAGATTGGATTCAGGTTTTGTGAAGCATCTGATTAAGAGGGTTCAGCTATTCTAGACAGTCTGGCAGCCATCTTTTTGAGTGCCTAGGAACAGCAGCAAGTTAAGGCCATGCAGAGCCAACCTGGAGAGTCGGATTCCAACAAGGTAATTTATGCACTGGATCCAGCTGGGTCTGGAGGCAGTGACTCCTTGCGCTCGACAGCTGTACAAGTGAATAAATCCTCCTTCTAAACTGCGTGCAAGTCAGAGTTTGTATCACCTATCAATGACAAAGTGATAGCTAATTCATCTCTCTTATATATAAAAAAAAATCCAATCTTCTTCTTGTCTTCCAAATTAATACAAAATTCCTAAAGAAGTCTAGAAGAACAAGGGTAGACAAACTTTGTATCCCTCCCTCCAAATACTTAACAGCATCATCAGAAGTCACGTGCACACGTGTGCGGGCACACACACACACACACAGAGACACACATACACACGCACTCGCACACTCAAATGCAAGGAAGAATAGCCCAGCCTGAAAAGTCCAGAAATGTTTGAAGTCAGAGATCCTTGGAAGGGCCTAAACCAGGGCTAGGCAAACATGGGAGTGTCTGGCCTAAGGCCAGCTGAACACAACGTGAGGTTCAGCCCTTTATAGCCAGGTTCCAAGCTCTAACAACAAAGTGGTTAAAAGTAGTCAAAGAACTGGAGAGAAAGTCTGATAAGAATGGGTCCTCCACCTCAGAGAGCAAAGCAGGGTCAGGTACTCAGGACTGGTCTCCAGCTTACCCCTGTCAGCAGTAAAGGAACCAAGATACAGTGTGCTTGAGGCAACAGCTCTGCTCCAGAGACAGGACATCAGAACCAGCCTGGACAGCAGCCTCCATGTCCCAGCCCAGTTCCACTCAGAACTTCTTGCTGTGCTAGTGTTTCCGTAGGCTGTGGACAAACCTAATCCTACCAGACCTATAGTACAGCGATACCCAGTCTCCAGCTGACCAGTCGACCAGATAGCCGGTTTGCTTCTGTCCTGCATACCATTACAGCTCACCCAACCTGCTTCCCCAGGGCCTGTGCTCTGCTAGGCCCTGCTTCCTTCCAAACTCATTTGTTACCGGCCTTACAAAACTGAAATAGTTCTTAACTAGAATGTGTTCGTGAAAACTAAGCTGTAGGCTTCGGAAGAAGCCAAGAAGCTCAAGTTACTGAAAAACCCGAACTGTTGTCAAATTTGATATGGATGAGATTGGATCAAAGATGAGACACATTGATGGGGAGATCCGAATCAAAGACGAGGAGATGGTGGACTCTGTACTTGCTACCCAGCAAGCATCTGGATCCAACTGTGTGGCTCCCCAAGCAGGCACTGGGGCTCTGGCCCTCGGGTGGGGGCTGTGCTGGAATGACTGGGGTTATCATTTTGGTACCACAGTCCTCTAGCCAGAGGCAAGATGAAAACATAGAACACATGGCTTTGTTAAGATGGTAGGTAGGTTCAGCATTCCATAACTTATCTGACTTTTTCCTAGGAATTCCCATCCCCCACAAAGCCCCTCTGTCGGACACCAGATATAAGAGATAACTGATGTCTACCTATTTCACCTCCGCTGTGCTGGAAACAGTCCCCTATCAGTTGAGGAACATCATCAGGAGTGGAGTGCTAGAATGGTCCCTGGCCACACTTGCCCAGACAAATCTCTTCTTATATTGTAGGTGATAAAACTGAGGCGAATAGAAGGGGAACAGGTGAGGAGTCACCCAAGACCCACACAGCCAGCTCCTGGCAGGATCACACAACTAGGATGTCCCTGTACCCTTTGTGGAAGCCCTTTTCAAAACAGCAGGTAACGTCCTCAACAGCTGGGGTTCATGTTCCCAAAGTCTGGGTCAGATTCCCGCCTGCCAGGACGTGGGGAAGGAAAGAGAACAGAGGTGCCCAGGACAGGTGCTGTCTTGCTTAGTTACCGCCTTGCCCATTCCTGTGGCCTCTAAGCGGTCTTATCCCTCTGAGATCTTCAGGCTCAGGTGGCTGGGCAAGGTGGGTTTACCTGGAGGTTGGGAGTTCTTGCAGAGCCTGGTGTAGGCCTTTGGAATCCAGACTCCCTCTGTGTGGCACCAGAGTCTGGGAGGGA
The DNA here is from genome assembly GCF_947179515.1 of Apodemus sylvaticus. Classification (NCBI taxonomy): domain Eukaryota; kingdom Metazoa; phylum Chordata; class Mammalia; order Rodentia; family Muridae; genus Apodemus; species Apodemus sylvaticus. The sequence continues at coordinate 36,242,714 of NC_067484.1, read as the reverse complement.
ACTTTCCTCTCTACCCACAGTAGCATGGATTCGGGTCCATGCCATTTATACCTCTCAGCAGGTACACTGATGTCCAGGCCCTGGAAGGCAGCGTTTGTTTTTAAACAATAAAAGGTTAGTGTGTGCTGTGACTTGGGCTAACTATGCACTCTGTGTTTGCCTGTCGTTGATGCTGATTGTACGCACTTGAACTCAAGGGCCTCTTGAATTCCCACGAGAGTGGCAGGAAAGACACTGGCTCAACTGCCAAGTGATGCGGGCACACACATCACAGGCACCAGAGGCAGCGCTGGCCAGCCCTGCCTGGCTGAGCCTTGCTATTCCCAGGCAGCCACTTCGCCTCTGGACATCTCCAGAGACCCACATGCAGCAGGGAGCATGTGGGTTCCTACCTGGGGCCCTCTGGACTGGCACCCCTCAGTTGCCGGTGGCTACCTCCCCTGGGTGGTCTCCAGCCTATTGGAGCAGACCACCCCGCCTCTGGCTTTGCCAGCACCCTGCTGCTGAGATTCTCTCTGTGAGCACTTCATTTTTCTGGAATAATTTTAACTACTTTCAAGCCTGCAATTTAGTGGCATTAACTGCATCCACACTGTTTCGCAACCACCATCACTACCACCCACTTTCTCAACTTTCCCCTATTTTAAATGTATCTATTCCTTAACTAGGAGTTCCCTGGCAGCAGAGCCTTGTCCTGCTTTCCCCTTTGCCACACACACCCAGTACGGGCATGATGTTTGGCATGTAGTATGTGCTCTATGAAGATGTGTGTAATTGAGCCCTGTGAACTGTGAAGGGCGGCGCGCACGAACCAAAGAGCATGTGTTCATTTTTTTTCCAGACAACCCCTGAACGAAGCTAGATTGTTCTTACAGCTCCAGTTATCACATGATAATTTCACCTCTGTCTACCCCTGTGGCGACAAAGCTGCTCTGTGTTCCTTTTCGTTCCTGGTTCGAGGCCCCTCTCCATGAGGTGGAGCATGAAGATATGTGAACACACAAGCCAGCTGATGTCAGCACTCACCACTCCAGCACGTCACCTCTGCCCGGCGCTACATTTATCAGTTGCTGAAGGGCAGAGCCAAAAATAAACCCACTAGTATCAAATGCCACTCGGGGCTGCTCTTCTAATACTCTGGAGTGGCTGAAAGGCCTTGAGAGGCCTGGGGGTCGGGGGAGAGGTGGGGTGGAGGGGAATCTGTCACAGTAATAATGCAGGAATTGGAAGGCAGAGTCATAGCTGGGAAGAGGGTGACTTAGGAAGCCAAGGTTATAAAAGGTAGATCAAGGAGGGGGTGGGAGAGGAGGAGGGAGCAGAAGAGACAATAGATCCACCATGACTAAGAAAATACCAGAACCCACGTTCGGTGGAGTGGGGAGTTCTGAGTTATCCCTCTGCCTCACATCCTGGGGAAACCATCCTGGCACTCCAGGTTCCTGTCTGGATTTTTAAAATTGGTATCTTTATACTTATGGATTGTTTTTAAAACAATGAATTGAAATACAACTTATTTGGATTACTGAATTACCTGGCCCTGCCTTGGCAGGATACGATGAAGGACTTACTATATGTGCATTAAGACTGAAATGGAATTACATCCTAGGTGTCTTAGGCAGAGTTTCTATTCCTGCACAAGCATCATGACCAAGAAGCAAGTTGGGGAGGAAAGGGTTTATTCTGCTTACACTTCCACACAGCTGTTCATCACCAAAGGAGGTCAGGACTGGAACTCAAGCAGGTCAGGAAGCAGGAGCTGATGCAGAGGCCATGGAGGGATGTTTCTTACTGGCTTGCTTCCTCTGGCTTGCTCGGCTTGCTCTCTTATAGAACCCAAGAATACCAGTCCAGGGATGACACCACCCACAAGGGACCCTCCCACCCTTGATCACTAATTGAGAAAATGCCTTACAGCTGGATCTCATGGAGGCATTTCCTCAACTGAAACTCCTTTCTCTGTGATAACTCCAGCCTGTGTCAAGCTGACATGCAAAACCAGTCAGTACACTAGGCCATGTCATGAGCTGAGACCTGGGACCTGCATTTCGATCTCTCTGCAATGGCACCTCTAAGCTGTCACTGGCTATGGACTTGCCCTAGTCTGTTTGGTGAAGTATTTTGGGTGAATAAGTCTTTGGGAAAGCTATGAAATGCTCTTTATAGGAAATGCTATTAAAATCTTCTCAAAGTAGCAAAGGGACTAACAAGAGGAGTGAGCACCACTGGGTTTGGGGCTTGGCTTTTTTGCAACAGGTTCTCAATATGTAGCCAGATTGGATTCGAACTCTTGGTCTCCTGCCTTAGCTTCTTGAAGGCTGGCATGATATATTTGAAATACCACACCTGGCCAACAGAAGCCCGTGCTCTTTTCTTCTGTCTCTGTCTATTCCTGTCCCTCCTTCCCTCTTTCCCCCTTCTTTCCTTTCACATCTGTATGTATGTTTGCATGTATGTATGCATGTATGTATGTCTATGTGTATGTATATCTATTATCTGTCTGTGTATCTATCTCCCTCTCTCTCCATTCAACCCCGGTTTCTAGAAAATACTCTACCTCTGAGCTACATCCACACATCTACAGTCATGTGTGTATATGTTTTTATTTGTTATTATTGCATGTGTGCATCCTGTGGGCGTGTATGTCACACAGCACATGTGTGGAGGTCAGAGAACAACTCAGGGGGCCCCAGGGGCTAAACTCAGGCAGCCTTGCTTCGCATGGCCCTGCCATCCCATCCCCCACCCACCTTCCCCATCTCCATAGCCCTTGTTTGTCTGGTTTTTGAGACACGGCCCCACTATGTTACCCAGGCTGGACTGAAAGTGCTCTGTAGCCCAGGTGAACTTTAAACTTCTGATCCTCTTACTTTAGCATTCTGAACAGCTGGAAGTATGGACCTGTCTCACCATGCCCAACTTTCAGTTTTGAAGTAGATTAGAAAATATACCGTCGGTTTATTTATAAAGGAACGAAGTCTAGCAAGTTCATTTAAACAGAGTAGAGGGCTTGCAAGAGGAATCAGTGAATTAAGGGGCTTGCTGTCAAACCTGGAGGGACCCGAGTTTGATCTCTGGGACAAACATGGCAGAAGAGAGAGTTGTTCTCTGACCTCTTATGGCAGACACACACACAGACACACACATATACACACACACACACAGACACACACACACACACACACCTAAATAAATAAGTAAATGGATAAAAGAACGAGAGATGAGAGAAGATTCCTGGTTTTTCCCCCAATCCAGGTATTTTTTCTCACCTTTTCACTTACTGATATGGAAAGCTGGGCCAGGGAACCAGGTCTTTTCCCCCCTCTGTAGCTAAAAATAGAGGCCACTGGGACCCTAGCAACTATCTGCCTAGCTCTTTCCCTCATTGAAAAGGGTTCCCCAAATTTAGAGTATATCTGGGGCAGGGCTAGAGCCTCCTGGGTGAGGTTGCTGAAAAGGACCTGACAAAAACATCCTAGCCAGCCAAGCATGATGGTGCACGCCTTTATTCCCAGCACCCAAGGGGCAGAGGCAAGAAGAACTTTTTGAGTTCAAGGCCAGCCTGGTCTACAAAGTGAATTCCAGGATAGACACAGCTGCATAGTGAGACCTGCCTCAAAACAAAGAAACAAAGACACACACACAGACACACACACACACACACACACACACACAAAACTCCAAACATTTTAAAGATGGAACCTGGAGAGCTTGTACAGAGGTAATCAATGTATTTTGACTACATCGGTATATATGTTTTGCATGAATACGTTTACGTGCACAAACAGCAGTGCTTTGTTTTACTCTAATAGAAGCAAAATGAATGTTTAAAAGTTCCAGAGACATAAGAAGACTAAGAAAAAGGGAAAAAAAAGAAAAGCCATCACCCCGTCAGAAGGCCCCGTGGGGTCCTGGAAATCCATTTTCTCTAGTTTTGCCCGTGTTGTCTCCTGCCCCAGCTGGCGGCAGAGATGGCAGAGTCTTGGCTGGGGCTCATCTGAAAAGCCCTTTGCCCGTTAGCACTGTTATAAATAACCAGGAAGGGGTTCTGGCAGAAGAGTGAAGGTCAGGCAGCCCCATGTAGCGTCTGAGGAAATGTCATACTCGACAGGCCAGCGCGGTGCAGGCTCACATCTCTTCCCATCTGCCCAGGTGGAACAAGGCCTTGCTGCAGCCTGCCTAATATCAACAGCCCTGAGGAGGTCGGCTCTGTGGGGCTCTGAGGAGCTCTGAGCCGGGATAGTCCCCTTGAGGGGACGCCTTTCCTAGCAGGCTGGGGCCTTGGCAAGCTGAGACAGCCAGGTCTTCACACCAGGCCGGGCTTCTTGGCCAGTCCTCTGCTCAACCCACCCAGGGAGCATGACTCAGTGTTCAGCCCACCTGTGCCCCTGCTGCCACACAGTGTGGAAGCTGGAGGGCCACATGGCCCATCTGGTCCTGTGGTTCCCGTGCTGGGCTCCCTGGGGAACTCCCAGCCTGTTCTTTCCCTCCCCCCCCCCACAGCCCCCGTAAGGCCTTTGGCTTTGAAGAGAAAGGAATTCCGAGGGAGTTAATTAGATTTTCCATTTTTATTAGCTGAGAGCCATAGAGTGGCAAGTCGTCTCACTCTTTAACCTTAGTGAAGTCAACACAATATGCCTGGCCCCAAAATAAAATAAAATAGCCACATTACTATGAAAAATAGGGTACATATTTTTGCACCACCGACACATACACACACTAACCCCCCTCCACCCACGGCACACTTCGATGGTGATCTCAAGGCTTTTATGAGCTTCATTTGATCCAGACTGCAGACTAACCAATCACTGCTGAAGGATCTCTCTATCACTCTGGGATCGAGTGGCCCACGAGATCCCAGCTAAGTGGGTAGGCTCCATCTTAGGATAGAGAAGCTGAGACCTGACGGGAGGTAATGAAGCTTTGCTGAGCAGGAATGTGGGCCCAGACTTAAGCCCAAATTCCTCGTTGCCCTATTAGGCCTGACCCACAGCGTGTTGCGGTTGCCACCGCAACCGCAGAGAAACGTCTCCTTGTCTCTGGACTGCTGGACTTCGAAGCCCTGGTGGGACGGACGGACGGGACCGATGGCACAGACGGCAAGCTCTCAATGCCTGCTGACTCCTTTGAACCCAGGCAACACCTCAGAGAAATACTTAGGGAAAGGAATTCAGGGCTGGCTAGCACTCCAGCAAACCAAGTTGGGCGTTTTGTCTGGCTGAAAACCGTACTGTGTCCCAGAGCTTCATAGGGTTTCTAATCTAGCTTGTCCAGAGGAGCTCTCTCTTATCCACCTCCTCACAACTGCAAAACAGTGGTCTTCCTTCCTCTGGAACACAGCTCTTGAACCCTGGACCTCTGCCATGTCCCAGACACGGTCCTGGCCACTCAATCTCAGGAAGATTCCTGAGACCCCCAAGCCACACATTCTGTGAGGCTTATAGCATTGTACTTTTCGGCCTTAGCACCAAACCAGGGCCTGGTTGTCTCTACTATGCGGGGGCCAGGGTCTGGCTGTGCCTTCTCTGGGCTGATTCCCAGCACCTAAAATAGTGTCTAGCCTTTGTGGGAAGGCTGGGAATAGGGCTGAGGAGAGAGCTCCCACTTCCCTGGCCAGTTTTGATATCTCTGCCTCACATTCCTGTGACAGCCATCAGCTCTCTCACTCTCTCCCCGTTGAAAGAGGGCTTCTGCATCCATGTATTCCCTATGGAAACTTCTTTCCTTTTCAGTGGGTCAGATGAGAAATCCAGACCCACAGACTCCCAGATAAAGCTGGTGGGAAAAGAGATTCTCTTCCGTCCCGTAGGCTTTCCTGGGTCACATGACTAGGGAGGGCCAGAGGCCAGGCAGGCTGCTCAGCTAGAGAAGATCCACAGGCTGAGGTGCAGATGATGAGTTTTTCAGTCATGGCCGGGGGTCTGCCTTCTGCAGAACGTCCAGGCTGAAGAACTGGACAGACCCAAAGCCCTACCACTCCACAAGTGTTCGTTGCCTTCTTAAGAAGCAGGTGACCCAGGGTGGGAGTGTCATTGCCCACGGAGGCAGTCAAAAGGAAGCACACAATGTCCAGGAGTCACTCAAGCCTGAGAAGAGAGGTCGGAAGCCCTCATCCACACTAGACAACACCAGGAACAAATCCCTTTGCCCTCCTCGCAGAGTTTGCAAGAATTCTCTGAGTTCCAACGTGGACATTGCTCCTCTTTGCTCCTCCCAGCAGGGCAGAAGTTAAAGTGTTTTCCCAATGGTTATGCTGAGGTGTCAGGAGGGGAAGTGACTTCTACAAGGCCACATGGTAAGTCAGAGAGAGGAAGAGGAGCCCTCCTTAGACCCCAGCTCCCAGCTGAAGCAGTAGCAGGGAACACACATGGGGTGCTGGAGACCATGCTCTCTGCAGTGACCTGGACCTTGGACTGGTTCTCTCTCTCTCTCTCTGAGTCTCTTTCCCATATCCCAACACTGGCCAACCTCACCGACCAGGAGAAGTCAGCAGGGCCTTGGTACACTTGGGGTCAACAAGTGACACCCTGGGCACAACAGAAGCCCCATAAGTAACTCATCCCATGAGGAAGAACTCACGGAGGGCATGAGTCCCCAGGGGCCAAGTGTCAGTGTGTCATGGAGTCCGTCATGGGCCAAGGGGAAGACACCTGGTACATCTTTACTTGCTTCCTAGCTTTGGGGTCCCAGCAATAACAACCTCCCGGCAGAGTATGCTGATCCAGACCTCAGTCAGAGCCTGCCTTTAATAAGATCCTGCTAGCACACATGCACATTCAAATGCATTCGAGCAAGAGTATTAATATCAGGAAGAGAGCCTAACACAGGAGTCTAAATTCTGCCACTTGGCAATCCCCATCTAGCGAGAACAGATAACACTGAGTACCCTTTCTTCTAGGTACTACCCTTCTAGGTACTGCCCGAGGCTTGGTGAGACCTCAGACGCCAACAACCACGCACCAAGACCCTGGCAGGTAACAGCTGCTCACTCTTTTCCTTCCTCAGGCCAGAAGGAAGCCAGGCTCCTGCTTCAATTCCCAGTCCTGCCTGCACATCTGGGAAGCAAGGCCAAGACCCCATGGGCAGCAACAGATGGGGACGGGGTGGGAGCAGAGAGGAAAGGGGAGAGCACAGAAGGTCAGTAACAATAAAAAAATGCAGGCAGCAGAGACCATCCGATCCCCAGAGACCTGCCGCTCAGCTCACAGCAAGAGCTGCCAGAAGCCAGCAGGCCTGAGCCAGGATCAAGAACCAGGCAGCTGTGTCCCCTCAGGCCACACATGACAATGCCTTTCCAGGCCTGGCTCTGAACTGGTTCATGTGGCTGTCATAGGGCAGACACAACGCTGAGGGTCACTAGAGCAACCGGACTGAAGCCTGGGTGACGGCTTGCCCCGAGCAGGGTCAAACATGTCTAGTTTGTCCAGTGAGATAGGAGGGCTTGTGCTGTGTAATTCTAGCCAAAAGAATTGGCCACCTTATTTTGTAGATAATGGGGCATTAGCAAGAGTCATATGTGGCTCCTTCAGGTCCCCAGGAGGGTTGAGTGAGACGATATCTATATGGTAGCTGGTGCAAAGTCGGTTTTCAAAAGACAATGGCTAGGCTGGAGAGATGGCCAAGATGGAGGGAGGTTAAGAATGCGTACTGCTGCTGGGTGGCGGCGGTGGCGCACGCTGTAATCCCAGCACTTTGGAAGGCACAGGCAGGCGGATTTCTGAGTTCGAGGCCAGCCTGGTCTACAGAGTGAGTTCCAGGACAGCCAGGGCTATACAGAGAAACCCTAGCTAAATAAATAAATAAATAGACCAGCTGCAGCTAGGGCTGATGCACGCCTCTGCCTCTCACCCACCCCACAGGCATGGCGTTAACTATCAGGTCTAAGGATGGCCCAGTCTGCCGTAGATTCCTCTCACATCTCAAAGGTAGCCAAGGCCTCTTGCCTCCACCTGGGCCTCCTTCCAGCAGTTTAAGGTTTTTCCAGGCTGCTGGATGAAGCAGCCACAGCCCTCACGGTGAGATGCAGATCTGAGCCTGCCAAATCCCTCCAGGGACCTCTGAGGGAAAGACTAAACCCTCTCTGGTCTGTAGGCCCTGGGGGGTCTGGCTCTTGTGTACCTCTCCTGGGTCATTTTAAAAGCTGTAGCACTCCTCTGCCTCAGGCCTAGCCTTGGCCAATTGCCCCTGGTTCCTCAGGGTCTGTCTCCATCAGGATCTCTCCCTGTAAGGTTTTACATACTCCATTCTCTCTCTGTGGAATACACTTCTAGAATGGACACCTAACCCAGGTAATGCCTATCTGTCTGTCTTCTTTCCTTCTTTTCTTCCTTCCCTCCTTCCAGAAGCTTCTACAGACCACATTAGAACCCCAATTGTATCCTCTCATAGCCTTCTCGATCCTGAGCCTTCTAAAACTTATAATGAGAAATTAAACATTTATCTGTATGATATCCCGAGTACCCGATACATAGTAAGTGCTCAGTAAATACTTAGAACAATCAGGAGCCTGACTAAGATTGAGCCGACATCATACCCACTTGCTCCATAGAACTGAGCCTCTTTGTCTACATTTCCCTTTAGCCCCACCCATGACACAAGCCCAGATGCTGTCTGATCCTCAGTCTATGTCCAGGACCCAAAGGACTTGTGCCAGAGGTCCAAACATTTCTAGATCTGATTTTCTTGAAAGCAGCCTTGACCTGGACCACGGCCAGGGGAGGCGTGTGTTGCTGGCCTCGGCAGTAAACGCTGATGAAGCTGTCTGGCCCAGCTGAGCCAAGATCAGGAAATGCCAAGATTTAAAAGCATCCGGAACCCATTATTTACTGTTGTTCTTGCACTTCCAAGCTATTTTGAGCTGCAGATCGATTGGCTGGCTCTCCTCCTTCCAAAAATTACTCCTGAAACACCCAGAATTCACCTGGCCTACCTATCAGGGGTCAGCTCTCCAGCCCCACCCATCAGTGACAGGATGAGACCAGCAGAAACAAGGAGGTTGTTCTTGTGGATCAAGTGCCCTTGGGGAGAGTGGGGGGGGAGCAGGGGGTTGGGTGGGAGAGAGAGCAGGGTGGGGCAGGGGGAGTGGGGGACTTCACGGACAGGTCCCAGCAGCCCCAAAGGGTTGTAGCAATGCAGAAATGGACTCAAGTAGGCAAAGAAACTTGTCTCAAGATGGAGAGAGAGTTCAGGGGTTAAAAGCATCTACTCCTCTTGCAGAGAACCCAGGATCTATTCCTAGCACCCACATGGCGGCTCACAAGTGTCAGAACTGTCACTTCTGTCCCAAGAGATCCATTGCCCTCTTCTGGTTTCCAAGTGCATCAGGCACACTGGTGCAGACATATATGCAAGTAGAATACTTATACATATAAAATAAATAAGAAAAAAAGGAAAGAAAGGGAGAGGGAGGGATGGAAGGATGGAAGGGTGAAGGGAGGGAGGGAGGGAGGGAGGGAGGGAGGAAGAGAGAGAGAGAGAGAGAGAGAGAGAGAGAGAGAGAGAGAGAGAGAGATTGATTCTGAATCACACAGAAGCATAGAACTGGGATTTGACACCAAATCTTCCAGTGCCAAAAACCAGGCTCTTTAGCACTTAACAAGTGGCCCTCCTAGCTGGATCCAAGCTCCTCTGCACACAGTGAGTTTTATCACATCTCTGAATGTCAGGACACATCTTTCTAGCCACATGCAATGATCCCCCATCATTCCCTCACTACTGATAAACAAACAAAACAACAACAAAAACACTCCCTCTTTGCGGGTGGACAGATGACAAAGGCAAAGAGTGTTTGTTCCTCTTGCAGAGAGCTCAGGTTCTGATGTTAGCATCCATGTGGCAGCTTCTGTCTGTCACTCCAGTCCCTGGGGATGTACTGCCCTTGTCTGGTCTCCTTGGGGCAATAGACACTCATGCAGACAAAACAACCATACACATGAAAATAAATAATTTTAAAAAGACTTATTTAAAATTATTGTTTATTTATTTTAAAGACATTTTAAAAACAAACAAACAACAAACCTACCCTTCCCAACTTCATAGCCATTGCCAAAGTGGCTACAGGAAGGGAAGGGCTGGCCCTCTATGACTCTGCCTGTGGCTTTACACCGACGCATGGTGAGCCCGTCATACTGCAGGCAGGGCTGTAAGAAGAACACACAGAGAATACTAAGGGCCTGAGAGAATGGGGAAAGGGGCCTGCTTAGAGAAAGGGGAGGCAGAGACCATCTCCTTCCCATTTACCGTCCTTCCCAGTTGGAAGGTGTTTTTGTTTTTTATCACGTGTAGTTTAAGTCTATCCTCTATCCCACACATAGCCACCCTGACTGTCCCAGCTTGTCCCTTCTCTAGGTCTTCCTCTGGTCCTCTGTATGGACACACCTTAGAGCCCTCCCCGCTGGGAGTCAGAGACCCAATACCTGGTTCAGGACTTGCCCCCACCCTCCCCGCCCCAGGGGCCTCTGCTTGGGGTGGAGCACAGGGCAGGTGTCAGAATCCTGGTGTACAATCACCAGCTTTTTGTCTAGGTCTGCGGCCCAGCAAAAGCCAAAATAAGTCAGAAGCCTGGGGAGAAAGGGAAGGCAGAAAGCAGAGGATCTGCTTCTGGCAGCCAGCCGGGTACTTGTCCCCAAGCCATGACTCAAGTGCAGCTTCTGCCAAGAGACAGTGCATCTAGGCCCTAAGTCACCAAGACTCACCAGGGCCCTGCTTATTAAGTAGAGAGTGCGTAAAATAGGAGCATCACTATTCACACTGGGACTGGGATGGTGACGGGGATGAAGGGCCACCCTCCCCTGGTGGCTCATCTCCGATGTTCCTAGCTTCAGCAGGAGCCTAATGATCACACCATCTCATGGAGCAAGGAGGCATCGGTCCCCTCCCTGAGATCAGGGAGAGTTGGGCGCCATCTCATAATAGCCACTGCCCTTATAGGGCCTCTTGGTACCAAGTACCTTACGAGGCACCTTACTTGACTGTCTGACAGCCAGATAAAGGCAGATCTAGTGTCCAGATCATCTCGGGAAACTGAGTTCAGGGAAGTCATGCGCTCAGGCTGGCAGTGCTGCCGGGGTCAGGACTGGACCAAGACGACAAAGGCCTGAACTGAAGCTTGATGGCTGGAGCTGTGGCCCAGAACCCCAGCTTCATTTTACTTATTTGTCTGCTTACAGCTGGCCCAGGGTATTTCCTCCATCTCTGTTCAAACACTCAAGGGGCATGAAGTAGGGGCAAAAAATATCCATCTCCATCCCTTCTGAGGTCTACCAGAGCAGAATGGTAGATCCTCTTTTTTTTTCCTTTTTTCCTTTTTCTTCCTTCTCCCTCTTTAAAAAAAATTATTTATTTAAATATGTGAGTACACTGTCACTCTCTTCAGACACACCAGAATAGGGCATCGGATCCCATTGCAGATGGTTATGAGCCACCATGTGGTTGCCGGGAACTGAACTCAGGACCTCTGGAAGAGCAGTCAGTGCACTTAACCGTGGAGCCATCTCTCCAGCACTCCCTATTCTGGCTTTATTTTTTGAAACACAATCTTACTTTGTAGCCCTGGCTGGCCTAAGACTCACTATGTCGATCAGGCTGGCTATAAATTCATGGAGATCTGCCTGTCTCTAACTCCCAAGAAGAAAGAAAAAATCCTTTCCCTGGTAAAGAAAGCGTTTACTCTATTACAGGAAACAAGGGCACGACAGGGAATAGGTGCAAAAGCTGAGTTTTCTTTTTCCTTTTTATTTGTATTGTCATTTTTCATTGCCATTGCTTTGAGGCAGGGTTTCAGGTAGCTCGATAGCTATACAGCTAAAGATGGCCTTGAACTCATGATCTACCTGCCTCTCCCTCTCAAGTAAAGGGATCAAAAGCATGTGCCACTACCCCTGGAGGGAGTGTGCATGTGTGTGTGGGTGTGTGTGTATGTGCGTATAAGTGCACTCATGTGCAAGCACTTAGTGCATGTGCAGAGGCCAGGGACAATGTTAGGCGCCATCCTCAGGAATATTGCCCACTTCCTTTGAGACAAGAAGTAGATCTGAAGTTAGAGACTCTCCACCTCCCCAGCATGGGCGTCAGGCTCCCCACTGCCCTCTTTTTTGGAACTTACTCTGTACCTGATCTTAGGCAAAAGGCTGAGAGGCAATGTTGCATGGACTGGGCTCAAAGCCTTCGTAGGCTTAGCTAATGGGGCTACTTGGAGGCGCTACAGGCACAGAACACTTACTCTGAAGTCAGCAAGAAGGCTCAGAGGGTGAAGGGGCTTGACACAAAGTCTGACAAACTGAGTTTTATCCCTGCTACCGACATGGTGCAGAGAGCCAACTCCTACAAATAACTATGGAGCCCTGGCTGGCCTGAGACGTACTATGTGGACCAGGCTGGCCATAAATTCATAGAGATCTGCCTGGAGATTTGACCTCAATATGTGTATGTGTGTGTGTGTGTGTGTATGTGTGTGTGTGTGTGTGTGTGTGCCATACTCCTGCATGCACAAAGAAAGGGGAGGAGGAGAGCACAGAGGAATCAGAAAGAGCAGCATGGGTTTGGGTATAACCCCTCACCAGCTCTGTGCGTGTGACCAAGATAAGATCAACATCTCTGTGCCTCAGCTGTTCTCATACAGTTGGGGAAGAGGCCTTGGCCTTCTCTGAGCTACAGGCCCCTACACAATACAGTGAAGGTTATAAAGTCCCCAGAATGCCTGTGAATGCATAAAGCAAAAATAAAACACAGGATTATAAAGACAACACAGTTAATATCAAATACACGTATAAAATATTGAAAAGGTGGGGTTGGAGAGATGGCTCAATGGTTGAGAGCATATATTACTCTTTTCGTTTTGTTTTGTTTTTTCAAGACAGGGTTTCTCTGTGTAGTCCTGGAACTCAGTCTGTAGACCAGGCTGGCCTCAAACTCAGAAATCTGCCTGCCTCCACCTCCCAAGTGCTGGGATTAAAGGCGTGCGCCACCACTGCCCAGCTAGAGCATATATTACTCTTGAAGTGCCTGTCAGGTAGTGCCCAGTCCAACTCCAGGGGATCCAGTACCTTCTTCTGGCCTCCAGGGACACCTGCATTCACGTGCGCACTCCCACACATAGATACATACACATTACATACACACATAATTTAAATTTTAAAAACTACTCAGAAGGGTGAATCCTACCCTAACAGTGTTTCCTTATTAACATACTTAGTATGTGATGAGAGCCAGTGGCAAGTGTAGTAATTGCCTACAACTTCTAATTAGCAATAAACCCAAATATTTCCAGAGAACATTGACAACTGTGAAGTTATCTGGAAATATCTGTGATTTCCACTGTTGACAAGTCACAGGCACCACTAAGGCTTTTTTTTTTTGTCACCTAAATTCATATTTAAAGGAAATGCTAAAATAAATATAAATTTTCTCCTCCAAATCCCCATACTTCCTAAGCATGTGGTTGTCTAGCATGTTACACAGAGGTAGGCATTCTCTATGACCTAACACACCATGTCAACAGAGGTCTTTTGAAGGGACTGAGAGCACAGCAGAGGAAATGCTCAAAGTGGCTCTGGGTCTTAGGGGCTCTAGGTAGGGCGTGGGTCCATGCAGTGGCAGGGTAAGGGCTGTGGGCCTCAAAGCTGATCCAGAAGCTTAAGGCCAGAAGAGGGTTCAGCTTCCACCAGACAGACAGACAAGCACAGAAGAAACCGCATTTCTCAAGCTGGGGTGTAGCTCAGGCAGAAGTCTGCCTGCCTAGTGCGTACAAGGCCCTGGGTTTGATCCATAAGGCTGTATAAACTGGGCATGGCTACACACGCCTCAATCTCAGCAATTGGAAGATGAAGGCAAAAGACCTGAGGGCAAAGGCCATTCTTGGCTATATAGTGAGCTACAGAGGACCTTGTATCATATTTTTAAAAAGAGAGAGAGAGAATCAGGCATGGTGGCTCATGCCTTTGATCCCAGCACTCAGGAGATGGAGGACTGTGGTTCTCTGTGAGTTCTAGGCCAGCTGGTCTATATAGTAAGACCTTCCTTGCCAATAAATAAATAAATAAATAAATAAATAAATAAATAAATAAATAAATAAATAAGTTTCTTTTTTAAAAAAAAAAAAGATTGATTGATTTATTTAATGTATATGAGTACACCATTGCTCTCTTCAGACACACCAGAAGAGGGCATCAAACCCCATTGCAGATGGTTGTGAGCCACCATGTGGTTGCTGGGAACTGAACTCAGGACCTCTGGAAGATCAGCCAGTGCTCTTACCTGCTGAGCCATCTCTCGAAGCCAATAAAATGTTTATTTAAAGAACGATTTGTACCCTTCCGTGCAGCAGCCATGTGTGTCCTTGCCTATATCTTCGAGGATCCTTTTGCATCGTGCTCCCATGACTCCTCCCCCAGGACAGGCGTAATCAGCCATCCTGTACTCTCCATCTCTGCTGTCACTGGTCTATGCTATCCGCATCTCCTGCAGCGTTGGGGGAAAGATTTGTAGCTTGTCTCCCATTTACCCACCACCCTCCCACCCAACACGGTCTCCCCCGGGGTCCCTCAAAATCACCTCTAAAATATGTAATTTCGATGATGTCCCCTCACCCGCAGGTCAGAAGTGTCCGAGAGCCCTCACAAGGCCTGCAAGGCCGCTGTCAACCGTGCCAGTTCTTTACAACTGAGCTCAACAGTTGCTCAGTGTTCCACGGCCTTTGCACAAGCCACTTGCTGGTGTCTGTCTCCTTCTTGATTTTCTCATCAGATGACACCCATTTTAAGAAGCGGTTGGCTCTGCGGTGGCCACTTGTGCCCCCTCTGTCACATTCTGTGACCCTTGACTGAGTCACACTCTCTTCCCGAGCCGCGCCGCTGCGTTCACCGTTGTTATTATTTTCCCAAACCCACTAGAGTGAAAACTCCCAGATGCTGTCTTGCTTCCCACAGATTCCTACTCAACACAAAATTGGTACTCTTCACATTTTAGCGAGTGGGCTGACTGTGTGGGGGAAAGTGAGCTGAGCCCTTACAGGCATGATGTCACACAAGCCCTCAGCTGGCATGGTTCCCATTGCATATAGGAGGAAACTGAGTTTCCCTGGCCTGACTTCAAAAACAGGTTCTTAGTCACTGTATCGTTTTTGCTTTCAACACACACACACACACACACACACACACACACACACATCAATCTTAAAGACAAGGGTAGATCATATAGAAAAACATAGAAGGATGGAACTGAGGTGACAGCAGCCCAGGACTCATGAACTTGCAACTTTGTCTTGCGGGGCTGTCCTGCCACACTTGGATTCACATTTGCAAGTAGAATCCTGGGAATTTCCTACCAATCCCCGCTCTTTGTTCCCTCCCTCTCCCCCCCCCCCCCCCACTTCTCCACCCTCCCCATCCCTAGGCCTCTAATCCCCAGGTCAGGTTTCCAGAATTCTGAAGTGTCCTCAGTCTGGGAAACTAACTGCCCAACCAAGCCTGCCTGAGAACCTGGGGGTGTGGAGGGATACTTGCAGAGTCCGGGTAGGGAGCACAACCTTTACTTCAGTCTCTACCCAAAGGCTTAACCACGACAGCCGCAGGTGCTGATGGGAGGACCCCATTTATGTCCGCTGCACAGGTGAGGACACCTGAGTCCCAGGGAGGCCCACTGACTTCCCTTGGAAATACCCAAGTGGGGAGGAGGTTGAACTGAACTAGGAGACCAGGAAATCTAACACCCTACACATGACATTTACCTTCTCTTGTGTAATAGAAACAAAACCCTTCTTGCCTCAGAGCTGTTCCCAGGGATGCCCAGGAGGCAGAACTATATAGACTAGGGAGTGAGGGGCAACCTTTGCCTCAACAGGTCTAACTCCCATGGTCGGAAGTCACTGATGCCCAGTTGCTTTTTTGTTTGGTTGTTGTTGTTGTTGTTTTGTTTTGTTTTGTTTTTGTAATTGGGATTGAACCTAAGGCACCACGTACGCTAATCAAGTGTCCTACCACTGAGTGATAGCCTCAGCCCACTTTGTACCCTTTGGGTTCAAACAGCATTTAGGGGATTTCACTAGGCAGTCCTGGTTAGCCTTGAACTTGTCATCCTCCTGCCTCAGTCCCTTAAAACAGCTAGAATTAAAGACCCGTGTCACCATGCCTGGCTGAGAAAGTCTTTGGTGGAATATCTGGCATCCCTTGTAGCCAAAAGGCTAAGATACCTGTTGTGGCCCCAAGGCCTTGGACACAAGTCAAGGTATACAGGGGTCATGTATCCTTGGGGCACTGGTCCCCACCATGGACACACTCCAGAACAGCAGGCCCAATGGATAGGGCTTGCATTCCGATCTGGTGACAGCAGGGAGGGCAGCTGCTGGGGAGGCAGTGTCACTGGCAGCCGCCAGGCAGCTGTGCAGGAGTTGGCCTTAAGTCGAACGGCCTGTGACCATTTTAGCCATGTTGCTATGGGGCAGCTCGTGCTAGGACAACAGCCCTCTTATATAGGACAAGGTGACAATCCATGTCCACACTTCTCCTGACACGGCCATAAGCACAGGAGAAGCAATATAACCAACTGTCCTTTAGAGGCAAGCACACCTCTGCTATTTTACTACAGATTAATTCATTCTCTCTCACGCCCCCAGCATGTGTATACATACATGCTTACAATAAAATAGCCATTTGGAACCAAGTGCTTTGAGCTCTAAGGGACTTAGTTCTGCCAAACCTGCTCCAGGAAAGTCTTATTGCCTCTATGGGTCTCAGTTTCTTCCACATGAATATGCACAGGGGTCACGGATCAAACTAAGCACTGTCTGTCATCCTTCTGACCCCAATATGTATTAAGTCTATGGAACCAGACAAGTTTCCCATTCACCAAGGTCTCAACATATGGCTAACGACATTTGTCATACTGGGAAGGCTCCAAGGAACTTCTCTTGGCTTTCTTTACCTAAAGCTGACTGTTACCCCTCCTCTGTTAGCTCATATCAAAAAGTGCTAGCATGTCTTTCTGTTTAGACTTTTAAGCCAGAATGCCTCTGCAGCCATTGTACATTATACTGTAAAAGCTGTTCCCATATAAAGAAATGTGCATGGCAGGGTCTAATAAAGTTTTATTTACAAAAACAGGCGCTCACAGGAGTTAGCCTACAAAGGAGTTTGCTAATGGGGAACTGGAGAGATGGCACAGCATTAGGAGCACAGACTGCTCTTTCAGATGACTCAGGTTCAGTTTCCAACACCCACATGACAGCTCACAACTGTCTGTAACTCCAGTTCCCAGGGGAGTCAACACCTTCACACAGACATACATGCAGGTGAAACACCAATGTATATAAAATAAATAAAATCAAAACAGAAGAAGAGAAAGAAGAGAGGAAGAAGAGGAAGGAGAGGAAGAGGAGGAGGAGAAAGGAGAAGGAGAAGAAGAAGGACGACAACGAGGAGGAACAAAAGGAGGAGGAGGAGGAGGAGGAGGAGGAGGAGGAGGAGAAGAAGAAGAAGAAGAAGAAGAAGAAGAAGAAGAAGAAGAAGAAGAAGAAGAAGAAGAAGAAGAAGAAGAAGAAGAAGAAGAAGAAGAAGAAGAAGAAGATTGATGATGATTGATGATGACGAGGTTGAAGTTTGCTAACCACTGGAATCACCATCATCCCAGCCTCTCAACACACAGTAGGTCTTCTATTTGCCCCAGGCTGCTTTCCAGACACTGAGAGGGGCTGCTTCGCTCAGGCAGAGCTTCTAGCTGCCATCTTTCCGCAAACATTCCTTTCTGAAATGAGACCACTGTCTTCAGGAAATGCCACAGCTCCCTGCTTGGGTGCCATCCCTGACCTCCTGCAGTGACTTCCCCACCCGGCCACAAACATAGGCAGTATCTGAAATGAAAGACTCTGGGCTCTGAAGGAAAATCTCTACGGGGAGAGCAATTAGAGGTCTCTGTGATGGTCCCAACAAAATGGCTCACTCAATTCAGGAAGACCAGAGGCTGCTGCATGGGACATGCTGGGGTGTACCTTGCCTTCCCACAAACCCTTGTGGCTTGCTTGTCAAGCCAGCTGGTGCCCGGCACTTCTGTAAGCAGCATGCGGAATCTATCAGGAGACAGAGCCCTTGTCGAACCAATATCCTTCTGTTCTTTCCCTAGGCCTTGATGATCTAATTACTTCTCCTTGCTGGCAAAAAACCGCTCCTCTGAGTCAGGGAGTCCTCCTGGCAGGCAGAGACAGTCCAACCTACGCAGAACACAGCTGCCTCCACCTGTTCCCAGGAAGACCAGGAGGGAAAAAAACAGTAGCAGCCGCCCCAGAGGCCAGAGAGCTGGAGGGACCCACCAAGGGCAGACATAGGGACCTACAGGGGTGAGCTGGAAGGCAGCTGAGAACATCTGGCCTGTCATTTCATCTACGCAGTTCTGGGAGAAGAGACAAACTTCCGTTGTGGAGTCCTAAGGGTGGACCTAGGATACCAGAGGATGAATAGCCTATCTTTTCTTCACAAGGGAGGATGTTAAGATTAAGTCAACCATTTCCTTTTTGCTGTGACTTGTCCACAGGGTGATGGTCGCCAACTGTGAAGGTAAAACCCCAGCAACCTAATGAGAAAGTACAAGTTGGCATAGACTCACTTCTGCATCTGCTCTGGTCCTGGTCCTTCACCACAGTCTCACGAGGTGGGAGCTGGCACTAGCCCACCTTACAGACGGGCATTGTAGTCCCTTGGGGACAGAATCAGAACCTGAGCTTAGGAGTTCAGATTCTGCACAAAGCCCCTTCCAGAGGCTAGGAATACACGTCAGTTAAAAGAGTGCTTGCCCTGCCGGGTGGTGGTGACACACACCTGTAATCCCAGCACTCTGGGAGGCAGAGGCAGGCGGATTTCTGAGTTCGAGTCCAGCCTGGTCTACAGAGTGAGTTCCAGGACAGCCAGGGCTATACAGAGATACCCTGTCTCAAAAAAGCCAAACCCAAAAAGCAAAAACAAACAAACAAAAAAATAAACACCACAAAAAACTGATGTGAGGAAGTACATCTGTAATCTAGAACTTGGGAGGTAAAGGAGGCAGAATCAGGAGTTAAAGGTCACCTTCAAGTGCACAGAGTTCAAGGGTGGTTCATGCCCAAGCCTGGGCTACATGAGACCTTGTCATTCAGAGATAGATATAAATAGAATCTCCACTCCTTAAACAAAGTCAAGAATCTGGTTCTCTCTTTACCATCTTCCCTGAGCCAGGCCCCAAAATGGAATAAACTGGTTCTGGGAAAAGATCCTTGCTCTTATTTGGCCCCTCTTGCCTCTGAGGAGGTGTTTGCAGAGGGGGGGTCATAGAGAGCCCAACATCCCCTCCCCTACTCTGCTCCCCCCACAAGATCACACCTCTCCTGTGGGAGTTCCTGAGGACGCCCAATGCGAAGTCTACCTGCTGTTCCCATTTTACAGCATCCCCACCCTTGACTCCAAATAGCAGCAGGCGCCATCTTTCCCTCCCACCCCGCCCTGCCAGGTGATTGCTGTCTGCACTTCCTCCACATCCTTTCTTTCTGACATGCCTAAAGGCCGCCTGTGCCCTTTTAGTGCCCTCTCCACTGGTTTCCCCAGGAGGACGCTTTAGACTCAAGGCAGGGATTTACAAATATGTGCCCTGGGCTGAGGAAGGGCTCATTCATCCTGCCTTTATTTTGCTAGCAAAGCCTTCATAGGTGTGCCCTTTCACATACAAACAGGAAAAGCATGCAGCGCTGGGATATGGCTCTCAATATCTTAATCTATAAAACATTACAAGAAGGCAGGAGGGCACAGCTAGCCATTGTCTCCTTTGCTCTCGGGACTAGGCTGGCCTTCACATTGTGTTCCTCCCCCTCTGCCTCCTGGGTGCTGGGATTACTATAGGGTGGAGGGGAGCACCACACCTGGTCTTGTGTATATGTGTGTGTGTGTGTGTGTATTATGTATGTATATATGTATGTATGTATATTTGGTGATATTAGGGATTGAACTCAGAACCACAGCCTGCTAAGCAAGCACACACACGACCACTGAGCTATTCTCCCAGCCCCCTTTTGTGTTTTGTCCATTTAGAGAAAAGGACTCCCTAAACTTCCCAAACTGGATTTGAACTTGCTCCACAGGCCAGGCAGGCTTTGAACTTGCTATCTTCCTGCCTTATACTGCCAAGTAACAGGGCTCACTCACAGACTTGCTCTTTAAGGTTTGGCTCTGTCAGTATCCCTCCAAGTTTGGCCCCTAGCCACTCATTGGAGAATCTTACTGGAGAGGAGAGAGCCAGAATCACGGATCCCAGGGACCCCAGAGGTACTGAACCCATCTCAGGGAAGTCCAAGAATCTGTACTTTATCCAAGGCCCCAAGCAGAAAAGTAACCATTCCTTTAACTGTGTGACTATACACACATACCCACCACAACTGCCAGACTGTGCTATACAGCCAGGCTTCGTGTGACCTCCACCAGAAGGAATGCACTCAGCACGAACCACTGGAGACAGGTCCGTGGTGTGCTATCATCTGCCTTTGCTTAATCACAAGCACTTTACATGCTCCTCACATCAGAGTCAGAGTGGGACCTCTCTGACGTGCCCCTTGACATTATAATCTTCTAAGCAGGAGAGGCCTCCAGGAAACAAGGGCAGGTTCCAGACCAGCTCCTTCTGGATTGGACTGGTTTGGGGCTGTAGAAATAAGATAGGATCCGGGTACCAGCTGTCGACCTGTAGAGCAGTCTGGCCGGGCACAGCAGGTAAGGGTAAGGCTCTAAGGGAGGAAGCACCCCAAGGGGTCAACTTTCCCACGGATTAGGGAAATGGTAGTTTCCTCCCATCCCCAGCAAAGGAGAAATCTGTTCACAGCTGACTAGGACAGGCTATAAATGGTGCTGCCGCAAGATCCTGGTCCCTGGATAGAACATATGATTGCCATCTGAGCTCAAACAGGAAACTAATGCTTCGAGACATTAAGGAACATGCACAAGGTCACCCAGCTAGAAAGGCATAGAGGCAGTAGGTGAGCCCAGGTAGTGCGACTGGTGACCAGAGAGATCCTTAACCTTGTGCCACCTCCCCTCCCTCACTACCCAGGAAGCCTGGGGACAGTGTCACTAAGCCCTGCAGAGAAGGCACAGGTGAAAAAGCAAACTCATTTTTAATTTCACAGTGTCAATGTGTGACTAAAGGCACAAGGCCATTTCCTGAAAAAAAAAAAAAAAGGGCAGAGCCCTCCCAGAAGCAGGGCCATAGGTTCTGGAGTGCAAAGCACCACCAGGAAGGGGCTGGGGGCCAACTCCACAGCCAGGCTCCCTAGGCCCAAACCGTGTTCTACAACTCTGTGATCTGGGTTATATGACTTGGCATTTATGCCCAAGTGCCATTTTCTATAAACCAAAGAGAACAATAGTAAATACTTCATAGGGTTATTTTGAGGATTAAATGAGGTTATAAACAAAACACTTAGAACAGTGGCTAGCACATAAAACGGCTTGCTGCTATTTTAAGTATGACAAAATGACTTCACATTTATGAGTTCATTTCAACCTCCTTAACCACCCGGCTTAGTTCACAGGAAGGAATGGCCTGTTCCATTCTGCAGGTGAGGAAAAGGAGCTTAGCACGGAGCATGCCTTCCACAAGGACACACACCCAGTGACTATAACTCAGAGTTCTCAAGTCACTTCCCAGGCCCACCTCTGTCTCACGCTGGCACTCTTTTTTGAGCCCTGAGGTGATTTTTAATCTTGTTCTGTTGATTCATGTCTGAGGTGAAAGATCTGGAGACACGCACATGAATGGTCCCAACACAGTGAGCGTACTCACTGTGTGTTTGCTCACTGCAGACATTACTAGTCAACAGCAGATCTCTTTCTGGCCAAGTCAGAGCACCGCTTTGAATTTTCCAGTTATCAGTCAAGCACAGATGGACAATGATCAAACCTGACCTTTCCAATCCATAGGAAGAATCTTCACCCCGCTCCCAAACTCAGAATATTTCTTTATCTAGCTATGGCAGGGAAATGGTGCATATAGCCCCGTTCATTCATCTCTATCTCTATCTCTATCTCTATCTCTATGAGCGATATCTATATCTATATGAGCAATATCTATATGAGCGATATCTATATGAGCGATATCTATATCTATATCTATATCTACATCTACATCTACATCTATATCTATATGAGCGATATCTATATGAGCGATATCTATATGAGCGATATCTATATGAGCGATATCTATATGAGCGATATCTATATCTATATCTATATCTATATCTATATCTATATCTATATGAGCAATATCTATATGAGCGATATCTATATCTATATCTACATCTACATCTATATCTATATGAGCGATATCTATATGAGCGATATCTATATCTATATCTATATCTACATATCTAGATATAGATATAGACATAGATATCTATATAGATATAGATATAGATGTAGATGTAGATGTAGATGTAGATGTAGATGTAGATGTAGATGTAGATGTAGATATAGATATAGATAGATATAGATTAGATATAGATATAGATAGATATAGATAGATATAGATATAGATGTAGATCACCCTCCTATCTGAAGTCTCATGTGTCAAGGGAGGCTGAGCCATAGACACATTCTTGTCCTAGTAGTGGCCTTAGAACACTGTCCTAAGCAACCAGAGAGCCATCTTTCTTATCTACCATGATGAGCTCAAGGCTTACCATGTGTCCTATCAGGAAATTAGAGCTAGCCCACGGACCAAGGCTGATGCTATTGGGAAAGTGCATTCCCCCATCATTACCAAGCCAATTCACCTGAAGCCCCGAGGGGACTTGCACTGGTAGTAAAGGCCTGTCACAGGAAGAGAGCATATCCAAGACCAGCCTGGGCTTTAGAGCACAGATCTAGCCTGGGCTAAGTTGCATGTTTAAAAGGTGTAACCCTGTCTCCATGTAAAATTGAAAGAGAGACTGGGGATATCTCCGTGATAGAGTGCTGGCTTTGTGTGTGTGAGGCCCTAGATTCAATCCCCAGTAACAGTAGGAAAAAAGAAAAACATTTTTCCATTTCTCCTTGGACTCGGGAGAGCCACAGGGAAAACAAAAATGTCATAAAGGAAGGCAAGGTTGAGAGGCAATGCTCCTGTATCCAAACGATCCACATTTTCAACCATAGGAATCAGTCGATTTCTTTTGGAAGGAGGGGCCTAGGAATCAGCTCTGCCACTTAGAACCAAAACAGATCTAACAGCTAAATAAATTGTCATGAGGATGGGAAAGAAACTCAACTGGAGCCTGCTCCTGTGGCTTCCTCTCCACGCCTACCACTGGTGCAAGCCTGGCTTTTTACATCTATCTCTGTGTGTGTGTGTGTGTGTGTGTGTGTGTGTGTGTACACATGTGTACATGTGCATGTGCATGTGAACTTACAGTGTGTGTGTGTGTGTATACACATGTGTACATGTGCATGTGAACTTACAGTGTGTGTGTGTGTGTGTGGTATGTGTATGTGTGTGTGTGGTGTGTATGTGTGTGGTGTGTGTATGTGTGTGTGTGTGGTGTGTATGTGTGTGGTGTGTGTATGTGTATGTGTGTGGTGTGTATGTGTGTGGTGTGTGTGTGTATGTGTGTGTGTGTGTGTATGTGTGTGTGTGTGTGTGTGAACTTGCAGGAGCTGGTTCTCTCCTTCCACCACGTGGGTTCTAGAAACCATACTCAGTTGTCAGGCTTTACCCACTATACCATCTTGCTACCTGGTCCCCAAGCCTGGCTCCTGAACATGTTTGTGATAATAAAAAACAAAAAAAACAAAAAATCCCAGAACAAACAAGAGCTATGGGGATCTCTGAGCTTGACCTTTCCCTTAAGGTTTGCTCTTGATACATTTTGTCTGCTAGGAACTCTGGACACCTAATAAAGTTGGCCAGCCAAAAGGCTTAGTCCTTGGCTCTCAGACATAGGGGGGACTTTTGCTTCTATTAGAAAGAAATATCCATTCATTTCTCAGCATTTGCTGCTGTCTGCTGGTCCCCAGCCTTCTTCCCCACTGTTGTTACCAAAGATGCTCTCCAAAACCCTCAATCCCAGTTCTGCAGACAGTCTGCAACATGCACACGGAAGGGCTCAACAGGAAGCCACCCTGTGGTGAGACTGTCTGGGACAGCAGGCGTGTGGAAGATACCTGCCTTTGTACAGTGGCTCCTGCCTCAGCCATCTTCCCATAAAGAAGGGTGCTGGCTTAGACCTTCATTTTGCCTTTGCTCTGAAACAAGTGTGGAATAAGCCTCAGGCAGCCAAGCATACAGATGTGAGGAAGGATGAGCACGTTATTCTATTCTCTGGCCCCGTTAGTGCCAACCCAGGTTGGAGCCAGACAGTCACAGTTCTAGCTTCCCAGACATAGCTGGACACTTGTGTGGCACCTTCAAATACAGAAAAGGGGTCTTGCCTTTGCATGTGAAGAAAAAGACTGGAGGTCCAGAAGTCAGGAAAAAAGTGGCATGGTGGGCTGTTATAAATGTCAAGTACTGGGCTGGAGAGATGGCTTAGTGGTGAAGAGCACTGACTGCTCTTCCAGAGGTCCTGAGTTCAAATCCCAGCAACCACATGGTGGCTCACAACCATCTGTAATAGGATCTGATGCCCTCTTCTGGTGTGTCTGGAGACAGCTACAGTGTACTTATATATAATAAATAAACCTTTAAAAAATAAATAAATGTCAAGAACCACAAAATAGAGGACAGGAGTCAAGAGGTCTTGCTAATGAAGACTGGAGACATGTAAGCTTCCTGGTTCCATCATCAGATCGGAAGGGGGCACTGTCTTCTTATGCTTACTAAGTATCAGGATTGGGTTGTCTCATTTGGTTGTCCCAGCACATTGAAAAAGAAACCCAACTATCCCATCCCTCCTCACAGATGAAGAGAGCAGGTGGGGCTGGAGAGATGGCTCAGCGGGTAAGAGCACTGACTGCTCTTCCAAAGGTCCTGAGTTCAGTTCCCAGCACCCACATGGTGGCTCACAACCATCCATAAAGAGATCTGATGCCCTCTTCTGGTGCATCTGAAGACAGCTATAGTGTACTCACATATAATAATAAATAAATCTTTAAGAAAGGAAGGAAGGAAGGAAGGAAGGAAGGAAGGAAGGAAGGAAGGAAGGAAGGAAGGAAGAAAGGAAGTAGGTGTTAGAGAGGCCCAAGGCCACCCAGCTGATGAAGGACAAGAGCAAGACTGCAACCTGGCTCCAGCAAGCTACACAAGCCATGATCGCCTCTTTGCCTCTTTCCTGTGCTCCCTGTAGAACTAGTGGGTCCCATAGAGGGGAGCAGCTGGCCCAGTCCCTGGTACACTAAACATGGAAGACCAGAGAGGAGCTGACCCCAGGCAAAAATCCTACCTGGGATTCAGAGGTCCCTCTGCCCTTGGGAGGATTCCTCTTTCTATCACCTCACTCCTGAATATCAATGTAATGACCCCTTGTCATCTCAGTCGGCCAAGGTCGACTGAGAGCATGTAAATCCTCTATATGAGACTATGACTATGAGAATAGGCAATGCTGGGTCCTATCTGGGGTTTGATGCACGAGCAGGCATAGGAGAAATCTGTTATCTAGTCTGAGCATGGAGCCACACACCAAGCAGTTAGAACCCATGGGAAGGAACTGAGAGGAACTCAGGTGGCCAGAGCAGACAGCAGGGGCGGGGGTGCTGCAGAATGAGGGTGCTGTTCTAAGGACTAGATCCCGATGGTCTGTCACTGGGCTGCTGAGGGAACCTATGTAGGTCTCCTTAGAACAGGGACAGGAAGATTACAACCTGGCTAACAAAACGGCATAGGGACAAAAACAGATGTCCCAACCATCTGTGGCTTTTCTGTAGACCGGTAGATGACAATGAGAGTGGGGACCAGCTGAGGAAGGTGAGCAGAGCCACCAGCCTTGGCAGCCACACCAAGGGGTCTCACACTCACCTGGTCCATGCAGGCAGCCCGGCATGCATGTGTGCTCTGTGGCAGAGATGGGTGGGCAGCGGGGCACGGTACATTTCTATAACACAATTGACTCTCGGAAACACAAAACATCCCTGTGAGGCCTCTCTCCATTTCACAGATGAGGAGCTCAAGACCCAGAGTCATGACCAAGGTCATGACTGCAGTTCATTTGTTTCTTCAGTCCCTTGTACTTGTCACACACAGGGGAAATAAAACCCACACAGGTGGGCATGAAGACACGCCTGTGATCTCAACACTCGGAAGGCCGAGGCAGGGAGAGCATGAGTTCATGGCTAGCCTGAGCTACATCCTGTGACCCCACCTCAAGCGGGGAGGGAAGGAAAGAAGGGGGTAGGGGAAGGGAAGAGAAACAACAACAACCACAACAACAAAAAGCGGCACAGCCCTTAGCTGAGATTCCACAGAGCGGAACAGAACAAGTGGGCTACTAGGTCAGAACACAGTCTCGTTGGTGGCTGCACGTCTCACGAAAGTGACAAATTGGCCTTCAGGGTGCCCAGTATGGCACAAAGAGCCAAGCGTGCACCAAAAAAAAAAAAAAAAAAAAAAAAAAAAAAAAAAAAAAGAGGATGGCCTGAAGGAGCAGTTTCTCTTTCTTTTAGCTCAGTGTGACTTCAGCACCAGAACCTGGGTGTGCCAGTGTGCACCCCAGGGGCTCTGCCCTGTAGGCTCAGGATCCATGGTTGCTACACACAGGCCTCATTCCCCTCCTCTGTCCCAGAGGGCCTCTTAGCCCTTTAGAGCTGGGGTTGAAAGAACTCAGAGGGAATGCTTGGTGAGATTCCAGCCCCGCACTGTGGGTTCATATTAGGGCACCTGCTAATCTGCAGGACACTGGGGCCGGTGACAACAGACAGGCGGCAAGATGAGGCACTCAGCTGTGCCAGTACCCCGGGCCACATGACCCCAAATCCCAGCTATAAATAAATATATGGGAACCTGTCAGCCCCTTCCCATACCGGTTCCTCTCCCTCTCAGGGAAGAATAAAGGGTGACTTGCAGTAGTACAGAGGCCTGGACACAAACTCTAATACTCTGAGCCCAAACTTTCTGCTGACCTGGGGGTGGGGGTGGGGGTGATTCTATTCTCTAAAAATGAAGGCATCTCTCAGCCACGCAGGCCTTTCTAGCCTACATCTTGGCTTCTTTTCGCAGTAACTGTACTGGTGTAGCTGCTGTTCCCAGCCCCCACATTTCTGAGCCATTTGAATCTCTCTTTCACAGACTGCCACCTCCACGCAGTCATTAGCCCTGTGCTTGGGAAAATGAAAGGTAGACACACACACACACACACACACACACACACACACACAAAGGCTGCTGCTGGTACAAAACACCAGCATCAATCAACCTGTACCTCCTCTTTCCCCTACTCAGGCTTGTCCTGTGACCACCTCGACCAAGAGGCCACATCTGCCTCAAACCCCATCCAGTCCCTGCCAACACATGAACACTCCCCTTGATCCACTGGCTGAGTCACTTGCTTAATGGTGACAGAGACTGGTATTCCTGCTTATTTCCTTTTATTCGGCAGAGGCAAATTGAGTCCACCTCATAGGTCAAGTCGTACCAGTAAGTAGTAGCTGTCGCAGTGAAGAATATGAAGCCATACAGGCGGCGGCGGGAGAGGACAGTTGACAGATATCGTGGCTTAGCCATTCACGCACGCCTAGTTTGGCTATCCTTGATGGCTTGTCTGGTTATTGTGATGCTGGCCATGGAAGCAGGGTCTTGTGTATATGCGGTAGGTATTCTACACTGAGTGACATCCCTGGCCCTTGGATTTTAGATAGAATTTCACTATGTTCCTCAGGCTTGCCTTAAGTGGCTATGTACCCTAGATTGGTCTATATCCCAGAATAGCCTTTAACTCATAATCCTCCTGCTTCAGCCTCCCAAGTCCCTGTATTACAGGCACATACCACTATACCCAGCCATGTTTAGTATTTACCCTTTACATCTCTCTTGTCAAATCTAAATTTCTGAAAGCAGTGATTTAGCTATCCAGACCAGATGCCTTAACCTCAGGGGAGGAAATAAAAGATTTCCCTCTTCGTACCCACCACCTCAGAGCCAGCGTGGTAGCATGCGGTCAACCTCTTCCCTTGGAGCATAATGAAGTCTCTGTCTCCCCCTCAAGAAGACACACAGGCAAACAGACATTCTGCCTCCTTTTCACAGGAGGAAACTGAGTCACGACTGCCACAATGCTTATTTGCCAGGATCGCACCTGAGCCCCCGGCTCAGCTCACAAAATGGCACACATCCCAAGCCAGCAGAAATCACCCCATCCAGTGCCCCAGAGGGCAAAGAACAGTTGTCAGGCGTTCATCCATGTGCCTTCTCCTACGTTTCACTGGAGAGAAACTCCCTACTGTCAGCTAGAGCCAGCTCTACAGAAAGGTCCTTCAAGCCCACACTGGAATCTCTACCCATGATTCCCATTCGCCGCTTTCCATGTCCGAGATTTTCAAATGGCTTTCATGATCTCCTCCTACTTATGTCTTCTGGGGCACACACCCTGAGAGCTATGGGCCACAGATGCTCTGAGGGTGTGTGTGTCTGGGTGTTAGAATGCCCCCTAGGTCTACGCCCAGACTTCTGTTAATGTAACACAATGTTACAAATATATTCCTTTGGAGATTTATTATCCTCCCAATACCTGGCCCTGCCAAGCAAAGAGCTCTAAACCAGAAGAGCAGAGAGGACAGACTATCAAAGCCAGAAGGGTCTCAGAGAACCCAGTTCAAACCTCTCACTGTACAAATGGAGAAACTACAGGGCTCAGAAGTGAGGGGCACTGACTGCTCTTCTGTTTAGTTAAACGGTATCTCTAGAGCACCAGGTGATTCTTGACTTGAAGTCTTGCACCCAATGTGAGGTCAGGAAGGCTAAGTGGGGTCATCTGAGCCTTGGTGCTTAGTGAGGAGAAGACCGTGAACCCTCCAGCCTGAGGCCAGGCCTTGGCCATAAGGAGCTCCTAAAATGGGAGAGGCAAGGGCTTTGTGTGGGCAGATCCACACTGTCCCCCTCAAATAGTTCTGCTTCCCCACCCAGGCTGCCCCCCAAACTCCACAGTGAGGGCAGTTGACAAAATGAGCCTGGGAGTTCATCCCGGGTCCCCATCCCTGCACTCAGCCCCGGACGGACACCCTTTCACCCAGATCTCCTTGCAGTGGCTCCTGCCAGCCAGGGAGTGTTAGGAAACACCGCAGGGCCGGCCATGGGAACCATCTGGCTGGGCCAACCTGCATGAGGGGTTGGAAAAGGCTTCCTCCTGCTCCTTTATCAAGTATCACAGAGCAGTGGCACCCTGTCCTAGACACAGCCAGGACCTGCTGCAGCTCTCCTGCATCCTTCCCTGTCCTCCTGAGCATCACAGTCCTTCACCACACCTGCCTCTCTCAGATCCCCCCAGGCATCTTCAATGCTCTGTTTTGCCAACCAGTCTCAAGAGTCGCTCACTCCTGGACCAAGTCCTTCCTGATGCACCTCCTCTCATTGTCCCGTCCTTCCCTGTCTCACCATCTTCTGATTTGTCTCCTTGTGTCTCTTGCCAGAACTATAAATAGGGCATCTTGCTGTTCCTCGGTAGACCCTCCATTTCCGGTATACAGTACATGCTCAATAAAAACCTCCCTAAACACTCAAATATTGTTGTGGTGTCTGAGGCAGTCCAGGGATACTGGGGCTTGTGAGAGGTCCTAAAACTTGACCTTCAGGACAGGAGAGGTAGTCCCCCCCCCCAACCACACCCACATGCTGCAACAGTAAAGTTTATAGATGAACTTGCCAATCATATACCTGTTCAA
Organism: Apodemus sylvaticus; assembly: GCF_947179515.1. Lineage (NCBI taxonomy): Eukaryota > Metazoa > Chordata > Mammalia > Rodentia > Muridae > Apodemus > Apodemus sylvaticus. Next base: position 36,212,934 of record NC_067484.1, on the reverse strand, counting down.
GTCCATGATCCCCAAAGTGTTATCTGTTTTTGTCTGTTTTTTTCTAGGGCCTCGAGCATGTTAGCAAACGCTCTGCCATCAAGCCATATACTAGCCCCCTTTATCTTGGTGGAAAAGACCCATTTAGAGGGGTGTTGTCAGAGATCTGTCTACACTGGGTTGTGAAGCTGTCCCCAGGAGCTACACTGAGGAGTGGAGAGTAAGGGAGCTGGAAGAAGATGATGCTGGCCTTAAGGACTCTGGCCCTGGCCTGGGAGCTCACAGAAACTCCAGGAAGATCCTTGAGGGACTGATGGGGGTTCTTCACGCTTGTGATGCTCAAAAACCCAGCATTGCTTGGAGCAATGGCTCTCAGGGAACCTTTTCTCTAAAAGACTGACAGAGAAATAGAGGCCCTGGCCAGCACTGGCACTGCCCAAGCCACAGCCCCTCTCAGCTGGGCTTCCTAGCTGGTCTCCTTCCTGAATCCTGGCAACTGAAGGGTTCATGACCAGACAGTCTGTCAAAGTTTCTCCCTTTTCAACAACACAGAAACAGAAGCCACTCCATTGCTGCTGGACAGTCCTCAGTGCTCCTGAGGTAACCAAGAAGCGAGGTGTGTGTGTGTGTGTGTGTGTGTGTGTGTGTGTGTGTGTGTATGTCCTGTTAGTTCAGGAAGGTGAGACTTGCTCTCTGAAGGCCCACAAAACTGAACCTAGGGCCACGGGTTCAGGCAGAAGCCAGGATGACAGTCAGAACTTCCCAAAGATGGTCACAGGCAGCCTGGGAGGTGGCGAGGCTCTGTGATAGGGTGTGTGCAAACACAGACTGCCTGGGGTGGGCCAGCAGCCTCCACACCGTAGCCTTTAACTTCTAGTCCTATCAAGCTGAAGAGTCTGGCTTCTGCTCTGGGCCTCTCCTTGTGGTCTCTGGGCTGTTTTATGTTTGTTTGGTTTTTTTTTTTTTTTTCCTGCTCACTGAAAACCTAGATCAAGTCAGGCAAACTCACCAACCTGGTTCCTCTCACTAAGCTACAGGCCAGGGAAGGACAGCCTGAGGCATACTGGCCAGGAATCTGGTCCTTCACACTGGGTTCAGGCTGCCTTTCTTCTGCAATGACTTAGGAACACAAGTCACCTGCAGGCGTTCGGGCATGTAGGCAACTGGGTAACACACACACACACACACACACACACACACACACACAGAGAGAGAGAGAGAGAGAGAGAGAGAGAGAGAGAGAGAGAGAGAGAGAGAGAGTTTTTAGGAAGAGAGCTTTAAAATCTCTCCTTTTCAGTGTCCCCGCCTGGGAAGCTAGAGAGCTCTGTGGCTCTCATGGGGAAAAGGACCAAAGAAGGAAATAAATCCAGATGGAGGGGGGGAGGGGGAGGACACTGCCCATCGGTTTCCTGAGAAGAGTCAGGCTGTAAAAGGAGAGAAGAGGCCTCTGTGATCCTTGGGCACGAGGCAGTCGCTTAACTCTTCCTGTGCAGCATCCAAGAGTAGGAGGACTGAGGAATTTCCCAAGGCATTCCTGGGCTTGAAGCCAGGCGGGGGCCCCCTCCCACTCCTGGCTGTCGGCATTGCTTAGGCCCCACCTTACTATACAGGGCAGCTCCTGGCCCAGAGAGTGGTGGCTTTTGAAAATGTTTAGGGTTGGTGGAAAATGGACTCTGCAGATAGGAAACACTCACTGAAGATCAGTTTCCACATCTGTAAGTTGGGCCTCTGTGTGTGTGTGTGTATGTGTGTGTCTGTATGTGTTTGTATCTGTGTCTTTGTTTAACTTAACATGATTCTAAAGCCAGAGCACAGACTAAGTACTTAATAGCAGATGGAACAAACCACAACCCCACCTCTGTCCCACGATGTAGTACATTCACACTGACCCCAGCCCTCATCTCTGGGCTCTACCTAAGTCATGACCCCCATCTGAGTCTGAGGCTGGCGTTTGCAAGATGAAAATTATAGTCTCCCTCTTATGAACCACAGTGTTCTTCCAGCCAGGGAGTGTCTGCCACGATTATGGCAGAGTGGAAGGCGGAGAGCCGGCCTCTGAGGAAGGGGGCGGGCAGGGCAGTGTGAGGGTAAATTTCCCAAGGCATTCCTCTGTGCAGTTCAGGGACCTGCCCAGCCTCATCCAATGTGAAAGCGATGCCAAACAGAAGAGGTTCCTGGCCACACATGCCATCCTGTCCCAACAGTCTGAAGTACACAGCTGGCCATGGGCGGGGCAGAGAGTTGAACCCAGGGGCTCCTCGGTTACTGACCACTGGGGCCTCTCGGTGAGTCACGAGTCACGTCATGGAAGTCTGCAACTCCTCTTCAAGACAGCTGCTACCAGCAGCCCACCCAGCCCTTCCCCAGCCAGCAGCCACCTCCTTCACAATCTCAGAAACCTCAGGGTTGCCAACCACAGGTGGCACAATGGCCAGTAAGCATTGCTTATGTTCTCTTGTCCCAAATGTGTGGGATGTCCCACACCAAAGAAAATCATCCAACTGGGAAATACTTTTGTTACTCCTTTTGAAACCCCCCTCATATGGGGAAACTGAGGCCCAGAGAGAAAAAGGAATCTGTCCTATCACATGACAACGTAAAAATGGAGATAAAGCTACACATGACTCAGCTCTTCTCTACTCCTAGACTAGTGTCTTCACCACCCACAAGCTGATTTATATATATATATATATATATGCATTATATGTCACATATATCATATATGTCACATATCTATCATATCACACACACATACATATGCTGTGCTGCCTATTACAGCCAGAGCATGGTGTAGATGGAGTCCAAAAGAAACATAATTGAATAAGAACGTTAATGCGACCCGGCCAAGCGCAGCAGCAGACAAGGTGCAAGCATTTTGGCTCTGCTAACCACCAGGGGGCACTGCTAGCCTCACATAGCTTGGTTGTGTTGGAACAATGTCAAGAGGAGGCCAGAGAGGAGAAGCAGAAATGGGAAGACTGTATTGAATATTGATTTCTGTCTCTCTTGATTTACTTCCCTTACAGACAGCCCAGTGCACCTCTCGAGCTGCCCCTGGGAGAGAGGATCGGGGGAAGAGGGTGAGCCGGAGAAAAGGCTGCGGCATATGCCTGTACTCCCAGCTCTTGAAAGGAGGAGGCGGGCTAGGAGTTCAAAGTCATTCTCTGCTACATAGTGAATTGGAGGCCAACCTTGATTCCATGAAACAGGCCCCTCCTTCCCCCCCTCCCCTGACACACACACACACACACACACACACACACACAAGATCTAAAGTCTGGATTTCTATCCAGAAGTGGCTTTCACGCCGGGGTGTCCACACCAAGGAGCCTTTCTAGACCTAGAGCATGTGCCTTCAGGCCCCAGATAACCCACCTCTAAGCAACATTAGCAACTCTTGCAGAGGAGGCTGAAGCCTGGCTAAGTTCAGGCTAGAAAGTGAGGAAGCGGATAAGCTCTGTGTGTGAGATCTTTACGCTGCCTCAGCCCCGCCCTTATCCCCTCACCCATGCAGGCACCACTGACCACCACGCTGCATCCTCAGAGAGGGGCAGGTGAGCGATCCCCCTGGAAGAGAAGGAAAGAAGGCAAGGGAACCCATCCTGCAGACTGGGCCATGCATCAGACTCCCTGACTCCTCCATAGCTCAGAAGGACATATTCCTAACTGTGGATAGAGCTTATGCAGTAAACCCAAAGAAGGAAGAATTCACCACTTGCCACGCTCGCTCAGACCCACTCTACAGGACCCTTCGACACACCTCGGGAGCCTGGCACACACCCACCGAAGGCGGGAAGGTGATTTCAGGTTGAGCTGAGGACAGTCCCACAATGCATACCTGCCTGCACCCACTGTAGCTATCCCTGCTCTCCGACCATGGGGGCATGTCCCAGATGAGGGGAGCTAAATCCTGGAAAGGACCAGAGCCCAGCCACTGAGTATTCAGTTCCCAACCAGCAGCTTCAGCTGGTTTCCATGACTCCCCCAGCGGATCTTAGAGAATCCCCGTTACTCCGGCCCAACGGGACCTGGCTGCAAATGGAATGTCTACGGTCAGCACAGGAGCAGAGACAGACTGGGTGAGATTCAGGCCCGGCCCAACAGCTAGACCACACACGGGGGCAGGAACCCCACTATGCTCATCCCTGAAGTTCTGGAACCCCCCAGTAGGGCCTGCCTCTTAAGGTGTGGTTTGCATGCTGATTGAATGAAGGTCAACATTGGGGGGTCTTCCTAACTTTCCCCAACCAGATGCTTGGGATGTGATAACTCTCTGTTCATGTGGTGGGCACAGAGCAGAACCGAGAAGGAGACTACGAAATAGCAAGCCTTTCGATGGGCCCTGATTGTGGGCCAGGACCCCAGCTAACAATGTGACCTTATCCACATTTACTTCTAGGCCATGGCCCCCCGGGTGCACAGTATCACTGGCCCTGTTTCCCAAGTAACAGAATGTGGGACTTAGCACAGGTAAAGCAGAACTAACAGGACCTGTGCCCTTTGATGGGCTCTGCTACAGTGTTCCTCTCAGAGTTACAGGGCTCTACCCTCTTACTGCTGCTGTGGGATGCTACCTATAGCCTTCCCACTGGTGTTCAGATGCCCACAGCACCATGACCTCTCTCAAAAAAAATATTCAGGCCACCATCGAGGAGGGAACAAGACAAGTGCTTCCTATACTCTTATCTGAGTTAAAATGGCCAAGGGAGCAAGCCCAGGCTGGGACACTGAATGCCCAGCACAGCCGCCAGTGCCCAGCAAAAGAGAACAGGCAGTTACTAGGCAAGGGCCAAGCTAGTATGCAACCTTGGCACCTTGGCACACAAACCACATACCCCTGCCCTCTGGCCTGCAAGAGCCCGAAGTGTGTTTTTACCCATGGCAAATTCCAAGCACCGAGAACTGCCCAACATACAGGAGTAGCATAATATAGATGTCACCACATCCAATCCAGCTGCCCCCCTTCATCACCCCGTGAGGCAGCCATGCTCACAGCTAAGTGTGACCACGGGAAGCCACCACACTGAACATAATTGCTTCTCGGGGTCAATGGCACTCTCCCAGCACCGACATCACAGTAGTTACAGTTACAGAAAGCACAGCCTCGAGGCCAGCCCTGATAGACTGAAGCTCATACTAAAGGACACATTGGAGAGGGGGACATTATAGTAAGGCTGTCCCTGGGTGTGACACACTGTTGCCCTCTGAACTGTTAGATGCTGAGATGACCTATAAGAGGTCTATACAAGATGGGGCCCACCTGTTTATTATGGACTGGGAAAGATGCTCATAAGCCCCGCCCCTCTCTACAAATTTATGGGCAGCTGATGGGGAGAGTGAGATATTCTCTTTGGTGATGTATCTGCTCTTAAGTAACTCTAGTTAAAAATCACTGGTCCACCGGGTTAGACTTAAGGAGCCCGTCTCTTTGGTCTCTTGTCAGGTGCTTGTTGCTACCCAGGAAACATGACAGCCAGTGTGTCAGATAGCTGCTCTAGAACACATAATATGATGGTCAGGTGAATGGGAGTTCACAGAGAGAAGATGCCACCTACAGCCAACAAGAAAGGCCTCAGGAAACTAGTCCTGATGGCTGTCTGGCCTCGAGGAGCATGAAAAGATACATTTCTATTGTTAAAGTCACAGGTACCACAGCAACACAGTGCCTCACACACAACCAAATACTCACTCCTACCCAGCAAGCCTGGCTGTATGGTTCACACAAACAATGTCCCCAATGGTTAGCCCATCAACAGCACCATCACACCCAGGCCACCATGACACAGCGTTAGCATGTCCCTGCCAAACACCTTATAGCAACATGTCATCTTGGTCAGCCCGGTGAGCTCACAGCGGGGACTTTCACTACCAAAGCTGTGGAAACCAAGCATGATCCAATACCTACTGTGTGCGCTCAGGGTTGCTTTATCAGAGGCTGGCCTCTCCCTTGGGACCTCTGCTCCCCCCACCCCACCCCCCAAGTATAGTGAGTAAGCTACATGACCTGCCTAGTCGGGCTGTCCACTCCACACTCTGTGCCATATAAGGCCCACCCTTATCACACCACGCCCTTAGCAGACTGATCTGAGCAGAATCGGCCTTAGCAGACTGATCTGAGCAGAATGATCATGGCCTTGTGTGTGACTCTGCAATATAGCACCTAATTTATAGGACCGCCTAGGGATTGTAATAAGACTGTGAAGCCAAGGTGCTGCAAGAGTGGCGTGAGGTAAGTGGCAGAAATTAGCCCTGCTGGAAATATCCCCAGAAAGGTGTGTTCAATGAGGAGCACACACAGTTTAGAAGTCCTAGGACTCTTAGGACTCCCCCCCCCCCCCACCTTGGCTCTACAAAGCAACCACCCAATGCCTTCAGGGTTTTAGAACATAAACTTTGGAAATGGAGCTGATGGATCTTCAAACTGCAGAACCTGCTCACTTCTGGTACAGCCCCGCTCACTTCCGCTGCAGCCCTGCTCACTTCCGCTGCAGCCCTGCTCACTTCCGCTGCAGCCCAACTCACTTCCGCTGCAGCCCAACTCACTTCCGCTGCAGCCCCTTCCACAGACCCTCAGGGAGCCCTGCCAAGGGTTTTAACATTCCCATTTAACAAATAAAGAAACTGAGTCTGAGAGGTGAAGTTTATTCAAGGCCACGCATATGATTGCCTGGACATTAAGAAAAAAAAGCGACTCATTGGGTAGTATAAATTAATCTCTCCTTACCCCCACCTCCTACCCCCCCCCCCCAGTGCCTCAAGCATACTAGGTGGGGAAGGGGTTTACCACTGAGCAACATCGACAGCCACTAAGTTAGTGATGGCTTTATTACAGCTGCATCAGAAAGCTAATAGAACCCCTGCTCATTGGGTAAATGATGGCATCAAGTCCCCGCAAGTAGGAGAAAGTGGCCAGAGCCTTCAACTAGGGAGAAAGGCCAAAGGGAGGCAAGAGTCATTGCAGCTCCCTGAGGGGAGACCCTGAGGAGGTGATGTGCCCAAGGCAATGTGATAACACCTCCTGGGGCTGCAAGACTGAGTCACAGCAGCACGCAGAGGCCATGTGGGGGTTTGGGGGGAGGCTTTCTTGTATGGGAAGCAAAGACTGGCCAAGAGAAAGCTGGAAAAATTCATGATCTGAGCAGGTTCTAGACTTCCAGAATTCAATTACATTTGGAACAAGGCTCTAATCTCTTCTTTAATTCAAAACATGACACTATCATGATTAGACCCATGCCTGACATCTTGCCACCCCCCCTCGGAACCCTCTGGTATCTCCTCAGACCCAGAAGAAATACCAGGAAGACATCCCCTAGGAGTCCCAAATAATCAACCACTCCTAAACAATTACTTTATAATCATGGAGTCTTTTAGCCAGTCTCACATGACATCCTATAAAGCCGTGGAAGTGACCAGAGACGGAGGAACACAACATGTGGGGTACCGTACCTGTCCGCACAATGCCACCTTACCCCCCAGACCCCAGAGCTCATCTCCCACCCCACACCCATCCCTCCAATGGAGCTAGTGTGAGAAGTGGGTCAGGATGGCCAGCTTTTCAGAGAAAGGATTGTTGTTCTCCAGTACAAGACAAACTTCTGCCCTTGGCATCAGAGGACAGCCTTGCCAGGGGGCCTGGGAGCTGTGAAGACTGCTCTCTCCTCACTCAGAGGATGGGGTCTTCATCTCACGATAGCCAATCAGGCCAGTACCACCAGTCAAAGGGACGTGAAAGGAAGCCACTGGTTCTGTTTCTGCTCCCTGCCCCCTGCCCCCTGGGGTGTTTCCAGACCCAGGCTCTCTAAGCCCAAGCCAGATCCCTGCTTTTCTCAGAGCTGCTCAAGAAAATGAAAATAAATCCTCCCAACTGGTTTGGATGGGGAGAGGCAATTCACCCATCCCAGATTGGGGGGGGGGGATGCAAGAAACCACATGGATGCCACAATTAAACACTAGGCTCAGTAACAGACACATGCAGGGCTCATAGGGCACAAACCTGGCCCTGGTAGCAGAGACCAAGAACATAGCCCATTGAAACCTCTGGGGACCTGGGTCAGGACAGATTTTTGGCCTGGTCTTGGTGAAAGGTTACTTACTTACTAATATACTTACTTATTTACTAAAAAGCTAAACCATACGGTCTGGCCCGAGTTCCTGCTCTGTCAACATGTCTACAAGTCATGTATCCTCAGAAAGGTCATTCAGTTATTTCTAAGTCACAGTTTCTCTTCTTAAAATCTAACACCAGTGATATGTACATGCCTCGTAAAGTGGTTTACAAAGAACAGACTCAATGTGTTAATCAAATTGTCTGGCTTACAGATCACGCCTAATAGGTGATAACTTTGAATATACGGATGGTTGATCATTAAAGTCCCACCAGGCCTGGAATTCTGTAGCCTGGGAAAGGGACTCAGCCTGTCTTTCCTGGTTACTCCATAACCACAACATTTTTAAATTTTATGACTGATCCCTTATTTCAGGCTATCTCATCTTAGCAAATAACGGTAATGAACACCTCCACCACTACTACCACCACTACCACCACCACTATCACCACCACCACCATCACCGTGAGGTTAAGACTTGGAAAAAAAAACAATGCTAGCCAGACTTCAATTCCATCTTGGGAGGTAGAGACAGGCAGATGATGTCAGTTCAGTTCAAGGCTGGTCTGATCTACATAGTGAGTTCCAGGACCGCCAGATCTACATAGGAGAAAGGGCCTGCCTCTGAACACAAACAAAACACTGAGCTTGCAATTTGGGTAAACTGCCACCAGGTGGCAGATCGCTTGGAGGCAGGTCAAAATGAAGTTCAGGCTTTGCACAGACTCAGACTTACCACCTCTGCTGTGACACACAGATCGCAGAACTTCTGTAAGGAGTCACATGCATACAGAGTCTATTAAAATAGTAGCTTTAAATAAACCGAGTATGTGCAAGGTATTGTCAGGGGCTTTAAATACATCGACACATTTAAACTCAATTCTAAAGCTAATCTCAAAGGCTTGAGCTGTATTCCCTCTATTTTGGAAATAAGGATCTGAAGGTTCTGGAGGGTGGACAGAGCCACCCTAGGACCCCTGAGTCCTGGCTCATCACATGGCAAGCTCCACACAGCCACCATCTGGTATAGACCAGCAGGGGACAGAGCACAGCCTGCTCCATTTTCTCAGTCTCGTGGCTAGGAGCTGCCTTCAGCTGAAACCGGTCCCACGTGTTTGGACTTTGGTTGGAGATGTTACTCTACTCACGCTGGAGTTGGTCAGAGCGAAGTCCCAGCGGAAAGACGGCTCTGGAAAGTGACATCACTCCCTGGGCTCCTCCCACTCTGCCTTGTTCCTGGGAAGAGCCACGCCCCCTCCAGGAAAGGGGCAGGGAGCAAAGTGTATGGGCTGTTCCTCTGCCCTAAGGAAAGCCCATGGGGACTCAGGGACCAGCCAGGGTCAAATTTATCATACATCCAGACAGGCCTTTAAAAAAAATGTATTTATCGGGATATACGTATATGTATAATAGTTCCAGCCACCAATCCCAGGGCTGAGAGCCAGTTCCTGGAAGCTGTCCTCTGCTCTCCATTCATGCTGTAGTATATGGGCATACATACTATATTAATTAATTAGAAGTAGATCTTTTAAAATGCCTTTTGTTCATTTTCCCCTCTTAGATGTCTCCTTAACAATAAGTTAGACATTTCCAGCAGTATATTCTCCCACGAACATAAAAATAAACATTTACTATCAAAACAAACTAAGTCGCTTCCACTCCAAATACCAAGCATACTCTCCAGATCACACACTGCGCCTTTGATTAAAGCCATGTACATGTACTGACCTGATTCCAGTTACCCGACCAGCTGGGCCTCAGTTTCCTCTTCTGTGATGTACCAAAGCAGTAGAATACCTGAAGTCTTTCAACCCCATCCCAAGTATCCCCAGGTCTTAGAACTTAGCTAGCCAAAGCTCCTGTCATCCCCATTATACACATCCACCGTTAATTCATGTCTTTAGAGTCTCTCAGCCCACCTCAGGCTCCTGTATGGGGCTGTAGGCCCGCAGTCCTGGGACAGGGCCTCAAGCCTTCCTCTCTGCTGCTCTGAGGCTCCAGCTGCCCACCCATCAGTGACTATGAACACAGGTTGTTTCCCAGGACTCAGTTTGTCTGTCTGTGAAGGAAGAAACAACAGTCTTTACTTTAGGCCTGAGCATGGTTTTTAGGGTCCAAGAAAGCCCACATAACCTTTCTCACATTGCCACCCTTCATGTGGGGCCCACATATCACACAATCTCCCCTCAGGGGATCATAACTAAGCTGAGGTAAAATGATGGTCTCAGAAGGCCCTTCCAGCAATGCCGTCTCTTACATTCCACTCAGCTGCACCCACACAGAGCAGGGCAGATCTCCGAGAGGGGCTCAAAACATCTCCCTCCCCCCCCCCCCACAACTGCACCCTGCCTCACTGAAAATCCACACAGCAAGAGCAGGGCAAGCACACCATTGGCCCGCACCTTTCCCTCGATGGAAGAGTCAAAATGAACACAAACTTAAGTGATCGCATTCACCCAGGGACCTAGGTCCACAGAAGGCTGTCATTAAGATTCCACAATGGGACCTGCAGGGCCAGGACGGGAAAAGGACCAGGGAGTGTACAGAGGACAATGGCATACCTCTCCAGAATACTTCACTGCCACACAGAGAAACCAACAACAGGAGCTGAATTCAGTCCCACACACAGATCGCCATACAGTCACCAATGACCTACTTACTTTCAGAGAGGGCCAGCACACACACAGCAATCAGCAGGCAGACAAGCCAAGCCCACCCTAAAGATGTTAGGTAACAGTTCTATCTTCCATGCTTTGGTCTTGGAATTACCCCTCAGGACAAAGAGAAGGCTGGGCCTGGGAAGCTGGTGACCAGTCCACCAGAACCAGCACTGGCTCTAGGAGCCTGCTGCCTATAATTCTGCTGTCACTCCCTTGGGCCTCATACCCCTTCTCGCAAGTCCATGAACCTGCAGGGAGGAGCGGAGGCCGGGGAGTACCTCAGGCTTCCAGAGGGCAGGGCCAGCCCTGGTCTGGCAGAAATCCAGAAGAAAATCTGAGAATTCGTTAGTCACATGGTCTCTCACAGACTTCTAGGTTACAGATGAGGAGGAGACTGAAAACAGACCCCACAGACTGTCAATTTAACGTCACGGGCTGTTCAAGCCTTCATGTAAGCGAGATCACAAAGCATGTGCCTGCATCTGGCTTATGCCACCATCACTGTGATCACCAGGAACACCACATTCTGCTCTAAATGACAGAATTTCATTCTTTGTGGCTGAAGAGCATTCCATCTTTGCCTGTATCATGTTTTATTTGTTCGTCTATTTTGTGGGTTCTTTATGTAACTTGGCTACTGTACATGACAGTGTAGTTCCACAGGAGTGCACCTACCGAGTGCACCTGCCTCTAGGACCTGCTTTCACTTCTATTAGCTATAAATCCAGCAATGGGAGAAGCAGAGTAGCCAGATGTATCAGGGCTCAGGGATGAAGAAATAGGGAGGGACTGGACAGAGGTCACAGTTTCAGTTAGATAGGAAGACTAAGTTCTAGAGATACAAAGTAAAAATTATAATAAACAAAGTATTGTGTTCTTCAAGGAGCGACCTAAATGTGTATATGTGTATGTGTGTATGTGCATGTGTGTGTATATAAAACAATGCATTGTTTTATATATATATGCATTGTTTTATATATATATATATATGCATTGATGAGGATATATTATCTTGATTATGCTCATCTCAAAGTATGCATATGTATCAAGTCATTTCATAGACCTTAACTTTCTACAATTTGAGTTGTTAGTACCAGAAGGAACAGGATGGCTCCACGTATAAAGGCCCTCACCACCAAGCCTGAGTTTGATCCCTGGCACCGACAACAGCAGAAGAGAAACAACTCCCACAAATTGTCTTCTGACTTCCACAAGCACATCACAGTGTGCACACATAGGCCCCGCCCCCCTCATCCCTAAAAAAGTAAAATAAAATATAAGAATAAATCTGGAAATAGAAATTTAGAGGCAGGATTTAAACCCCAAGTAAACTGACTGTCTTTCCACACCCGCAAAATCTTCCCATTTTATTTGAATGCACAGTGGTTTGGTTCAAATGGTATTCTGCAACACTCTGCAAGAAAAGTAAAATAAACAACTCCCCTTGTCCTCTTCCCCCGGAGCCTAACACAGATCTTATTTGTGCAGCCAGTGCATGAAACAGTTCGTAGGATAATACATGCTAAGCTTCCACAGCATTTGTAGTCCACTGGACCCCTGGACCAGACAGCCTCAAACTGCTAGCCCAAGTGGTCATCTTGCCCTCAGCTACAGGTACAGAATGCAGGCCCTCATGAGTGCTGAAGAGGTTTATGAGGACAGCCTACTGGGCCCTTGAAGTATCTCCACTCTGCAGGGTATCATCTCCCTCTGCTTCCATGGTTGCATCTACCTGCAGAGCTCCTTGCATACAATGCACACTCTATCCCACCCATGCAGGCATTAACATGGAGAATGCAGTGAAAAAGCCTCACTCAATATCCTAGCACTGCCACTAACAGGCTGTCTGCATGGTATGACCTCACTGAGCCTCGACAACCAGGTACAGAAGGAGCCCAGTTGGAGAACTATAGGCAGGTTAGGCTCCTCCCCAGCTCTAAGACATAGCTAGGAAAAAAATGTCTAGTTGGGGGCATTGATTGACAGGGCATTCTTAACAAAATCCTCGCTTCCTCTGGCTGGTGAGAATAAGGAGGGTGCCTTTGCAGTACACCAACTCACCCTGCCTAGGGCTCGGCCCGACCTCCATTTGTGTGCTCCACAGGCAGGTGACTTGGCCTCTGAAATGGCAGTATCCCTGTCCTTCCCCTGTTCCTGTTCCTTGGTGGCCACTACACCAGGTCCAGTGTTGACTTCATCCACTCAACAAGAGACAGTTAATCTCCCAGTGGTATAGGTTAGTGAGATAAACAAGAACCGGGGGTCAGGAGTGAAAGGTAAGTAGCTCACAAAAAGAAAAAAACCACAGAGCAAAATCTCAAGCCAGGTCACGAAGTGCATCTTCTTGCCGCCACCATCACCAAAAGGGTGAATTTAAATCTGTGAGACCCCAGAGAGCTCCTCCAAGCCATAGCGAGGACTGGGAACCAAGTAAGGCCAGTGTAGCCGACAGAAACAATGCTAAATGGCAGCGACGTCACAAAGCCAATATGAGCAGATAGTTTCCCAGAGGAAAACGGATGTGGGAAGGAAAATGTGCTCAGGGTGATGCTTCTTAATAGCGAAATAAATGTGGAGGGGGGCAGGCTTCCTTCGGAAAAGTCTAGCTCAACTTCCTTAATTTTCTTCAATAAAGATCTAATTCCTTTGTAAGAAAAAAATATAACTAAGTATTATTTTATTTAAAAAACAAAAAAACAACAAATGAAAAACAAAAACAAACCAACAACAACAAACAAACAGAGCAGGACACTTGAAAAATAGAGACAAGAGGTAAAAGTCACCTCTCAGCCACAAAGTTTAAAGCCAGCCTAGAGACTCTGTCGGAAATAAGCTAAGATAACAAAAAGAAAAAAATTAAGAAAAAGAAAGCAGGAAAAGAGATTCAAGCAGCCTTACATTGTGAACATATAAAAGTGATGGTCAATTCTTGAACTACACGTGACAGTCAATATCGACTGTCAGATTTGGTGAGATCTAGAATCACCTAGGAGACAGGTCTCTCTAGGCATGCTTTATGGGGGATTGACTCACCCACGGTGGGCGGCACCATTCCTTGTGCTAGAATCCTGGCCTGTATAAGAATCTGGAAAGTGAGCTGGGCACAAGCCTGCGTTCACCAGTCTCTGCTAAGAGATTTGGATACAATGTGACCAGCTGCTGTAAGCTGCTGCTTCTTCAGCTTCCTCAAGGTGATAGAATGTACCCTCAGACTGTGGGTCAAAACAAATCTTTCTCTCTTAAGTTACTTTTGTCAGGGCAATTTGGTTCAGCAACAGAAAAAGTAACTAAGACACTATATCTTCTAAACTATAAAAGAAAACTAGACAAATAATAAGTATTTTTTTGAAGTCAATAGAAAGCAATATATAACCAAAGAGTAGTAATACAGAACACTACAGAGCCTGGATGGAAGGTTCTAGAATGTGGTTATAAATGCCTAAACCATCTTTGACCCCTTGGTAATTAGCTCCGGGGAAACACAACCTAAATGCTGTTTCCCAAAGAGTTCCCCATGGAGGGTCCGTGTGCATCCTGACCATAGCTTGCTCCAGGACATATCTGTGAGGCCATGTCTCCTAGCAAGCTCACCATTCACAAGGCTTTATTGTCCTCCTCCCCGAGGGCACTATGCTCTAAGTTTGCAGGAACAGTCTGTCCTCCACACAAAAAACACACAGCTCTACTCAGACTGGGTCAGTAGATACTTGCTAAATAAATAAACAAAGGAAAGTGTACAGCTGACTCTGAACAGGGGACGGTGAATGGGTAAACCTGTGGAATCTGATCTGAAACAAGGAGAGTGACTAGACCCGTTCAAAGCTGGCTCCTCACTGCCTAGCCAGCATGCACCACAGGTTGACTGGATGAACTCTAAGCCTTATCTCTGTGAACTCTATTCTCACATGGTCATCATACAATCACAGACACGTGGTAGCACTGACCACACGTGTGGCATCAGCTGGCAAAGGTCGTGGTTAAAGAGAAAACAGGAGGAATGTATTCCTACCAGGTTGTGAGCAGGGGAGACTAATCCAAGCTGGGAAATATCAATCTGCCCACTTACAGGGGGACCAGGCTTCCCTGCCAGGACAGAGGCTCTTGGTCCCCAGACTCCAGTCCAGGCTCTGCCCACACCGGCAAGCCTAGCTCCTTGGTCTGGCCATGCTGGTTTCCCTGCGCCTTGAACCTGCCTGAGGCCTGGCTATTCGACGGTGGTTTATTAAGCAACCCAATTAGCCCCTCCGACCTCCATTCTCTGTAGCTCTCCAAGCAGCCGGGCGTTAAATAGGAGATCCAAAAGTGGAAATTGACTTTGTGTCAACGGTGGCTGTGGATGCTGACACCATTAGATGGAGGGCCAACCAGTGAGGAAGACTTCGTCCCCATCAGGACAGTCTGCCAGGGTTACTAAATTCAGAAAACCACGATTCTGCAACTTAGAGAGGATGTAAAATGCCCTTACTTTAGTAGAATCTGTAACTCTAGCCATGGCCTAAAGTGCATTGATCTACACACCTCACTAAGACTGCTACCCTCTCAGTGAGGCCTTGTAGTAACTACAGTGACTCCTGCTCTAGCCGTGTGTGTGTGTGTGTGTGTGTGTGTGTGTGTGTGTGTATCTGGTGAGTGTGTGTGTTGTGTGTATTGAATGTGTATATGGTGTTTGTGTGTATGTGTGTTTTGTGTATGTGTGTGGTGTGAGTGTATACGAGTATGTGTTAAGTGTGTATATGTGTGTGTATGTGTGTGGAGTGTGTATGTGTGTGGAGTATGTATGTGTGTGTTTTGTGTGTATGTGTGTTGTGTGTATATGTGAATGTGTGTGTGTTGTGTGTGTTGTATGTGTATATGTTGAGTGTGTTTATGTGTGTGCGAATGTACGTATGTGTGTGTGTGTGTGTATGTGTGTAGTGAGTATATGCCTGGTGAGTGTATGTGGTGTGTGTGTTGAATGTGTGTCTGGTATGTGTGTGTGTGTGTGTGTGTGTGTGTATGGTATATGTGTATATGGGTATGTGTGAAGTGTGTGTATGTGTGTGTTATGTGTGTGTATGTATGTGAATGTGAGTGTGTATGTGAGTGTGTGTGTTGTGTGTCTTGAATGTGTATATGTTGAATGTGTTTATGTGAGTGTGTGTGCAGGAGTGTCTGTATGTGTGTGTGTGGTAAGTGAGTGAGTGTGTATATGTCTGGTGTGTGTATGTGGAATGTGTTTTAAATATGTGTATGGTGTGTGTGTATGTGTGTATGTATGTATGCGTTGTATGTGTATATGGGTATGTGTTAAGTGTATGTTATGTATTTTTTTGTGTATGTATGTATATGGGTTATGTGTGTATGTGTGTTGTGTGTTTTTTGTGTGTGTATGTATATGGGTTATGTGTGTATCTGTGTTGTGTGTTTTTTGTATGTGTATGTATATGGGTTATGTGTGTGTGTTGTGTGCTTTTTTTGTGTGTGTATTTATATGGGTTATGTGTGTGTTGTGTATTTTGTGTATGTGTATGTATATATATATAGGTTATGTGTATGTTGTGTGTGTGTTGAGTGTGTATATGAATGTGAATGTGTGTATGTGTGTTGTGTGTTTTGACTGTATATATGTTGAGTGTGTTTATGTGAGTATGTGTATGCATGTGTGCACGTGTTTAGAGAGGAAAAACAGGGCTGGGACACTTTTCTCAAAGGCTTGCTAACTTTTCGACTTCTCAGCACCCTCTTGGATAAGCATCTTGTAAAAGTGACTCGGATCACCCTCTCTGCTGCAGACAACACCCCTTCACATTGGATCACTCTCTCTGCTGCAGACAACACCCCTTCGCATTGGATCACCCTCTCTGCTGCAGACAACACCCCTTCACATTGGATCACCTCTCTGCTGCAGACAACACCCCTTCACATTGGATCACCCTCTCTGCTGCAGACAACACCCCTTCACATTGGATCACCCTCTCTGCTGCAGACAACACCCCTTCGCATTGGATCACCCTCTCTGCTGCAGACAACATCCCTTCACATTGGATCACCTCTCTGCTGCAGACAACACCCCTTCACATTGGATCACCCTCTCTGCTGCAGACAACACCCCTTCGCATTGGATCACCCTCTCTGCTGCAGACAACACCCCTTCACATTGGATCACCCTCTCTGCTGCAGACAACACCCCTTCGCATTGGATCACCCTCTCTGCTGCAGACAACACCCCTTCACATTGGATCACCCTCTCTGCTGCAGACAACACCCCTTCACATTGGATCACCTCTCTGCTGCAGACAACACCCCTTCGCATTGGATCACCCTCTCTGCTGCAGACAACACCCCTTCACATTGGATCACCTCTCTGCTGCAGACAACACCCCTTCACATTGGATCACCTCTCTGCTGCAGACAACACCCCTTCACATTGGATCACCTCTCTGCTGCAGACAACACCCCTTCACATTGGATCACCCTCTCTGCTGCAGACAACACCCCTTCACATTGGATCACCCTCTCTGCTGCAGACAACACCCCTTCATGGCCTTGCAGACTGGTCTTTTTCAGGCTCGTCATTCTCTCAAGTCCTCTCTGCCTTCCTGCCTTCCTGGGCAGTCCAAGTTCAGGTTCACAGCTGCATTCCTAGGCCCAAGCCCAGTGGTTGGTGCACAGAAAATAGGCATTAAACCTAGGCTAGGTCAGTGGGGAAGGGGAGTCCTTTGGCAGAACAATTTATAAGCTAGAGAAACTCAAGACCAGTGTTCCAGAAGCCAGATCTAAACTCCACAGAGCAGGGAACAAGCCACCAGCCAGCCTACTCCAGGAAGTGGCTTCTGCTCTGACCAGCCAGGTAACCACAGCTACCACCACCACCACCACCACCACCACCCTGACTCCACTACCATCCCCCCACCCTTGAAGGCAGGAAGAAAGCCAGATGTGGGGTTTCCTAGGGTTATAGAAAAAGAACAGCTCACAGGAAGGAATCTGCAGTCTGTGGAGTAGGAAATCACCCCAGGCTTCCTGAGGATGTGTCCTATAGCTTATAGGAGTCACACAACAGAATCTGTATCAGGATGGACACTGGTCCCCAAGGCCTTTCTATTAACTAACATTGCAGTGAGGATTGTTTAAACAACATATTCATATGTACCTCCTAAGTAGTGTTGTACCTATCTCTTCAAAGCCTACTGGTTTTTGTTTGTTTCCAATAGAGTTTCTAATATAGCTCACACTGTACTAAAACACTGTGTAGCCATGGTTGGCCTTAATTGATGGCAGTCCTTCTACCTCAGCTCCAACCCCCACGCCAAATGCTATGAATACAGTCATGAGCCGCTATACCCAGTGATAGATCTTTAAGCAGGCAAGATGCCCATTCTTGCCTGAGAGGGCAGGGATTGTACCCAAGGATACCCAAACAGCACAGGAGAGCTGATCAAGGCCTTGAACCTGAATCACCTCACCAAGAGCCAACCTCTGGCCCTCTCTACAGCCCTGTGCAAGAAAGCCACCCAGAGAAAGCAATGAGTGAGCCATCTCCTGTCTAAGATCCACAACTAACAGCAGAGAAAGAGTTCCATTTTTAAAGAAATTCAGCTATGAGGGCTCAGCCCCAAGCTGAGGACCCAGCCCAGAACCTATGTAAAAGCAGAAAGAGAAAACTGATGTCACAAAATTGCCCTCTGCCGGGTGGTGGTGGTGCATGCCTTTAATCCCAGCACTTGGGAGGCAGAGGCAGGCGGATTTCTGAGTTCAAGGCCAGCCTGGTCTACAGTACAGAGTGAGTTCCAGGAGAGCCAGGGCTACGCAGAGAAACCCTGTCTTGAAAAAAAGAAAAAAAAAAGTAATCACAAAATTGCCCTCTGACCTTTAAGTACATGTCATAACACACACACCCACAAACATATATTACACACCACACATACACACACACACACCAACTGTGATTATTTAATTACTAATCATATCATTCTATTTAACATATTATTAAAAATAAATACTTTTAAAAGTTTAGTAGCCTCACACGTTGGTGAAGGTATGAGGAAACACGTTTCCTTCGTTTGTACACAAACTGACAGAATTTAGTGAAGAAGAAAGCGTCCATATTCTCCAAATGTAAAGTGCACACACCCTTCACCCTAGCAATTCCCTTCAAGGTGTGCACATTGTAATGTGTATATAGAATGACAGTTATTCAGAGACATTAAAACCAGCCACATACCATCAGGAATACCCAACAGATAACTAAAGCTCTGCTCAAGCCAAAACAGAAGTCAATCTTTGCACACTGACATGAGAGGATTTTTCAAAAACTATTAAATGGGGGGTTGGGGGGGGTAGAGCAAGTTACACAACAATGTTCTTAGTTTGGTATTGTTCATGCCAAAGAGGGGGTGTGGGGAGAAGGAGGCAGGAAGTCAGAGCATCTACTGCTGTTGTCTGCTCACGTCTGGAAGGATATATCAGACATTGGTGAAAATTGCTCTGGGGACAAAAACACAATAGGGACACAGGATGGCTTCTATTTATAACTTTTATAAGTTTTAGACCAAGCCCTTTATTATACTAAACACACACACTCACACATTCACATAGACACACTCACACATACACTCACATACACACATACATGCTCACACACACTCACACACATACACACACTCATACACACTCACACTCACACACATGCTCACACACACATGCTCACACACACTCACACACACATACACACTCACACTCACATACACACACATACATGCTCACACACACATGTTCACACACACTCACACACATACACACACTCATACACACTCACACTCACACACATGCTCACACACATGCTCATACACACTCACACACACATACACATTCACACACTCACATACACACACATACATGCTCACACACACATGTTCACACACACTCACACACATATACACGCTCACATACACACACTCACACACATACACACTCATACACGCACATGCTCGCACACATACACGCTCACACTCACACACACACTCACACACACACTCACACAGAAGTCTCTCTCTTTCTTCCTCATGGAACCATGATGCGTCCTGAAACCAGTGTAGAAGTCAGCTCACCAGGCAGCTGGCGGCTCCTGAGGAGGGAGCCTGCTTCTCCTGACCCTCCCCACAGCTTCCCCTTGGGGCTGCTCCAGTTGCAGCCAGAATCACAAGATGGATCCGTTAGCGCTTCCAGGGATCTGGCTGAGTAACAGATTCTAAGTTAGGAAGCTTAGGGTGTAAATATCTCTCCTGCCAGGAAGGGTGTTTACCCTGCTCTGCCCATCTTAACAAATGTGAGTGTGTGCAAGGTGGACTAACAGTGCTTAGGGGTGACTAAAACCTGACAGAATGGATGGAGGCCGTGGGAGGCGCTGGGCGATGACCAAACACTGAGTTAAGACATGTGGGTTGGGGGCTCCAGGAACTGCCCAGGAGTGCACAGGCTGGTGAGGCTGGCCACAGAGCCTCGTGTCCAGCCTGGGAGAGGGTGACAGAGATGAGGCTCTCAGATCCATTGTGGACGCTCCAACCGAGGGATGAGCTGTTCCCCTGTACTAGAGTAGAAGATGGAGGCTCAGGTGGTCACATGGTAAGCTACAGTTAAAGCTGTGACTTTCCCTCTCAAGGTCATAGGCAGAGATCAGTCCACAAATGTAGCCTGTAGGACAAGGCCAGGGGTGTGTACCCGAGGGCAGAAGCTTAGCAAATATGGGACCTAGAATGGGACTTTTTATTTGTGTGTGCATTTTTAAGCAGTGCTCGTGATAGATCTTTTTTTCCTTTCTTTTTTGCCTATTTTCATTCTCAATAGATTAACAACTGTCATCTTTTTTATTTTTTTGTATGCATGTACTTCAAAGGTTGATGTGTGTATTTTCAAGGCTGAGGCTTAGCACATTATCCAACCTGGCCTTGAACTCACAACCCTCTTTCCTCTATTTCCCATGTGCTGGGGATTACACATTGGCATTATCACAGCTCATGCATCCTTTTGAGTGAGACAGGGTAGTCCTGGCTGTCCTGGAAATTGCTTGGTAGATCAGACTGGCTTTGAACTCAAGAGATCTGCCTGCCTCTGCCTCCCAAGTGCTGGGATTAAGTGTGTGCCACCACTGCCCGGCTACATCTACTGCTTTTTAACAAGAAAAAAAAAAACTTGAGCAGTGGTGGCACACTCCTAGGCATAGACAAATCCAGTCTTCCAGGCTTAAGGGCCAAGTCCGTAATGGCCCCCACTGTGCACACTTGGTCCTGTCTATCATTCCTTGGTCACCTAATCCACTGGCTTCACTATCCGAGCCGGCAGCTGAGGAGGCTCAGAGGGAATTGGGTGACTTGGGTGTTGAATTGCTTACTGGCCACATGGTATGGTAACCACGGTCACTCTTTTTCCACTTGATGTGAGCTTTCTTTAAATAATTGCAAACCTCATGTCAACAGCTGCAACTCTGTATGAGAGACACCACAAGCCAATATCCAAGAATGAACATCCAGAGACTCAGAGACCACCCGGAGTCAGATTTATTGACCCCAGGATATCCAGGAACTCTCCTGTATTAACTCCCTTATTAAAACATGCTTTAGTTAAACCAGATCCCAAAGCTATAAGCAGTTTTTTTGGTGTTTTTTTTTTTTTTTTTAAAAAAGACTTAACATAGACAAAATAGTACAGGGGATCTACACACACACACACACACACACACACACACACACAGTCAGTAAAAGATCTTAATAATTTGTTCCTTTAAAAAAAAAAAAAAACTCTGACCCAAAGTTTCCAATTTTCACCCAATCTTACCACCTCCCTTGATGACTTATCCAATGTTCCATAATTCACTGGGGAGGGTGGGAACAGGCATTCTAGCTTGGAGTTCCTCCTCCGCCGCCTTCTCCTCCTTCTAACTCACACCCTTAAAGCACATGATCCCATGACACGTTTCTTCCAACTTACAGTTCAAAGAGAAGTCAGCCCTTGTCACTAGAGACAGGGGACAATCTTGGGAGTTAAGGACCTGCAACTGGCTTTACCCAGTGGATATGGGGGTGGCACATGCACACCGCCCACTTGAGATAAGACTATGGCCTAGATCCATCTGTGCCCAGAGAGCTATCTTTTCCTGGTCTGCCTGATATTTGGTGCATGCAATATTTACCAAAGAAGAAACCCCCTCAATTGGTCATCCTAAACCTGGAGTCTAAAGACAGTTCCAGGCAAGGAAGATAATGAGATACAAGTTGGTAGAGAAGAGAAAGTGAAGCACACCAGCCCCAAGAGGAGGCAAGACTGAGCCAAAGATTGACAGCAAAGAAGGCTCCCCCCAGACTCTTGAAGACCGCATTCCTTCCACCACACTCTAAGCCCCAAGCAGGGACAATGATCTCTAAAGACTTGTTTCTCCTAACTCACAACCAAAAGAAACCGATGGAAGTTGCCGTTTTTCTGGGGGAGGTTGTACATTGCAACTGTTGCAAAATCACACAATAGAGTGGATGTTGCAACTTCAAAAAGACTGCAAATCACTCCTGAGAAGAGAAATCAAGACAATCTGGGAAATCAGTCTAGACAAGGCCCAGACAGGACCTGGCCTCTTTCAAACATCATCCTTTCTCATTAGGCAGATTTGGAGGTGAGAGTCACAAGTCACACATTCCTGCCAAGTTCATGCACCAGAGTCCTTACTGCACAAGTCACTTCCACATCCTGGGGCCTTGGGCTTTCCTGTGCACGGTGATGGAAATATTCACAAGGATGTATATTCTAGATGTGAGATAGAATTTCCCAGCAATATGTTACTGGGCCTAACATTAAAAGAGGGGCAATAACTATTATGGCAATAACCATCTTTGTTCTATTTATTGTTCTAGCGGGTACCTTACGGACAGGACACCTTCCCTGTCCATAAGGTACTTGGTGGGTCCAGGCCATGAGAGAAGTTATTGCTCTACTGAGCAAGGACTCCAGTTAGAACTAAGATGAGAATTGTACCCTAGCCTTTCCTGTCAGCAAATCCCCATGTGCTTCCTCCACCCTAAGGCCTGGGGATGAGCTGTGCAGACCACAGACAGCAACACTCATTCTGTCCTGCTGTGTGGCCCTGGGAAAACCGAATCATCCAAAAATCACCTTCCCTTGGGACCTTCCTAAGGCCTGCCTCTCCACTCCAGAGCAGCCTGCAGCTAGCTCTTTTTGCTGGATATCTCGCCATTCCTCCTCATGGTTCCTCCAGACACTTCTGATTCCAGTAGGCATTGCATTTACCTTGCCTGTTGTGAGTTCTCAGAGCCAGCCTCAGAAAGCTCATGGCTTCTGCTCCTGCCTGCTTGGGCATATATCTGCCACATCGGTGCAGGTTTCTCCCACCATGTCAGCCAACCTTCTACAACTGTCTCCTTCCAAAGCTTCATGATTCACCTCTTCAAGGCCTTCTGCAGACCTGTTTCCAGAGTAAAGAGTCTCACTTGCTCCAATATGCAGTCCCCGGCTTATGGTATACCAAGAGTGACCACTGTGTGGACAGAGAACAGAATACTAAATAATTCCCCACAGCTCCATAACAGATCTATTGGTTTCCATCACCGAGTTGTCACCAAACCAGCAAGTCACTGGCAAATGTCCTTGTCAGTGATAGCATCTGAATAGCCTGCAAAGCAGTTCAGTTGAGATACATAAAGTTACGACATGCCACAGATGTGGAAACTGAGACCCAGAGTATAAGCCACACGCTGGAAGGTACTTGACTGCTAAATGGAAGATCCTAGAGATGCCCTGCTCAGGCCTGCCCTTAATCAGTTCTAGTCTGCCTTCCAGGTTGGGTTCCTCCCCAGGAAGCGGCTTACATTGCTTCTTTGCTAGTCTGGCTACCTGGCAACCACACTGTTAAAACTCCACCAACAGCCAATCTTAGCAGAGAAGAGCTTTCTTCCTTTGTGGAGTCCTCTTTGCCCCTCCTCCCTCTCCCGTTTGTCTCTTCACCCCATGCTACAGCACAGCCATGATGTTCCCCACAGGCTTCAGAAGTCAGGCTGAGCGTAGAACAAGCTTCTGTGGGTCTTACTCTGACTCTAAGGAGAGGGACCTCTGGCCCACAGCCACCCTTCCACATATACACCACAGAAGGCACAGCCACAAACTATAGAGGGGCATTACCACATTCCTGCTGAGGGGTAGACCAAGAAGCTTGAGCCAAGCAGCCTCTCTTTCAGCCACTAGGACAAAGAGTACATGCTAAAGCAGGCTGGAAGCCCAAGGCTCTGCAGGGCAGGTACAGGGGGCCACACCCATAGGATAGAAGGTATTGCCTAACCCCTGGGAGAAAGTGGCCTGAGGTCACTGGGGCACTGGGGCACAGAAGCATATTGCTGTGACCTGTGATTCTAGGGCAGGGCTCTAGCCATACTTGCTTACTGAACCTTGAGGGCTTGATCGATCAACCACTGAGCTGAGTATCTCCGTGGGACCCTCACCCTAAGACCTAGGCCCTCCAGTAGGAGAAAAAAAAAATGGTTGAGGTATGTATTGCCAAGCCTATTGGGAAAATTGAATGGGCTTTGCATAGCTTGAGGGAGTCATAACATTCAGTTTCCCTCATTCATTTGAAGAACTATTACAAGCATGAAGGAGTTCCTGGATCTAACCCCAGCCATAAAGATTAACCCAAAATGAATCAAATTCCTCAAGGTGAGACTTAAAGTTTCAGAATGCCTAGGAGACAAAAAGCTTCTTGGCACTGGATTTAAAGTAACCAGGATTTCTTTTCGCGGTGCCACAGGCAGAAAAGAAACTGATAAACTGCATCTCATGAAAATTCCAAGAGCAAAAAGGAACACCCCCCCATACACCAAAAGTAGAAAATATTTGCAAATTATATTCCTGATAAGGCGTTAATATTTTGGTTTTGGTTTTGATTCTGGTTTGAGTCGGTTTCACTATGTAGACCAGGCTAACCCAGAATTTACAAAGCCTGAGGGACTGAGGCATGCACTGCCATGGCCAAGCTTGGAGTAACACTTTGAAAGGACCTTCAAACAATCTGATTCGAGCATGAACAAAGGACCAGAAAGGAGCTGGGTGTTGTGGTATACACTTAGCATCTAACACTTGGAGGGAGAAACAGAAGGATCAAAAAGAGTCCTAGGTCAACCTTGCCTAGATAGTGAGTTTGAATCAAGCCTGGGCTACAAGAGACCCTGCTTCTAAACCACAAGCGAAGACTTGAACAGTTACTTCTCCATAGAAGATATTCGAATAGCCAACAAGCACCCAAAAAGATTGCCGACTCAGGAGTGGGATAGAGTCAAAATGATAAGGAGGTACTGGCTAGAATGGCTACTATCAAAACCCAGGAAATGGCCAGTGGGACAGCATGCAGAAAAACTGGAAGCCTAGCTCAGTGTCGGTGGGAATGGAAAATGGTGCAGCTGCTGTGCAGAGTGTGGCGGTTACTCAAAAATTAAAAATAGACTTGACACAGGATCCAGCAGTTCCATTTCTGTGTATACCCAAAAGAACTGAAAGTGCATTCGCAAAGCAGCTATCTTTATACCCATGCTCTCGGCCCCATCATTTATAACAGG
Source organism: Apodemus sylvaticus (assembly GCF_947179515.1). Classification (NCBI taxonomy): domain Eukaryota; kingdom Metazoa; phylum Chordata; class Mammalia; order Rodentia; family Muridae; genus Apodemus; species Apodemus sylvaticus. The sequence goes on along the minus strand of NC_067484.1, from coordinate 36,187,602 downwards.
CGCAGCGGAGAAGCAATCCAAACCAACAAATGAATGGAGAGGCAAAATATGGGCATCTACATACAATGGAATATTATTCTGCCTTAAAAAGGACAAATTTCTGACCCATGTGGGTAAACATTTGAGGATAAGATACTGTAGTATGCCAAACAATCAGTCCAACCAAAGGATACACACAGTAACCAAATCCTGAAGACAGGAAAAGGAAAGTAACCGTGGAGGGTTGCTGTCCAGTGGGTACAAAGTTTCAGTTACACAGGACCAACCAAAAGAACTACAGAGATGCAAAAAATGATGAACACACTGAGCATCACTGAGCTGGACGCTGACCAAGAAGCTAAGATAGTAAACTGTATCGGTATTTTGCTACAGGAAAGAAAGAAAAAGAGGGAGGGAGGGAGCAAGGGAGGGGGGGAGGGAGGGAAGGAGGGAAGGAGGGAAGGAAGATTGAGTAAATGTGGAATGTGTCAAGCTCTATCTAGGTCCACAACACAGCCACCACTCTGGCAACATCCGTCCTGTAGAACCTCAGTGCCCAGAGGAAACACGGGCAAGCGAGAGGCACACACTAGAGCTGGAGAAATGGCTCAGTGGTCAGGAGCACTGGATGCTCTTCCAGAGGATCTAAGTTGTATTCCCAGCACCCACATGGTGACCACCTTGTAACTCCAGTTCCAGGGGGTCCAACATCCTCTGGATTCTGTGCACACCGGGCACACACATGATTTACAGACAAATGTGCAAGCAAAACACTCATTTTACATAAAAGAGTAAAAATTTGTTTAAAAAAGAAGATACACATTAATAAACCAGAGAGTGTTCCAAAGTGCCACATGCCTTGGAGAAAAGACTGGATCTTGGGGTAAACAATGGAAGGAAAGTAGGCTCTGAGACAGCCTGTCTGAGAAGGATCCTGGGGGCCTAGAAGCAGGAGAGACTTCAGGGAAGAACATTCAGGTAGAGGGGACAGCAGGCACAAAGGCCCCACCACGATGCAGTCCTAACTTGGGCTCTATCATGCCCACTGGCAGAAAGAGCACACAGAGGGTGGGGAGGCTGAGAAGACAGTACATTGGGCACCAGATATGGACTCTTGTCTCTTGCTCCTTTAAACTTACATATGGCTGCAACCATGACCAACACCCTCTAATCGTTAAGGATCTTGACAATGAAAGGAACCCTGGGCAGAGGGTCTGCAGGTGGCATGGATCCCCTCTGGCTTCCTCCTTCCCAACCCACTCACCAGTTAAAATAATCCCACCTTCCAGGAGTGGTCCCATAAGAGGGTGTGGTTGACAATGGAAGAGAACAAATGTGGGTATTTTGAGAATTGTTGTATTTGATTTGATTCTTTAGACTTATTTTATGTGTATTTTTTACCTACATGTATGTCCATGCACCCTGTTCATGTCTGGTACCTGCAGAGATCAGAAGCATGCTTCAGATTCCCTGGAACTGGAATTACGGATCGTTATGAGGCACCATGTGGGTGCTGGGAACCAAACCCACCCAGGTCCTCCAGTGGCAGCAAGTGCCCTAAGCTGTGGAGCCACCTCTCCAGTCCCAGAAGGCACAAAACGGCTAGACTGCAGCATTTGCTCAAACTGACTCCCAGCACCAGCCTCATTTCCCCAGCCATAAAATGGAATATGACAAGCAAGGAGAAGAAACAAGGGTACCTAGGGAAACCAACCTGCTTAAACCAGGTACTCTGTGGCTCCTCCATTTACCCCCAGTTCACTTGTAAATGAAGGGCTAGGTACCCAGCATTCTAATCAGAAGCCAGAAAGACTGAACAGGGAGGAAACCCACTGGGTTAGTAACAAACACTCTACAAATAGTATCTGGCTTTTTAGAACCAGGGTAAGGATATCATCAGAGGGAGCCCTTTAAGACATAGGACAAAAAGGGATAGACATAGAAGCACATAAATAAGCAAAAAAAAAAAGAAGAAGAAGAAGAAAGAAAAAAGAAAAAAGAAAAAAAGAAAAAGAAAGAAAGAAAAGAAGGAAGGAAGGAAGGAAGAAAGAAAGAAAGAAAGAAAGAAAGAAAGAAAGAAAGAAAGAAAGAAAGAAAGAAAGAAAGAAAGGCACAGAAGTTTAAGGCCAACACACACAGCAGGCTAATGTGTAATCACAATGTTTTCACTGCATAGCTGACTCTGATGTTCACGTGTGGCTGACAGCCACTGATGAGCTCCCGAGCCTCTAAGGTAAACCCCAATTATACTCCTGAATGGGAGCTTACTAACTGGACCACAGAGTTGCTATCTAACGCCTTAGGTCACACAGCTCAAAGTCACAAAGCTAAGACTGACCCAGGTCCATAAGCCCCTAAGTTTATACCAGGTCTTGAGGGCAGTTAGCACTTGCCTCTCGCCCCGCCTTTGTTCTTTGTACTATCCCCAGAAGCCTTGAAAAGCTGAGAGACCATATGTCATTTTCAGACTGCACTAATTCTCAAAGAAAAGTTGACAACTGATCTATCTCCTTATCTATCTGGTGGCACAGAAGAACAACAGAAACATACAAAGGAAGTTATAAGAAGCCTAAACATTTATTTTTCTTTGTGTTCAACAGGGTTTCTCGGTATAGCCTTAGATGTCCTAGAACTCACTCTATAGACCAGGTTGGCCTTGAACTCAGATGGATCCGCTTGTCTCTGCCTTCTATGGGCTGGGACTAAAGGTTTGCACTGCCACCACTGCCTAGCCAGGCTTGTTCTTTTCAAAGGCATTAGCAAGCTGCACTACACACAGCTTTGTTCCTCTTTGCTTCTCTGACAGAATACACCTTTCCTTAGGGATGCTACACTAAGGATTTTCAGGGTAGACAAGGGATCATGTAGGCCCGACAAGAACCTGGTCTCACACTTACCATGTTGTCCAGAGAATGGGGACACTTCCTTGAATTATGAGGATCTGGGAGCTCCCAGGGCTTGCCCCTAGGTGGACCACAGCCATACCCTGGAACTGGAAGAATTCCTACTAGGGGCTTAACATTCCACAAGGACCTGCCCCTCAGAAGGTGTGTTCTGACAAATTTCCAGAGACTCCACAAATATCTTGTCTTTGAGCTCTCTGAGTATAAGGCCTATCTTTGGTGACAAGGACATTGGCCCCTTGCACAGGCTATTGCAATCTCACTGTACGTCTCAACCATTTATCTCAGCACAGCTCTGAGCACAAAGGCTGTAGCTGGTGAGGCCACCTTCTTGCATTTAACCAAGTTCCCGGCAAGATCAAGAGTCAGGACAACGTGGCACACGACGCTGAAGGACATCTTTCCTATATAAATCATTCCCTCAGACCAAGTCCCCTCTTGTCTATTCTCCTGACCCCACCACTGTCCTACTCAGATGCCTCTAGCCACCCCATTCGAATGCTTTCTGTGCCCAGTTGGATTAGCCACACTGCAGTTGTCAGGATCAAGTGCTTTGAAGCAGACACACCTAGTTTCCTATCCCAGCCCTGCCAACCTGAGCCAGGATCTGGTGATCTGGGGAATAGTGGCTGCAATTCCTTAAGTCCTGTTCTCAGGCTTTAGTGTACCAACCTCACAGACTGCTGGGGGATTGATAAGATAATGGACATGAAGGTCACAGCTTAGGCTCCTGCATATCAAGCAATCCAAGTGGTCGCTATCATGTGATTACCCTTAAAAAAAATGATAGCGGTGATAGCAAACCTCTTTGATGACTCTTAAGGCTTACCCATCCACACTCATGTGGATTAGACAGCTAAAGCTTTCCTAGTTAGTCAGGCTCCTCATGTGGGATGTTTGAGGTAGAGGGTGGGGGTGGGGTGTAGCTCTCCATGTTAGTGTCTACTTAGCAAGCAAGCATGAGGCCCTAGTTTCTATCTCTAGCACCAAATCAAAAACCAAACACTCTCAGGATGACAAACCACAGGACAAAGCCAAGGACTGTAAGTATAATAGGTTGTGGGATCACAGCAGGAAGGGCACTTCTGAGAGTGGGGATCAGAGTGGATGGCATCTGAGCTGGGTATTGAAGAACATAGGTAGAGATGAGGGCAGTAAGGAGGGTCAGACCCCTCATGGAAGTGTCTCTTAGAAGCAACCAGGGAAGAGGAATTCTAGAACACCACTGGGGCTACCCAGTCAGCCTCAGTCTACCCAATTGTAAAATAGGGCTTAGTAGAGACTGCTTCAAGGGGTTCCTCTGAGGTTAATTGATTGTACAAGGGTAGAACTCAGCACAGGGCCAAACAATCTTTTGGAAGGGTTAGACAGTAGTTGTCATCTGTCCTCTTCTTCCTCGTTATTGCTGAAGGATAGGGTTGAAGATGAGGCCGGTCTAGAAGCATCTAAAACCAGAGATCACATTTCTTTTCTTCTTATCACAACAGGTCACACATCCCGATTGACAAGTAAAGATGTTAGATGGGCATTTGAGACCTTGAAGGTCATACCTGGAGGTCTGTTTCTGCAGGGTGGTCTGCAGAGTTTTTCCTCAGAAGATACTGTGGCCTAAGAACTCCAGCAACATGAAGTCTGGGCCACCCCAGTACCAAGGAGCCAAAACCGAGTCCTTCTCCGTGTTCTAGGTACCACATTTCCCCACAAGGATCCTGAGACCAGAAATAAAGGCTCGAGCAGCCACGTTGCCAAGGCTGTTTGCCATGGCAACGTCAGGGAGGGACTCGTGGGCAGGCTGCTGCAACTGCTCAGGGCCTGGTTTCTAACGTCTCCTCTCTCCCTCTGGTAAATGACTAGGTTCTGCCTGGCAATCACAAGGAAAAAATATGGCTGCAGAGCTGTCGGGGAGCATCCATCTCAGTCAGGCAGGGCTTACCCAGCTAAGTATCCAGATAGTGGGTCCCTGAAAGGGGAGTCCCTGCTATGGAGAGTCAGCCATGACCAGGAGACAGCCTGCCCCTGCTGTATGACCCGGAGGCATTTCATCTGTTTTTAAACTGTTTCCTTACTTTGAGGTTTAAAAGAAAATAAAAAATATTAAGCAAGGTGATCCCTAAGGTGCTCCGAGCTTCTCAAAAGCTCAAGATGACATTTGTATAATGCACATTTCCATCTCTGCTGCCGCCATCGCTGATGTGACAATCATTTATCAAGCACTTACTATGTGAGGGAGACAAGCCTCTGCATCCTCTGCAGTTGTGCCATGGTCTCCTAAGACCACACAATTATCTCCTGATCCACATCTGAAGCAACGAGGCTGAGAGAGAGCAAAACACTTGCTTGAGGTCACGGAGCTAAAAAGTGGGCAAGTCCTGATTTAGAATGTAGGCAGCTAAACCTTAAAGCCTGGGGTTCTTAGCCACTACCAGATATTCCTTCATTCATCTCTCTTCAAGTGGCATCCATCTGGATTTGGTTTTCTAAAAGCTAGCATGGCAACGGTTGCTAAGGTGCAATGGGACACTTCTTTAGATTTACAGGAGAAGGAAAACAGTTACTTTGATAGAGGAACTTCAGGCCCAAAGACCTAGAGTTCAGGAGGGGAAAAAAAATCGCAGCATCCCTACTCTGTCTCTTCATACAGAAAACCATAAACCAAACATCACTGCATACCTCACAGGCACTGTCTCGAGCCATTTGCCCTTAGACCTTAGAGTACATGACAGTATGCTACTGCCACACCCTTTTGGCAGATGAACATGTAGAGACGCAAGCAAATCCTCACCAAGGCCATACATAGGACCTACTATCTCTGGAACCCAATCCCAGAACTCTAAGCCCTTCTTCTAGAACAATCAGGGCAAAGATTTGTCCTGTTTTAGACACTGCACCCATGGCGGGACTGTGGAGCTAACTCATCCGTGACTTTACCTCCCCATTTATAAGTCTCTCTCTAGATCATGTGGCAACTCAGTGTCCTAGGAAAGAGCGGAGCGGGGTTCCAGAGCCCAGCTGCCACCAAAAGCCTGTAGACCAGACCTCAAGCTAGGGACTTATCTCCGGGAGCTCTGAAAGCCAGCTGTTGACCATGACACCTCTTCATACCTCTCCATTTCCCACACTAGAGGGCCTGAGCGTCTAGTGAGAGGATCCGTGTAGGTCAACTGCAAACAGTGCACTTGTGTGGTCTTGGAGAGTTAGGGATGTGAGAACAGGAAGAATATCCTAGTCCAGGGTCTGACTGACACCCAGAGCCCAGCAGTAGTATCTCTGAGAAGACTTCCTGCCCTGACCGCCCTCGGAACCAAGATACCCTCTCCCTGACCATGTCCCAAAGCTGAACAAGACCCAGTTGGAAAGGAAAAGACTAAACCTCCAGGCACCTCAGGCCCCCTCTTCTGTAAAAGGCAGGCTGGATATGATATTCACTTAGGGCCCTCCCAAAGCGTGGAGGAAGGGAAGCTGTTCAAAGTTCAAATTCTGCGCCAGCCACTGGGCCAGCTGTGAGATTTCACTGACCCAACCTCTCTGTGCCTCGGTTTCATAATTCACAAAATGGAGACTACACAACCAACCTCCATCATCACTACAGGAAGCCCATCCTCATCAGGACCATCTGTTCACAGATACTGAGCCACTCAAATGAAAGATGTGGTGTGTAGCGTTATGTCATGATACCCTGATATTGCAGCAAGGGCGTGCTGAGGAACTGGGGAGTCCACTGAAGACTACTAGTCACGATCATAGGTCACGGGACTGATGACCCATGAGGAAAGCTTGCCCAGATACCATGGCAGAAGGCAAACTCTGCCTGAGCAAAGGAGACTTAAGTGGTTTCGCAAAGAAGACAGGCTCTCAGTCGGGGGCTTAAAGCTCAGGTTGGCTAGAAAGAGAGACATTAAGATGACAGCAGGGGCAGTGGCCTTTCTCCAGAACTCTAAGACACAGTGAAAACCAGTGGGCGCCCTGCTCCCAAGAGAGCATGTGCCACCACAGTGTGGAAGCACTAAGCTTTGCTGTGCACTGGGCGTGCCCGTTCTCCAAGGAGAAAATGGCAGCTGAAACAGACAAAGCTCCATCCTCATGGTGCTGATGATCCAAGAGAACTTTCCTAAAGAATACTGCCTGTGGCCTGTATAAGGGGTGCAGTAGCACCGGTCTACTAGGCAAACAAGGTGCTATAATCCTGTGCTGTTCTTGCAATTTGCAACTACTCTTTATAAGAATGGAGGCTATCTGATGGGGATACTCTAAGGGACAGCAATATGTCATTTAGAGTTATCTTATTTAAAAAAAAACAGTTATCTTATTGCTATGTTCCTTGAATAGAATAACAGTCGTATGTTTCCCCCATGCAGTCTATGAACTCTGTAGACTCAGGCTCTTGGATACTTTGGCAATGTCTAGTAAGCATTCTATGTCATGGAGCAGGCCTTAAATCCTATCAAAATTCCCCTGGCTGCTCCCATGGTGTTTTTGCCACTATCATATCAGTTTGTTTCTCAGGCATGTTGCTGTTGGAGGTTGTAGCGTTTGTAGCTGCATGAGACCAGTGATTCCCGTTCTCCTCCAGCAGTGTGCGGAATACATTCTGGCACTACGAATGCTGGTCAGCAGTACTGAAGCTGTAAGTGTGGCACCAGCTCGGCTCTTCTGTATCCAATGCCATAGTGAACTAACACAGAAACCCACAACTGGACAATGTGCGGAGTATGAGAGACCTGGGAGCACTCCGTCCTAAGCGAGGAGTGATGGATGACTCCAAGGGAACAGTGTCTTCCAGGCAGGACAGGATGGACGTACATGTGAGCTCAGAGATTGTAGCAGCACACACAAGACCTGTACAGGTTCAAGCCAGATGGGGCCCCAGCACCGAGAGGGAGAACTCAGGCTCCCACCCTTAAACAAGCATCTATTTGCAACTGACAAAGGGAAAATCAGTTCTCTCCATTGGAGTGTCACCCATACTCCAGGACAGGACCCATGCCCAGGAGTAGCTGGCTGGCACAAAATAAATTCCATTTTGTTTTCTGCATATGTGGGCTTTTTGCTTTGTTTTGGCTTTTTTTTTTTTTTTTTTTTTTGTCCTATTGGTTTTTGTTTTGGTTTTTATTCAGGGGTGGGGAGTTGAGAGTGAGACAGAGAGACCAAAAGTGGGTAGGTAGGGAGGTAGAGGTAATCTGGGAAGAGTCAGGAAGAGAGAAAAGCATGGTCAAAATACAGTGTATGGAAGAAAAGTAATAATTTAAGAAAAACTAGAAGCTCGTGTGACTTCCAGTGGGTGGGGAGGTTTCCCGGTAGACGAACCACAGATCAGGATTCAAACCCAGTGGAGATCATTTGAGAGCTCTGCAGGCCCAGCACGCTGTAGAGCAGGCCTGAAGCCATTAGGTCTAGAGATGGGTGAGTCCACACACAGCGCAGCCAGGGAGCCGGCTCTTGCAGGTAAATAGAAGCGAACCGCAGGAGAGTGAGTATACTGCTATCCCCAGTTTTGTATATGAACAGATTGCGGTTGGGGACATTTGTTCAAGGTCATGGTGCTTGTAAGTCCTGGTTTAAAACTTGGGAAAAGTAAACAAGTCAGGTTAAACCCTGGCGCCTGTGCTCCAACTTCAAGGACCTGATGCCCTTGTACACCAAACTTCAAGTTTGTCCGTGAGTATAAAGTTATAGGGGCCTGAGCCATCAAAATATGAAAAGATATAAAGAAATCTTCAATCATGCTACTACCCGTTCACACCTACATACTACACGACTGCAGTTACATGACACTCTGAAAAAGACAAACCTGTGGTCACAGTAAAAATACCAGTGGTTGGCAGCAGCAGGAGCAAGGAAAGGAAAGCCAGGTGCAGAGGGCTCTTAGGATGACGGCCCGCCCTGCAGGGCTGTGACATTCTGTCATTTGTCCAGATCCACAGAATGTGTGACTCTAGGAGTGAGCCCTGTGGTGAAGGGTTGAGGGGAGTTCTGGGCCATCGTGGTATGTAGGCTGTCACCTGCGACAGTGGACTTCTAGTGGGAGGAGCCCAGACAACTGGGGGTGAAGGGGGCTGTGCATGCTGAGGGGAGAGCAGGCTTATACAGAAAAACGTCTGTCCCTTGCTCTCAGTCTTGTGACCAAGACCAAGGACAAATGAGAGAAGACGCTGTCTGTCATGGCCAAGCCTGGTAGCAGTTATGGGAATCTGGCTATGAGTGGGACAAGGACTGAGGACAGGAGGAGGATAGAGAACAGAAAGGTCAACCCGGTGCAAAGGACTTCACATCTGAGAGGTGTCCAGAAGATGACTATGAGCTGCTTCTCCGTCTTGATGAGTCAGAGGGAGAAACTGGCTATGAGCATCCCTGTCACCTTCATATAGCTCAGTGATGCTTCTCTTAACATAAGCAATGGTGGCACCCCAGGATTGGAGGCACTGTAATCCTGGCTACCCCAGATGCTGACGCAGGAGGATCACAGATTGAAGACCAGCTTGAGCGACTTAATGAGACCCATTTCAAAATAAAAAGTAGAAAGAGGGTGGAGTCCAGTGGTAGAACACTTGTCTAGCCTTTTCAAGGCCTTGTGTGCAGTCCCCCAGGATGGCAAGCCAACCAACCAAAAGACTGCATGTACCAGATCAGCTCAAAACCTAAACCCTCCCCATAAAAGCGCTTCAGTAAGAAAATTCCAAGTTGTAGCAGGTGGGTGCTCATTTCCCATCCATCATTATTTAATTCTTGACAGGCTATGTTAGCCCCATTTCACAGGTTGAGAAACTGAGGCCTTGAGCAACAGACATACTTTAGGCACTGCCTTTTCTCGGTGTGTCATCATGGGTTTAAGGTGCCGGAAAAACAACTCTGAGCCCAAATAGAGTGCAGTCTGTCTTCAGGTTGTGTGGGCATGTCGTCACTAACCCCACACTTCATCAGTTATTCTAAGGCAGCCGTGAGTGGATTGGCAAGGCATTGAGTTCTTGGAGACCATGAAATCTTTAGGACTGTAAAGCAGTAGTACCTAGGTTGTGCAGATCTTTGTGAGGAAGAAATGTAATAGTGCCAACAGAGGGCTCAGCAAAGACCATGTGACGGGCAGGGAGGCTGCCCTCTAAATGCTGCTGCTTGGTAAGGGAAGGCAGCTGTTACCACTGCAATGCTCTTGTCATGACCTCACTTCCAAGCCTGAGGCCCCATCTGCGGGGCTGCTTCTGGCTCAAGCCAGTGCTCCGTCTAAATGAGAGGGAAGGAAAAGGGTGACTCATAGCCTAGTGGACAGGAGTTCCTGGCTGACCTGCACCAGTTGGAGAGAGGAGGCCCCAAGGCCAGGGAGGGGGGGTGGGAAGCATGAGGCCCAGGGGCCCAACTGCTAGGCTGGGTTTCTTTAGCCACACTCCCCCACCAGCCTCAGTCAGAGAGGCCAGAGACAATGGGGCCCAGGCCTCTGTGGAGCACGCTCCCAGATGTACTCAGATAAAGAAGTTCCCCTGCCCCCCAGTCTTATGCAGACCAAAGGTGGGCAAATGTACCTGCTCTACACAGCTGCAGCTCTGACTTGGACAGCAGCTGGCTTCCATGGCCGCGGAGGCAGCATGATCCCAGACCTACCAAGGAGCACTAGGCCTTCAAGTCCTTTCTCCAGTTCTCACTGCGCCCAGGGCCCCTCGGTGCGCTCAGGCCCCGCTTAACAGTGATGAGGAGACAAAGATCTGTCTGCCAAGCAGGACGAGTTCCCAACATGGTGCTGTTTGGAACCAGCAGTGGGTGATTCTCCATGGGAAGGGGTTGAGTATGGGGTGCAGAGGAAACACAAGTCAGACCCAAAGGGAAATGACAAAGCACCCCGCCCTGCTCCATGCCCATCAGAGTGGGGCTCAGACCACTGCAAAGCCTTCCTGGGGGTCCAAGTGTGAATGCTGAGCAGAAAATGTGCACCCTAGTTTTTCTTCCCTTAGATACTACAGTCCAAAGACTGTTCCCCCAGGGAGATGGCTCCTACCAAAGATGGCTAAACCCGACCCCCTTGATACAGCAGCAGGCCATAAATCCCACCTCCTCATTTATCTGTATGCATAATCCCACCTCCTTGATTCAGCTGTATGCAGTAAATGCCACTTCACTGTACAACTATATACGATACACTCTGAGCACCTGAGGGTGTCTCCACCAGGCGGCCCAAGCAGCCGACTCCATCCCAGTTATTTCTGTGTCTCCATGTGCCCGTCTTTTCTTCCTTCCCTCACAAGTCCCTGGAGCCATGCAAGGCGGCCGCCATTGACCACCAAAGAAAGGCACATGAACGGCAAGAGTGACAAAGTATACTGTTGACCGAACTCAAGCTCCCAGAATACAAATGGCATGAATAACTGGGGTATGGCCAGCCAGGCGTTTCCACACAATGCTGATGAGTGTGTAAATGAACACAATCTCTCTAGAAGACGATTTCCTTATGTGTTTACCAAATGCCTGCGTGATTCCTCTGACAGAGCAATTTCACTTCGAGGAATTTAAATGAAGGAAAGAACACATGAACACAAATACATTTGTTTCGGCCTTGCTTACAATAGATGAATGCAAGCAACTGAGCGCCAGCAGAGGAGTGATTGGTACGTGTTGGCTCAACAGCCCATGAAATACTATACAGCCATTAAGATATTAGGCACAATATTTATTGATGAAGAAAGATGTTCACAGCATATTGTGAGGAGGAGAAAAACAAGTAAGTTACAAAACAGTGTGCTTGCAAGTTACAAATTAGAATAACAGAATAACTTCATTTATTGTTTCCTTCCCACAGACTCCCCCAAATAACTGGTCTATATGAACAGGAAAGAAAAACATCTAGAGATACACAGACTTTAAAGCAGCTATCTTTGGAGAATATTACATATTTCTGGACTGGTGAGAGGGCTCGGCAGGCAAAAGCTGATGACCTGAGTTCAGTCCCCACGTCCCATTTTGTGGAAGAAAACAAACTTCTGCACTTTGTCCTCCGACCTCCACACACATGCAAACACACACACACAATTAGCTAACTTAAAGAAATGTAAAAATATTAAACCTTTTCACAATGCTTGGTAGTGTTTTCTAACGGTGTTTAAATTATTTTTAAATAAGGGTCAGACTAGCTGATTTATAATGTCCTTGTCATCTCTGACCCTGTGACTGTCATGCCAGGTGACACCCTCAAGTGATTTCAAATAACTTTTTTATGTACTGGGCTTTGGAGTCAAGGCTTTTGCTAGCAGCTGTAGCCCTCAACGTTGTCCTCTCCCATGTTCACTGCCCAGCTGTCTTCCCTGTCAGGCCAAGAGCTTGTTTGGCAAGGCTCAGCTGTACCCCTATTTGTAATCCATGGACCTCGTCAAGAGCTGGGCAGAGGGACATGGCACAGGGACTTTGCTCAGCATGCTGACAGGTGCCATGTGGGCTCACAGATAAAAGACTCAACTTAGATCCCACTGGATAGACTCAAACACAGAAAGTACTTGGCTTTATAACTAACTATGAAAGGCACAAGAGAGAGTGGGGCACGCTGGCAGGAAGGCCTACTAAGGGAAAAGCCATGCGTGATGGTGGGCAAAAGGAACATCAAGCAAGGGGTACAGCCCTAGCCAAAGCGAGGCCAGCACAGAGCTGCTTGGAACCTATTCTTCAAACATTTCCAAGACGCTTCCACAAGCCTGGTTCTGATCAATGTCCACTTTGGCCCAGACGGATAAATGTTAAGTCTCTCAAACAGTCTCTTTAATCTACACCTGGGTTAGCCACCAACGACAAGAAGAACTCTTTCTCTCTTTCTCTCGGGGGAACAAAGACAATCCACTTTCCCCAACCCTCCCGAGGGGGGAACTGGGGGAGGGGAGGGTCTGGGAAGGGCTATGGGGAAGAAGCAGGACAGCCAGACAGCTCACATGCAAACACAGCTCACCCCACCAGCAGGCCTCTGACTTCTCCGGCGGCAGCACCGCCGGCCCCATTGGACAGATGGAGGAACCGCGGCTGGAGAGTTAAAATGGCTTGCTCCAGGATCACTCAGTCAGAGAGCGGGGGAAGGTGACTCCACTCAGGCCTTCTGACTCCAAGTCCAGTGCTATTTCTAGGTAACACACAGGACCTGGAGTCAGGAGCCCTGGGTGGCTCTGTCACCCCCTGGCTGAGTGGTCGTGGACAAGCAACTCGTCTCTCACAGCCTCTTCCCCAACTGTAAAATGAGGCGGCGGGCTGCCCCGCCCATTCCTGCTCTGCTCTGAGCCTTCTAGGGGCGGCTGCAAAGCTCCTGGTATCAATTACATTTCCCAAGTTGGCCCGGCAAAGATCACTCTGAGATCTTCGGCCTGTCACGTGATCAAGTTAAAAGGGGGTGGGGTGGGGGAGCAAATGTCCCAAATTAACTTTCACCGCACTGCTTCTGCTGACAACTGATTACCCAATTGATTTTCTAGTTTCCTTGGATGAAGCAAGGAAACTACCTACCGAGTGGGATACTCTGGTGGCTAAAGGGCAAACAGTTAATTATCAGTGAGCCAAGCCCCAAAGCTAGAGTTAAAGAGGAGGGTCCTGTCCAGAGCAGACAACCTTAGTATGGGTAAAGGATCTCATTGGCTATTTTGGGCCTGTTCTACTCGGTTCTTAAGTGTAGAGATATGGACACGATTCCTGGCAATTGAGATCTGGGGTCTTCTCCAGGACCCCCATACCCCTACCACCTCCAGTCCTGATTCCACGATATCCACTCCTGGGGTGCTGAGGCTAAGGCCCGCCTTGGGCAGACATAAACACCGGGCGTGTGACCGTGCCGGCGACGCTGCCGGGAGCTCCACCGCAGTTTCGTCAGAGGTAAAGGTACGCGCCCGGCGCGCGCGGCGTGTGCACACGCTCAGGGGACACACACACACACACACTCATGCACAGCCCTCTCATTAACACCCCCTCCCGACCTGAAGAAGCGCGATCACTCGCCACCATCCCCTTGGGCCTCTGCTATGAACCCACCCGAGCGCGCCAGCCACACACCACGCGGCCCCGCGGCTGCCGGGCGCCACGGCGTTTGCAGAGAGCTACGGCCCGCTGTCTCCCGCGCGTGGCGGGCTTCCTCTCGGTGACATCCCGCCACGACGCCTGTCCTAGTTGCTAGCCTCCAGTCGCCACCGGGAGTCTTCCCGGAGCAGAACGTCTCGGCCGCTGCGTCCCCTTCCAAGTCGCGTCTCACCGCAAGGAGTCAGCTTGCTAGCCTCTCCCCGCCCACCCGGTCCCATGACAGCTGCTACCGCCCAAAGACTGGTAGATTCTAACCAGAAGCAAAGTTTCCCTCTCTCCTCCCACCTCCCGCCCCCCCCTCCGCCTTCCCCTCCCTTCCAGTGTTATGCAAAACGGGCCGGCACAAACGCTTCCACACCAGGTACTCTGCTTGTCCCCGCGAGTCCCGCGGGTTTCCGCCTTGCAGCCCCTCTCCATACCCAGGCGTGCCCCCGCATCCGGGGTCTCTTCCCGGGCTCCGTCGCATCCCCAGCCTCTCCGGGACACACTGCCAGGAGCCGGGAGCAAAAGCCCTAACTCGGGAGCCAAACTTTAGGCTTGCAACAGGCAGGGGCCGAGGGGAAACGGAGGAAGAGGTGGGGGTCCCCATGCCTCGAGCACACATTTTCCCGCAACTGCCAGTCCCAGCAGCAAGCCCCATTTTAGTCTCCAAGCCCGCAGCTTCCTCCTCCTCCCTCCCGAACACCAGGACACATACTCCTGTCATGCGCTTGTAGCCGGTGAGGCTCCCAGTCTCAGCCAGAGCCCGGGACGCCGCCTCACCTTCCCTTCCCCCTGCATCGTGGAGCGCGCGCCGGGGCCGCGCGCCGCAGGGGGACCCAGGCACCCCCCAGATAGTCCTTCCGCCCGGATCCTGCCTTGCTCTCTCCTAGCGGGTCTCCTCCGGATAGTGAGAGCTGGAAGACGCAATCTCCGCCCGCATGTCCACGTGCCCCGCCGACCCCTATTCCCCTAGCCCGCAACTGACAGGAAACTCTGCGCTGCCGGAGCAGGTGGGGGGCTAGGGGGTACCCGATGTTGAAGAACGAGGGGGCTCCAGGGGTACCGATCGCCTCTCTTAGCCCCCGCCACAAGTGCACGTGAAAGTACATCAGCAAGTGCCGGGCGCTGAGGACGCGCCTACGACACCCAGAGCCAGCCTTTAGGGATCCCCCCCCCCGACCCTGCGGTTGCATTCTACCTGCCGGAGGAATCGTAGTACCCCTCAACTTTGCCGGTGGGGGACAGTAGACTCTACGTGGCCCTGGCTGTGTCCCCCAATACTACAGCATGCGCCGGCGACCTGCAGCTCGTTACGCCTGTAACGGAGCGCAGCGCAAGGCACGTGGAAGGGGGGGCTCTGCAGCCTGAACCCCCCAGATCGCCCCGGTGCGCCCACCGCTGCGCTCCTTTCCTCTGCAGCTGCGGCTGCAGCCCCCGCGGCTCTGCACCCTAGTCCCTGGCCTGCGTTCCCAGCTGGCAGTACCTGCGTGTCAGAGAGATAGTTGAGGAAGAAGGACGAGAGCTCTTCATCCAGCAGCGCGCCGCAGTCGTTCCCCGCCATCTTCCAGCCGCGGCTGCAGCGTGCGGCGGAGTCAGCGCCGAGCCCGCCCGGGGGAGGGAGGGAGCGAGCGAGCGAGCGAGCGAGGGAGGAGGAGGGAGGAGGCAGCCCGGCGGGCGGGTGGAGGGCGGAGCTCGGGCCCCTGGCTGCGGCAGGCGGGCTGGCTGCGGGGGCGGGGCCGCGCGAGCCTGGGGTCGCACCCCCTGCTTTTCCTGCTCCGAGTCTGGCGCGGCGACCTGGTCCCGCAGCCCCCTGCAGGGGGGAAAAAGCGCCGGCAGCCAGGTGGCGGTTGCCGGGCCAGCAGCCTGGTGCCTGCGCAGCAATGCGGGCACCCCCTCCTTGCTGCTAGAGCGAATCACGTTGCGTTAGCGCTGGGCGGGCCCTTGCCAGACAACCTGCTTCTACACAGCTGGGTAAACTGAGGCTCCAGGAGGCTTAGAACCGCCTTTGAAGCCGCAGTGCTCTGCAACAGCAAAAGAGAAAGCTTCGGAGGCCTAAGTTCTCTCTCCACCCAGACCGCAAGGCCAAAGAGGGAGGGAGGGAGACACGAACAGGTCAAAGGCGGTGAAATCAGAGAAGGCTCCTCAGAGAGCATGACATTCGTATGTTTTCTTTGAAGCATGCCCCCCCCCCCATTTCCTGTTAAGCCTAACCGTCTCCCCCCCCCAGGCCCACCCAATAACCCCCGTTGAAAAAATTTTCAATCATGTCTTTTATTGTAGCCCAGTGTCAAGAATTGGCTAGCTTCTGTCAGACTCCCTGGCCCATTGGCCTTCTCCCTTTTCTTAGTCTGAACCTTCTGAAAAGGAGCTGCTATGCCAATCAGCCATTCACCACAAAAATGGCATCTTTAGGGCATCCTTACCCACCAACCTTGTAAGTACCAAGTCATTTGTTGCTCTCCTACCTCAAGCCTAAGCTACCCTTCCCTTAGAAGTGTCTCAGCGACCCTTCTACCTTGGCTTCGAGGAAGACTTGATCTGAGTCAGTCTGTCCTTGCTAGAGTCTAAGAAACCAGGCTTAAACCTTGCATTGGCTATTTCTCCAGTTTACCAGAGGCAATTAACAAAGAGTGCGCTAACTAAAAAGGCTGGAAGGTTTCGCCTCCCCGCCGCCACCACCATCACCGCCACAGATGAGGGGAACTGAAGGTCAGGGGTGCACACCAGGAGAGTCCTGAACCACAGCCAAGAAGCAACCCTTCCACTTCAACCTTGATCTCTCATCTCTTCTCTGCTTGCCCGGCAGGGATCTAGGTGTGTGCACGGGGTGGGGGAGGGGCTGGGGGCGGGGGGGGGGGTGTACTGGGGCTGGATAAAGGCTGGGAGGCTGGAAGACCTGTTTATTGGGCACACCTGCCTCACGCCCTGCTCCCACAGGGTACTGACAAGGGCTGCCCCACCCTGCCGGGGCGAGCAGGCTCTTTCCAGCAAGAAGAGGAAACAGTCCCAGCACACCTGCTCAGACTTGAGCCTCTCAGCAACAGCTTCCTTCTTCTCCAGGCTGAGGTTCCCAGAACCGCAGGGTGTGATTTCACTCTTTGGGCTTAAGGCCAGCATGCTTTTAAGGAACAATGCTGCCAACAGAGAGAATGTACAGCTAGCCTAGGAGGAGTCCTGGGTTCTGGTCCAGCCCATACTGTGTCTTATTCCAGCACCGGGCAGGATGTAATGTGACCTGCCTGGATTTGAACCCCCAGCAAGTCACCTGGTCTCAGTCCTTTGTTTTCTCACCTCTACAAACGTCCATAGTAAAATCACTTACTCATAGTGTGGTTATGAAGATAAAGAGATAAAATATGTAAAGCGCTTGGCACAGGGCCTGACCTTAGGGGGATTGCTAAGCTCCTGGAGGAGAAAATATTCTTGTAGGAGTAGAAAATACCATTATGCCTTCCTTACCTTCCCTCTAACACTTAAACAAACTTTGTGCTTCATTCAGGTCTGAATCCTGGTGCCAACTTAATTGTGTGCCGCTGTTACCTCAAAGTAAACGGAGAGTCTGGCGTGATGATGCATGCCTGTAATCCTAACACTTGGGACATGGTAGGAGGAGAGTTAGGAGGCCAAGTTCATCCTTGGCTATATAAGGAGCTATAGGCCAGCCTGAATTACATGAGATGCTGTCAATAATAATAATAATAATATAATAATACCAACAAGGCAAGGGCTGAGGACATAGTTCATGTAGTAGAGCAATGCATGTAGTGCCCGTCATGCATGAAGTTCAGAGTTCCACAGAACTGAATAAAACTGGGAATTGTGGCTTACATTGTAATTCCAGCAGCGGGGAGGTAGAGACAGAAAGATCAGATGTACAGGGTTATCTTTGGCTACCTAGCATGCTTGAGACCAGCCTGGGCTGCATGAGACCTTGTCTTACAAAATCAAAACAACCACAAAAGGTAAAAAAGTGTCACTTGCTTAACCTCTCTGAGCCTCAGAATGGGGACAGCCGAGGTGTTATTCCACATAGGGTCAAATGAAACAATGTGTTGGAAATAAATCGCTTGGCCCTGGTCCGGAAGACAGGAAGTACCCACGGCCCTTGTCGACTTTCTCATCCCCACCAAGGATTTGCATGTTCCTCAGGCTGCTGCAGCTCGATCAATTTTGAGTCATCAGGGATGGCTTCCAGAACTGTCCCCATTCAGCTTGGCCCCTTGGTGATGTTCCTCCTTTAGTACAAAGGATGCACTGGATCCACTTCCCAGCTGGCCATCTCTGGCCATGACCCTGCAGAGTGACTGCATTGCTCAGAAGGTCTGTTTGTTTTTAAAACTCTGTGGTAGTGTTAGAAATACTACCCATTGCCCAGCCTGGAGGCTTTATCACTGACCCTCTGGTTAGGTTGCAGCTGGCGCGACATCTGAGGACTCCTCCTCCACCTGGGTTTAGCTTGCTCCCGCATCAGTGGCACTCACATCCTGGGCCTCCTTGCAGGAATGTGGAGCTCTTCCTTGAGAAAACACTCAAGTATGCAGTGTGATCATTCATACCCGTACCCCAGCACTCAGGAGGCTGAGGCAGGAGGGACTGCAATGCAAGTCTGAGGCCACCCTGGGTTACAGAGTGAGACCTTCTCTCAGAAAAGAAAACAACAATGTCTTTCAGAGACCCAAGGTGGCAGAACATCTCCTGCGGTTTGCTGGTCTTTGAACTGCCACTGCCTAGCCAATGAAAAGGCACTGGGCGAAGATGTGTGGAGTCCCCTGCTCTAGCAGACCAAACCTCCTGCTCCTTGTGCATCTGAGTCGTGCTGCCTCTAATCTCTCAACAACCCTCAATAGGATGAATCATGCTATCTATTATCATATCTTGGGGAAAGGAAAGCTTAAAAGCGGTTACAGTTGGGGAGCTAGCTCAGTGGTGGAATGTTTGCCTAGAGCACTCTAGGTCCTACGCTAAATCCTCAGTACTCAATGCAAAAGGAGTTAAAGTGAGTAGCTCCAGCCCAAGTCCTAAAGGTCCAGCCTAGGCATATGCCAGGTCCGAGCCACAGCCCCCCAGAAAGAAATAAGAAGCAGCTGGCTACCCCGAGGAAGTCAGAAGGAGGCACATTTCTTAGTTTATGACTTTCATGGGAAGGGCAATAATGCTGCCAGAGTTGGACTCCATTCGACTCCACCTTTCCTTCCTCTGCCTTTTGATTGGCCTTGCCTCCCTTGACCGTAGTGAAAGTGAGCATGGTGCCTACCCAACCCAGCCCAAGCCCAGAGCACCCCAGGCTCCTCCTACACAATGGGACTTGAAGATTTTCCTCTCTACCCACAAAGCCTCAAAGGCAACTTGCGAGTGATCTATCTCTTCAGATGCTGCAGCTGTGCCTCCCAGACATGGTGGTCACCTGGGCCCTGTCACTTGGTAGATCTGAAGTGGGCCTAGGTTTTACAGGTTCTCCTAGGTGATGCTGGTGTCCATCATTCAACAGATGTTTAATGAGCCCCTGCTAGGTGCCGGCTACTGTGTTTGGTGTACACATAAGCGAGTGTGTAGAACATCTGTCATCCCTGCCCATACACTGGCCAACGCGACCAACCGTTCAGCAGACTATTGTTCCATAGCGAGGGAAGGCGTGGGTCATAACAGGCAATGAGGATTCCTGCCAGCCACCCCAACTCTGTGAGCCTGTGACCGCAGCTAGGGTGCCATATGCTGTCTTTTATTTCACCTTTGGTGCCTTAAGGCTCAAAACTTTTGAACTCAGGCCAAGATGAACTTTTTTAAAATAGCACCTTTGTACAGTTCATCCCAAAAGTCACTGTCTTAGGGTTTCTATTACTGTAATGAAACACTGTGACCAAAAGCAAGACGAGGAGGAAAGGCTTCATGTGGCTTCCACGACCACATCGCTGCTCATCGTTGGAGAAGGCTAGGACAGGAACTGAGGCAGGAACCCAGAGGCAGCAGTTGATACAGAAGCCATGAGGGGTGCTGCTTCCTTCTCCCCTTTATAGCTGCTGCTCTTCCTGGTGGTTGTTCCATATTGACACCTCCAAAATTCTGGGGTCTCCTACAACTGGGCTGCACTTTCACCAGTAACCTCTCTTGGGTTGCCAATGAAGAGAGCGCCCACCACTACTCCAGCTGCACTGTCACCAGTGGCCTCTCCCAGACTCTAACAGTGTCATCTCAGCTGTTCTGTATGATACTTTTATGCCTTAAATGGGTGCCTCCTGGGAGACTTACACATTCCAAATTTGGCTGCCAACATAAGGCCATCTCTGAACACAACTTGTGTGTGCTGACACTTTCCTGAAGATCTCAGTTCAATGAGGCTGGTCTCTTTAACTGATTTCGCAGCTCCAGCTGACCAGCGTCAATTGTCCCAGTAAAGCAAAGTTTTGGCTTCAGTGCATCTGGTATTTTTGTTAATCACAGCTGATTCTTCAGTCATAGATAACCATAACCACAGATTATTAACTCAAAATAACAAACCATCCTGAGAGAGTCATTAAAGGACTCTCAAACTCCCCTCTGAAACTTCACAAGCCAGGCCACCATGGTCTTCACTGCCCTCAACAATCCTATCCTCCAAGATCCTACAGAATAGGTGACTGATCTTTCAACACTCACTGGCTCTTCTAGGCCAAAGTTCCAAAGTCCTTCCACAAAAATATGCCCAGATCTGTCACATAAACACCCCACTCCTGACACTAACTTCTGTATTAGAATTCCTACTGCTGCCATGACCAAAAGCAAGTCGGGAAAGAGAGAGTTTATTTGGCTTGCACTTCTACAGAATCGTCCATCATTAAAGGAAGCCAGGACAGAACCTGTCCCTCTGCCTTCCCCTGAATGAGAAACTTCAGAATTGTAGAGGGCCACTGGCTTGTTTATGTAGGCAAAGGATGTCCCTGGATCACAAAGCCCTTTTCAGCAGAGCCAGGACTAGAGTTCAGGGCTCCAGATCACCTAGATGATTTAAAGGTCTTAGGGTTGGGGGTGGAACTCTCTGCCTCTTACTTGAAGGCCCAAGAAGAATAAGGCACAGTTTGTGTTTGATGATGCCTTTGTCTTCCAGTAGTGGTACTTTGTGGCTTCACTGATGCAGTTGAAAAAACCAGCAGTTCATGTTCAGTTTTCTTTCATGGGCTAAAGATATCTAAAGGGCCTCTGAATCAGCATAAAAATTAAACAAACAAACAATGCAAACAAGCATGAGTTTAGAGAAATTGGGAAGAGGTAGAAACATGCTTTTTCCCTATATGTTTACAAGACAAAGCTCTTCAACATCATTCTTCTCATGCTTAGTTAATAGATGAAGAAACAGAGGCCTGAAAGATATGGTATCTTTTCTAGGTTATTATTCAGTATATACTCTATGCCAGCTGGGCATAGAGACACATGGCTCCCAGCACTCAGGAGGCAGAGACAGGAAGGAAGATCTCTGTGAGTTCAAGGCCAGCCTGGTCTATATAGCAAATTCCAGGACATCCAGGGTTACTTAGGGAGACCCGATCTCAAAACAAAACAAGTATATGTATATATAAAAGAATGATATGGTATATAAATATATAACCAATATTTGTATATATTAGAATATATATATATATATATATATATATATATATATATATATCAGAACAGCAACATTTAAAGGGACAGCACTTAACATTAAAAGGCAACACAGTTTAGATTCAGTTTAATATGGGGATATATTCATATATATGAAATGATAGCTGAGTACTGTCATTTGCTGGCCTTGGGGGAAATCACTCCTTGAAGATTATCTATGTCTCCAACTTAATCTAAAGCTTTGTATAGATCAAGCTCATGTTATAGAAGGCTTTGAACTCAATACTTATTGCTCTAAGGAATTAAGAGTGCTCCTTTAGGAGGAATTAACTTGACTCAAACTTATGATGTCATGACTCAAACAGCATGATGTTTATATATATTTTGATTCAACAAAACTTGTATATCTTCCTGGGTATCTGGTACCTGCTATAGGCCTACTAAGAGTGGCCACTTTCAGTTTTTGCTCCTGAGAGCAAAAATATTTCAGGGTTCTGGATCCCATGATGTGCAGGAGTGAGGAGTCACCAGACAAGTCAGGAAGGTAATGGGTCCTTTACTGGAAGGTTCGAGGGCCGAGGACCAGTTAAGACAAATCACTTTTGTCCTTGGAGACTTGACTCTCACTCTGCACAATGATGGTCTTGAACTGGACCAACTATCCCATCTGCCTGCCACAAGCATCTCTCCAGGGCTTCAGCTCTGACAGTGAAATGCTCTAATTCCTGTTTGTGGGAGAAGTCATTTGGGCCATGCATACTTTGGCAGCAAAGGCAGCTGGAGTCGGGATTCTGAGAGGAGAATCCAGGTCAGTAGGCCACCCCAGGAGTGTTTTATATGAAGAGGAATCTCCTTGGCTCTAGAGCAGCCAAGAGGACTACAGGATCCAGAGGAAGAGCATGACCTCTGGGAATGACACAGCATCGAGAGGAGCAAAGCATGCTGGGTCCGCAGTGCCACAGAGTATCACGGATACTAGCATCTCTCTCCAGCTTCCTCAAGAATCCCACAGACAAGGGAAGGGGGCAAGTTGAAAGGGAACAACCACATTCATTTCATTGCTTTGCTTTTAAGTTGTAAACTATTCTAAATTACACCGAATCCCTGGAACCCATGTGGTGGAAAGAGAGAACTGACTCCTGCAAGTCCAACAAGCTCTCTCGTGACCTATACACATGTGCCGTGACACTCACATACCCTATGCAAATGTGTCATCACCTTGCTCTGTAACCGTGGATCCCTTGTGATACTGGACTTGTTTTCTCCAAATGGCTATTTAGTCCTAGCTATATTACTAAGGAATATAAAAATGTTGTTAAGAAAACAGTGAGGCTGAGTGGTACCTTTACTTGTTAAACCATCAAAGGCCTGTGAGATGCTTATACTGAGCCTTGGTCTTCTGATACACAACCAATTCAGATCTGCACAGAGGTATCTGGTAAGTGTCAATCATGTTACATTATGTTGGAGTTCATTTATCATCCTTTTGTAAACAGCCTACTTTGTGCCTGGCATTCTGCTAAATTTAGGGGGACAACAATAGCTATAACTTCTTCAGTTGCAATGAACAGAAAATCTTATGCAAATTGGCTTCTACTGGCCTACATAGCAAACACTCCAAAGGGAAACTTGTGGGGATGCTTATTCCTCTGCTCTGCTTCCTCTGTGGTTGAGACTGTGGGTGTCTGGGTGTTATGTTCTAGGCCAAGGTCCAATCCTCCTGCCAAATCTAGCAAAACAGCCCTCTGGGTTGCCCCTCCAAAAGTCTTGAGTTCACTGGTTGCTTCAGTCTGGAGCAGAAGCTCATGGCTTAGCCATTATTCCCTGATTTCATTGGCCAGAACTGAGTTTACATGCCTTTCGAGTCTAGCAGTTGAGAGGGATTAGACAAACTTCCAATCCAGAGTTTGTGAACAAAGACCACTAACTTAGATGGGGAAACAAAGTTGGGTAGATAATCCTGGGGAAAAGCATTGGGGAATAGAAGGAGTATGATCAAGATACATTGTATGAAAAAAAATTTAATTCAAAACAGATTTTAAAAAAATATCCCAGCTAGTGATCTAGCTACCTTAGACACCAGAAGAAGCACAAATT
Organism: Apodemus sylvaticus; assembly: GCF_947179515.1. NCBI lineage: Eukaryota > Metazoa > Chordata > Mammalia > Rodentia > Muridae > Apodemus > Apodemus sylvaticus. The sequence continues at coordinate 36,164,044 of NC_067484.1, read as the reverse complement.
AAAACAGAAGAGAAGGGTAGAAATATTGAAAATTGGGCAGACATTTGTAAAACTAGGATAGGAAAAAAATCATAAAATGAAAGGACCAATAAAATTTATAAAACTTTAGATTGGCTAGCAGTGTGACAGGGGACATGACTACTAACTTAATTGAGATTTAAAAGGTTATAGCAATTAGAAAACTAATAAAATAGACAAATTCCTACAAAAGCGCAACCCACAGAAACTGACTCACAAAGAAATGGAATCTTTTCACAGACCAGAAACAAGAGCTTCACCTGGTAATTTAAAAGCTGCCCACACAGTGCTGGGCGTGGTAATACATCCTGGCTCTCAGGAGGAAAAGTCAGGAAGGTCACAAGTTCAAGGCCAGCTTGACCCACACAGCCAGACCTCGTCTCAAAAAGAGGGGTGGCAATTCCCCCGCACTCAAAACACAAGGACTGTGGTGTAGCTTGTGGTGTAACACTTGAATAGCATACACACAGCCCTCAGAACTCCATTCAAAAAAAAAAATCTATCCAATGACAAAGAGCCAGATCCACATAGCTTGACTGGTGAATTCTCCCTCACAGGTAAAGTATTAACAGCAATTCTTCATGATCTCTTCTAGAGAAGCAAGAGGAAGGGACACCTGCTACCTCCTTCTCTGAGGCCAGCTTTACTCTGACAACAAAAGTAGACAGAGACATAGCAAGGAAGTCTAACCCAATGTCTCTTACAAAGACATATAAAAACCAACACACCCGAGAAGTTAACAGGACTTAAATATCATTATAGAAAGATGTGTACAAAGATGTCTTTGGCTCCCAAAATATTCCAATTGTGAAAAGCAATAAAGGATAACGGAGACATGTTAAACTAAATCTAGGCATTGAAGGTGAGTGAAGCCATTTGTGGAAAATATGCAAAGACAGTGCAGAAGAATTTTTCGTTCATAACGCAAGATTAATACCTGCATTAGTCCCAATCCTTTCTGTAGTTACTTTGAGGAGCATTTAAGATAAAGAATATAAAAACATCTTTACAACCACTGGTAGACTGCTTGTAAAACTCTTCACAGTCTGTAGAGCGTGTCCATTCTGTTTCCAGCCTTAAACTGTCTCCTGTCCTGTATTTGCTCTGCATATTCCCTTGACCTGGGATACTCTTCCGTCATCATCACCGTCCCTCAGAGCCTGTTCATATCCACCATCCTCTGTTCACAGCTCGTCTCCTCCAATACCTGCCCTGATCATCTGATATAAATTAAATTTTTGAAATGATCTTGTTTGCTTACTCATATGACAAGAAAGGAGCTACCAGTAGCAGGAGCCACTTGCTATGTTACCCATAGCCTCCCTCGAGGCACAACACAGGGCCTGCAAACAGAAAGGCATGCCAAATGAAGAGTGAACAGTGTGTCTATGGTGAAAGGAAAAAGCTTTTGGTACTGAGGAGGAAGCTGAGACTCCGTGAAGAGAGATGGCTTGCTCCAGTGTCTTGGGGTTTCCATTGCTGTGAAGAGACAGCCTGACCAAGGCAACACTTATAAAAGGACATTTAATTCGGATAGTTTACAGGTTCAGAGATTCAGTCCATTATCATCAAGGCCTAAAGTATGGAAGTCTCCAGGCAGTCATGGCCCTGGAGGAGCTGAGAGTTCTACCTCTTGTTCTGAAGTCAAGCAGGAGAAGCCTGGCTCCCACAGGGCTAAGAGAAAGATCTAAAAGCCCACCCCCACAGTGACACACTTCCTCCAACCAGACTACACCCACTCCAACATGGCCACACCTCCCAATAGTGCCACTCCCTGTGGGCCAAGTATATTCAAGCCACCACATCAGGCGTCAGGGAGGGTGATCATAAATTTGGAGTGTGATCTGGAAAATGCTAAATTGGACAGGTCTCAGGACAGTGGGCACAAGCAGACACAGCAAGGAAAGACAGGTTATATATCAGAGGGAACACTAAACTGTGATCTTTTCATCTGTTCGAAGTCCTGGGAAATGCGGGAGGCAGCAAATTGCTTTCTCCATGTGTCCCTGATGCTTCTGACCCTCATGACTCTGCTGACTTTACTGTTACCCAGAAGTTCTGAGAAGGCTGGCCCCAGCACAGCTGAGGGCTCCCCTACTAAACCATGCAATACAACGACAGACCTGGCCTCCTTTGCAAAGAGAAAGTAGAATGTGGGGGGAAAGAGAGACTTAAATATGCACAGTGCTTAAAGGAGTGTCATGCAGAAGCAACTTGTCTTAGCATACAACAGATTGCTGCCCTTCAAGCCCCTCTTCCTTCTCTTAAGAGAAGAAAGAAAATGTGAGCAGAAAAAAGGCTTCCGGGCAAAGCATTTCTAAGTTGAACATGTGTGGAACAATAGCAGCCCCCATCCCACCCAGTCAAGGTTGTGCTAATCCTTCAGGCATCAAAATTAGAATCTGTTTCTTGTCTCTAATTCTGAGCAGTCCTTAAGACTTGCTTTGGATCAAGAGAATGCAACAGAAGATGTGTTATGCTCATTCCTGGGCTGTGCGTGATTTTGCTCTCCGGGAAGCTAGCCACCATGGAAAGACCGTGCAGAAGATGCCCTGAGCCATGCTCTGCTGAGGCTCTGGGTCATCTAGTCATGGGCCTTCTATCCAGTCAGTGCTACACAGAGAGAATCAGGTCCACAGCTCTGCTCCAACTGCAGCATGAACAAGTAGGTAGTTACAGTGGCTTTTAAAACTAATCTTCATTCATTCATTCATTCATTCATCCATGCTGGGGGTCAAACTCAAGACTCTCACAAATGCTAAGGAAGTACTTTGCCACTAAGCTACATACCTCCAGCGCTATGCCTTTTAAAGCCATTTAATTTGGGAGCAAATTGTACGTATATGTGTGTTGTGTGTGTGATTGTGAGTGTGGACCCATGTGTGCCCAAGTGTACAAGGGGAGGTCAGAGGCTCTCCAACCTTGCATGTCTACCTTATTTGAGTCAGGGTCTCTGTGGTTCATCACTGCGATCTCCCAGCCAGCTGGATTGCAGCTTCCAGCAGTTCTCCTGTCTCCAGCTCCCACCTGTCGAAGTCGGAGATCACCGCGTCCGGGTTTACATAGGCTTAAGTACTTGTGTGTGTATGGTAAGAGCTTTACTCGGGGTAATATTTTACATAAAGCCATAAGTAACAGAAGCACGGGCTATACAGATGTTGGCAAGGTGTTAGGATGAACTGAGCCTCATCTAACATCTGTAAGATAAGGTAACTGCAGTACTTTATAGGACTGTGGTGATGTCCAGTTTACATAGTAAACCTTTAGTGGTTTTTGTGGATTATACAGAAGGTAATCACTCAGGGTTGGTGGCACATAGCTCTAGTTTCAGCACTCTGCAAGCAGAGGAAAGTTGACCTATGTGAGTTCGAGGCCAGCCTGGTCTACCTACCTAGTTTCAGAATAGCAGAGCTACAGAGTGAGATCTTGATCTTATTAAAAAAAAACAAAAAAACAAAAACAAAAAAGCCCACCCCAATGTATGCTTAATCCTGTCACGTTCTTAATAATAAATGATTTTCATGAAATTCCAAAGTGAGGGTTGACTTTTGAATAAAAGTCGATGGAAAAATAGAAGCAGTATATTTATTGGGATTAGGTTTTGGAAATAATGTTCTCTTGCTAAAATTTCCTTTAATTTGATCTTCATTATAAAAAAAAAACTCTTCTACTTAGTGAAATTACTAAATAGAAAAACCAGCCCACTGGTACTGTTGACTCAACAGGGAACTAAGTATTTGTATTCCCTCATAATTTAATAAACAGTACAGTGCAGAGCTCAAGGGAAGACCTTTCTAGACCGTCTTTGGTGCGTGTAGTTTTAGCGGGCTGTGGTGCAGTCATTATTCCTCATTTCACAGATGGGGAAACTGAGACCCAGGAGATCAGGCTGCTTGCCATAGCCTTCTCTTGGGCGTGACAGAGCTGGGGCTTGTGCCCTTGACACGGTGGCTCTAAAGCTTGTGAGCTCAGCAAATAAACAGCAATTGTTCAAACAACTGAAGTGTGCCCAGAGTCCTGGCTCTCTCTCAGACACATCAGGACTAGGCCTGGGCTCTGACTCACTTTGAGTCTCTCCCATGAGCCCCAGGGCGGTTTCCTAGGTCAGACAGGGATTCAGTAGATTTCTAGAAAAACCTGGGTAATAATCCAAACCATAATCCCTTGGACCTTAATTTTAACTGACGAGGGTTAGTACTTTAATCCTAAAATTGTACTAAAATATACCAGTGGTACTTAGACAACTCAGAGTAGTAGTTTAACTTCAAGACTCAAGATATAGATTCAGACATCAACTCTGAGTGCCTTTGGTCCAGTTCTTAGCTCCCTGGCTCTCAGATTCAGTGACAGTAATCCTAACCTCTCTCATGGATCACACAGCTTAAGTGACGAACCTCTATGAAATAAAACTGTATAAATATGTATTTAATTTAAACATCACAATAAAGTGTCCATGTAAAATTATATACAACATTTACAAGCAACAGAAGCCTGTGTAGGTGCTTTTTAATCTTGGTAATTCATTAAGTAGATTTAACGAAAACAAGTCGCCTCAAGGAAGGGAAGCCGATGCCTTGCTCACTTGTGGAATCCTCTAGGCCGTGTGTATAGGCCATGGCGGTCCACAAGGATGCGCTGCCCGGCTCATAGAGGATGCCAGTGAGCCGGCGATGAACAAATGGTCGAGTCTCTTGATGCCACTGGAAGTCCCCTGAGCACATACCCCAGCTTCCCGTCCCCACCATCACCCCAGGATAGTAGATACTTCTCCCCATTTTCCCCTCCCACGTCCAGATGCACTGAGAGAAAACTCTTGAAGTATCCGTTCCCCCACCCCCACCCCCATCCAAGGAGGACCAGCACTGGATCTTAGAGGCTTCTCAGATATGACAGGATACCGGACAGAGAAAGGGGTCTGTGAACACACTAGTCGACTGAAACGGAACAATAGAGCTTAGAGATTTCTTTTTCTTGTTTACTTATTTATTTTTAAACTCTATTTTTTATTATTATAAGTATGAGGGTACAGGATGGGGTAGGTGCCACACTGCGCATGTGCAAACCAGAGGCCCTCCCTGTGTGTGTGTGAAGCAGTGTCGCTCCTTTTCACGATTTTTCTAACGATCAAACGCGGGTCCTCAGGCTTGAGCGGCAAGAACATTTACTTGCTGAGCCATCCATCCCGTTGCCTGTTTGTTTATTTCTCAGGCAGTGCCTCATGTAGCCAGGCTGGCCCCTAAGTGCTGGGATTATAGGTGAGTGTGCGTATATGCCCAGATAGAACTTGGAAATTTCCTCCCTCCCTCTCTTTGATTTGAGGCACTGTCTCGTGTGGTCTAGGCTGGATTTGAGCTTATTATGAAGCCTTGGCTGGGCCCTGCCTCCACCTCCCCAATGTTGGGATGATGCTGTGCCGAGCTGAGCCTGGACATTTCTAACGGAAAAAGGAAGTACTTGTACTTTATAACTCTACTTAGGCCTAAGAGTACAGTCCAGTGGCAGAGCATTTGCCCGGCATGCGTGAGTGAGGCCCTATTTTTAGCTCTCTGACCGCACACACACACACACACACACACACACACACACACACACACACACATATGACTACAGTTCATAGCTTATATGAATGGCAGATAAGCACATGGGAAAATACTCCACATCAGTATACTTGAAAAGCAGTGTGGCACTGTCTACCTGTCCTGTGGTGAATATAATCATAAACTAGCAGTGCCGATTGTTTGTGATATTGTGCAGCAACTTGAACTCTCGTGTGCCATTTGTAAGAATGAAACATGCTATAAACATTTTGGAAAATAGTTCGGCAGCTTCCTACTAATAAAATTAAATACACATCTCCTATATGACACAGACATCCCACGCTAGGTATTTATGGAAGCAAACTAAAACGATGTCTACACAAAGGTGTGTGTGTGTGTGTGTGTGTGTGTGTGTGTGTGTGAAAGAGGGGGGAAGTAGGGGGAGGGGGAGGGGGAGAGGAAGAGAGAGAAAGAGAGAGAGTAGGGTAAGGGGGGAAGAGGGAGAGAGAGAGAGAGAGAGAGAGAGAGAGAGAGAGAGAGAGAGAGAATTCTCATAGCTTCCCTATTAATAATAATCAAAAACTGGAAACTAGTCCTTTAGCTGGTGAATGAGTAAACAAACTGTGGTGTGTCCATTCAATTAAATACCATCCCACAACAACAGAACAACATACTATCAACGCACATGCAACAGCACAGATGAATCTCAAATATATGACACAAAATGCAACATGCCAGACTCAGAAGTCTATATAGTGCATAGGTCTATTTAAGTGAAACTTTAGAAAAGACAACATTATGTTAACAAAAACTAAAGGCCAGGAGTGGGGTGGGCAGATTGGCTTCAAAGTAGGTCAAGGAAAATTTCACATGAGGGAAATACACACACACACACACACACACACACACTGTGTGAAGGATATGACTGTTCAGTCTTGTCAAATGCCAATGCAATAAAACAGGTGCATCTTTATTGGAAGCAAATCGAACTTCAGTGACATATAGTACATGTTTGCTGTTTTGTTTTTATATGCAAATTGATTTTTTTAAATGTTGTATTACATTTATTTATTTTGCATATATGTGTGTATACACACATCATAGATGTGGGTTCGGTGCAGACATGGAGACCGAAAGATGACTTTCAGGAGTTGGTTTTATCCTTCTATCTGCGGATCTCAGGGATGGAACTCAGGTTGTCAGCCTTGGTAGCAGGCACTGTCACCTGATGAACCATTTCACCAGCCCTGAATTCTTTCAGGCAGTTCTCCAGGAGAATTCCAAAGGCAGTCTGAATTGGTGTTTGCCAAGTATGTCGTACAGGGGATTCCTGAGTTGAGCATGAATGAAAATAGATGAACTTTAAAAATATTTAGGATTATGGAATTTAGGCTTAAAGTCAGAATTATGTGCAGCAGAAACAAATGGTCCAGAAGTCAAGAGCCACTCATTCACGCAGGCATTCAGTCACCAAATACCTGACAAGTACATGTGACACTGCACGACAGAGGTGAGCACTGGTTTGAGTCAGGTCCCTACACAACCACACCTGAAAGAATCCTACTGAATGCAAGCCCAAGCTAGGCATGAGACAGGTGGCTACTGACTACCACCGATGGCCTCCATGTCTGTTGCTATTGGCTCGGTCCAGGCCCACCGCCTCTCTCTTGCTTGAACAGCCACAACAGGCTCCTCCATGCTCTCCTTGAGAGTGCACTAGCTGCTTCTGGGTCCCTCTACACGCAGCAGCCACAAGGTTACAGTTGTCACATGAAATCCAGATCCTGCTCCTATCCTACCTCAACATTCTTTCATGGTGACTCATGGGCTTCTATTAAAGTCCATATATTAAAGGATAGTCCAAGGGGCTGGCCCTGTGGAACACAGCATATACTGAAAGATCAGCTAGGGATGTGTGTGTGGTCCACGGGCCTAAGAGGGGACAGGAGGAGCCCAGCAGAAAACAATGGAATGAAGAAATGCTTAGGAAACAAAAGCCACCTGGATTCTGGCCCTGCCTGGCTAACACATGACTCAGTTTCCTAAGTCATCCAGCACCAATTAGGTGATCTCTAAGGGCACTTCAGTTCCTTGTTACATGACACCTCTTGCTTGTCATCTCTGTTTCTGCCTCTCTGTGCCCTTCTCACACAACGGACACCTTTCCAAAAAATTGTCATGTGTACCCACGAGTCAGAGATTACACTGGCTCCAATCTTCAGGAGGCTTTGCAACCCATTCTACTAAGAAGATTTTTCTGCCTAGAACACCCCAAAGTCACGTTACCAATCTGGGGTACAAAAGAATCCTGGTGAGCGAGTATCCTTTGAAATGGGAAAAGAGGGACAGGGCTCTCCCAGGTTGTCTTCTATTAAAGAGAGAAAGGGAGTGTGGGAGAAGGCAGGGGGTTGACAGCAAGGGGACAGTCTTTCAGATCTCCCCTGCTCTATATCAGAGGCTCTCAACACACTGCCAGGGAGGTGTTTTCTCCTGGTCAAGTGGAAAGGTCACGGAACTGGCTGTAAATCAATGTGCCACTAGGACTTGGCTTGACCTTGACAATGTTGCTTGACCTCCAGCTCGGTTTCTTTAGCAACTGGTCCGATCCAGTAAGCTCCGTTCAAGCTTATCCGGCATCTCACAACATTTTTAATTTTACAAGCAGTAGAAGCTGATGAAAGAGAAGTAGAACTCATGAATCATCAAAGGGGAACTCCCTCAACTCACCACCAAGAGGTGGGCAAGTGTTTTTCTGTTTTAACTAGCGTATGGTTGACTTTGCATAGACTCTTCTGTGTCAGATTATTTTCTTTCACAGGATATCTCGACCTCCTTTTCGGGTCATTCCCTTCCCTTCTGCATTCTGGTACTCGGGTGGGATTGGATGCCTGTGCCCTTTTTTTTTCCCTAGTTGAGGCCAATCTCCATGCTTCAATTCACCCTCCAAAAAACATCTAGCAAATCCCGCATGCCCGCAGGCACTGGACACTTTACTGAAGACTTTGTGGGTCACCATGCAACAAGTACAGCATCCTAAACATTGCTTTTAAATTTTTGTTTGTTGCTTTTTTTGTTTTTTGTTTTTTTTTTTTGTTTGTCTGTTTGTTTTGTGTTTTGAGACAGAACCTCACAGAGTTATCCCAGATAGACTAACACTTGCTATGTGGACCAGGCTGACCTCAAAGTTAATATATAGTTGAGAATTACCTTGAATTTATTGTTTTAGAATGAGCAAGTAGTCCAAGTTTACTTTTAGCAGGCAAGACAGCAAAAGCAAAGCAAGACCTCCAAAGAGGAGGGTAGACCAAGGGAAGAGGCCACGGCTGGCCTTGAACTTCTGATCCTCCTGCCTCTACTCCTGAGTGCTGGGGTTATATGCATGTTAATACCATACCTAGGTTTGTATGGTATTGGGACTCAAACACAGGACTTTGTGCATGCTAGTCAACCATCTATCAATTGAGCTGTGTCCTCTGGCCTGGCAGTTTACTTTTGTTTTTGTGACTTTTGGGGGCAGGGTGGGGTGAGTGTCACATTGTTCCCAATCCCCCACATCCCCATAATAAGCAATACTCAAGGTGAACATCTTTATGGCTTCGATTTGCATTTCATAATTTCCAAAATCTTTCTCTTGACCAGGTTTAGTTTTGTCTTTATAATACTGAGAGATCTCATCTAAAAATGAAAGGCTAAGAAAAATTAAGTCATTTTCTTACAGTTCCATCTTTGGCCATGGAAATAGAAGCCTCTTTTCCAGAGGGCGATGTGTATTTGTGTCACCACTGGCCAGTACCTTTGCCTCCCATAGCCAGAGCTGCGCTCACAATGAGCCACCCTCCTCTACACATGCCACACACCAAACCCCCTCTGCCCCACACCCTCCTTCCACAGATGACAATGTAGACAACAAAGGGACAGCAGGGTTCAGGGCAAAGTTGGTTTGACATCAAAGTCCTCACTGTGCAGAACTCCCCCAACTTGCCTGGTTAATCTGGGTGTTGGGTTCCAATATAGAAAACCAGCTTGCAGTCTTAAAGATTGCACAGAAGAAGTTTGCTACTACTTTAGACAATTGTAATTAGTCTAAATTATTTTGAAATCATTGTAATTAGTTTACATTGTTTTCACCAGCTATCTGAAATATAACCTTCTATCTTTCCTTCTCTGTGACATTTTCATATTTGATTCTGACACCCCCTCCCTAAAAATAAAAAATATTTTTAAAAAAGAAAAGAAAAGGAGAGAGAGAGAGAGAGAGAGAGAGAGAGAGAGAGAGAGAGAGAGAGAGAGCTTGTCCTTTAAGACCCAGCCAAGCTTTTCCATGAAGCCATTTCAAAGTACCTTCTGGAGTGCTCACTCTCAGAACTGCAGGTCCCTGTACTGTGGTCCTCTCAGGTTCTGGTCAGTGTCTGATCCTGAGACGAGCAGGTCTCTTTCACCACAGCCCCGACAGTGCTGAGCGCCACAGGTATTTCATAAAAGTTTTCAAGTAAAGAAATATGTTTAGTCCAGGAGGTGGTGGCTCACACCTTTAATTTCAGTACTCAGGAGGGAGAAGTAGGTGAATCTCTGTGTGTTCGAGGCCAGCCTGATCTATAGAGCTAGAATAGCCAGGGCTACACAAAGAAACCCTGTCTTGAAAACTCAAAAAAAAAAAAAAAAAAAGAAGGACAGGAGGACAGAAGGAGGGAAGGACAGAAGGAGAAAAAAGAAGAAAAAGAAACACCTTTAGTCACCCTGAGAAGTGGAGACTGGAAACCGGGGTCCCTCAGTCCAATTCCTTCTGTGGTCCTTCACCACAAGACCTTTCTCGACACATTTGCTTTGAGCTCCAGCGTTTCAGGTAGTTTGAGCCCAGTGAAGTGGACAGGTAGGTGGAGGGAAGACAGGGAAAGGAGCTGCAAGAGGAGGAGGAAGGCAGTGGAGGAAGGGAGGGGCAGGAGAGGTTAACGATGATGGATGGGAGTAAGGAGGTGTGGGTGGAGGAAAGGGAAGAGAAATGGCTGGACAGAAAGAAGGAAAGTCAGAAGGAAGAAATGAAGGGATGAGGTGAGGAAGGAAGAGATGAAGGGATGGATGAAGAACAGGGATGTGTGGGAAAGAAAAAGAAAGGCAGGAAGAGAAAGGAGGAAACAAAGAGAAAAGGAAGGGCTGAGCATGGTGGGCCCACCTGGAGTCAAGAGGATGTATTAGAAAGATTGTCAGTTCGAGGCTATCCTGGGCTACACAGAGCAGCTCTGTCAAAGCTGGGGGGGGGGGTCGTCGAGGGAGCAGACCCACTTAACTGAATGTAAGGGTCAGGTAGACTCATCCAGAGCCTCTCTAAAGAGCTGTGTGCCCGGAGAAGTTCAGCATGGAGCTGTCAGAAGCATGCCGAGTCTTTTCATATAAAAAGGATTAAGTTTGGAGGGTTGGGGAGATAGCTCAGTTGAAGCTGGCCTCTGTTGCTGCAATTCAAATACCATGACCAAAAGCAGCTTGGGGACAGAAGGGTTTATTTCAGTTTACAGATTATAGTTCATCATTGAGGGAAGTCGGGGCAGGAACTCAAAAGCAGGAACCTGGAATCAGGAATTGAACAGAGGCTATGAAGAACTGCTCCTCCCTGGACTGCATCCCTAGTTTGCTCAACTTGATTTCTTATACATCCCAGGACTGCTTTCCTAGGGGTGGCACCACCCACAGTGGGCCGGGCCCTCCCTCAGCAATCATTAATCAAGAAAACACTCCCCACAGGCACGCCCATGGGTAAGTCCAATGGAGACAATTCTTTAACTGAAGGAATTGCTTCTCAAGTGACTCTGGTTTGTGTCAAGTCTAGAAATGTAACCAGCACAGTCAGTAACGCGCTTGCTTTGTGAGCAGGAGGATCTGAGACTTCAGTCTGGGTATCATGGCACACACTGGTCATTCCAGTGCCGTGGAGGTAGAAAGACAGGTGTATCATTGGTGCTTGCTGGCTGGTCAGCTGCAAGTTCCAGGCCATGAAGAGATCCTGGTCCCCCAAAGTGGAGAGGAGTGGGTATTGCCTAAGGAACAACATCTGAGATTGGCCTCTGGTCCCTACATATATGTGCACAGGCATGCATGTACAGGCACATATGTGCACTTGCACACATATGAATACACATATTTGTATACCCACATAGACACAAGGATTGAACTTGAGGCCTGGTCGAATAGAGTAGATCAGCCTCCAATGACAGTGACATTGGCTTTCAAGGAAGCATTTGTTTGCTGCTTCACGGAAGAGCTAAAGTTGTATGAGGTGTAAAAAAACAAGCAAGGAAACAGGAGTCTTGAAGGATGCTGTGAACTAGCTAGACCTCAAAAACATTTATAGACCATACCAGTTAACAGAAGCAGAACACAACACACGCTCTTTTTTTTAAAAAAAAAAATCTTTATTTTATATACACTGGCATTTGCCTGCATATATGTCTGCTTGAGTGGCAGATCTTTAAGTTAAGATAGTTGTGATCTGCTATGTGAGTGCTGGGATTTGAACCCATGTCCTCTGAAAGAGTAGCCAGTACCCTTAATCACTGAGTCATCTCTCTAGCCCCCAGGGTTCTTTGTTTGTTTGTCTGTTGTTTTTGCTTGTTTGTTTGTTTGGGTTTTTTTTTTTTTTAGATAGGGTTTCTCTGTGTAGCCTTAGCTGTCCTAGAACTAGCTCTGTAGACCTGTCTGGCCTCGAACTCACGGAGCTCTGCCCGAACCATGAACTCACGGAGATCCGCTGCTTCCCAGTGCTGGGATTAAAGGCGTGTGCTATCACATCTGGAAGAACACACATTCTTGTCTGCTGCACATGAAATATTTTGCTTAGCATAATCATAATGCTACACCATGTGCTAGGCCCTAAAAGAAATTTCAATAAATTAAAATGGTTTAAAGTATACAACATATATTCTCTGATAACCATGAAGTGAAACTAGAAACGAATGATAGAAGGAAATGAGGGGAATCCACAAATCTGTAGAAATTAGGCAATACACCCCTGGATTTGGAGCCTTCAAGTTGAACCTTAAAAATCAGGAAGGATTTTTACCAAGTTAACAGAATAGCAAAGCAGGGCTTCTAGCCTATTCTAACACCAGGAGCTTTCCAGAGCGCTGTCGGGGGAGCTGGGAGGTAAACTGAGACCTGAACACCACACTAAGAGCTCAGGTGGGCATCCGTCTGCAGGGTGGGGGCTGTGAAGACTGAACACAGAAGAAAGCTGAACAGACAATACTTGGTCTGTAGATCCCCATGTTCCTTAAGTTAATTTACTAGATGATACGATCTTCCGAGGACAAAATGCAGACATCCAGACTCGGGGACAGAGACTTTTGAGTCAGCCATTCTGGGAAAGTACTGGTGGGAGGCTGGGTAATGACCACGGAGGGGGAACTCCTGGTTTTGATCGGTGTCTTTGATGTCATAGCTCACCAAGGAGCCCCTCATTCTGTTTACCCTGTGCCAAATTCTACCCTTGTCGGGGGTCCTGCGCACAAATAATAGATAAACAGTGCATGGAGCATTTTTGTGGTGGGATGTGTGGGAGGGCCAGCGGGGAGATGGCTTCTACCCTGGTGACCCCAATTCCAGTGTGTCCGTTCCTACCCTCATGAGACTGGTCACTCCCTCCTGCCCTCCAGCTCACTCACAGGCAGTGGAGAGAGGGAGCCTGGCCAACTGGTACGAACTTTGGCCTCGTGTTATCAATTTCCTCAGAAACTCCGAAGTGGCCAAGCAATTCAAAGGTCTTTTATGATGAAGAGGACAAAAGTCAGCTCCAGCCATTAGCTATTGATTTCTTCTTACCACACCTTGGGCGCGATCCTCCTTCTAGTCTTACAGAATGAAACTGATGTCTCAGGGCCATTCCAAGAGGCCCCCAATGATGCTAAAGATCTTAATAGGCTTGTCCTAAGAAGGAAGTTTCCTGAATTAATACTCACCAAAGCCGTACATAACAAGACTCGATGTCCTATCCCAAAGGACAGAGCGACACGGAAAACCAGGATCCATCTCTCCTAGCTGGAAAGGATCCAGACCTTTTGCATCTAGCAATTCCACTCCTGGGAACCTCTCGTAAGGAATAAATCTTCAGCAGCCAAGGTGCCAGACGAAGGGGTAGGGAACGTGGTATTATTTTCACAGCCTGAAAAATGAACTCACCACAGCATTTAGGAATATTGACGTTTATCGCAGTAGACTGTTGGCGAAGCAGTTTGCCTGGACTATCTCATTGACTCCACCCAGGAGCCCTGTAGGGTAGATATTGGTAGTATCCCCGTCTTGCAGATAAGCAAACAGCTCAAAGAGATTCTCCAAGATTTAATAGCTACAGAACATCAGAGAGCGGACTTAGAGCAACATTGCCTCCTGTTGTAAAATGAAAAATAGAAATTTCCAGGTGTGACAACCCAGGACTCAGAAGGCTGAAGGAAGGAATTGTAAGTTTGAGGCAAGCCTGGGATGCCTCCTGAGACTCTATTAAAAAAAGGAAAGGAAAGCAAAAGAAAGGAAAGGAAAGGAAAGGAAAGGAAAGGAAAGGAAAGGAAAGGAAAGGAAAGGAAAGGAAAGGAAAGGAAAAGAAAGGAAGCCACAGGCCTTTAATCCCAGCACTTGGGAGGCAAGGGCAGTTGGATCTCTGAATTTGAGGCCAGCCTGGTCTATAAAGTGACTTCCAGGACAGCTAGGGCTACACAGAGAAACCCTGTCTTAAGAAACATACATACATACATACATACATACATACATACATACATACATACATAGGAGCTGGGGCTGTAGCTCAACTGGTAGAGACTTTGCCTAGAATACACAAAGCCCTGGGTTAGATCTCTATCCAGCACTGCACAAGCCACGTGGTATAAGATCTCTGTAATCCCAGTCTAGCTAGAGAGGTAGAAACGTAAGGATCTGAAGTTTAAAGTCATCCTCAGCAGCATGAGCCAGAGGCCAGTCTAGATACTGAGACTGTCTCAAAAAATACAGCAGTCTAGGGAGATGGTTTAATGATTAAGGCCTTGTACTTACGATTAAGGCCATGCCAGAGGACCCAAGTTCCCATCCCAGCACCCACATGAAGTGCTTCACAACCATCTGTAACTCCTACTCTAGCGGACTTGAAGCTGTCCTGTGTCCTTTGAAGACACACACACATACACACACACACACACACACACACACACACTCGAGTTTATAAAGTTGATACAAGGAATTATCAAAACTAGGTAAAACAATAATAAAAATTATTCTATTTTTTAAGGCCCTCAGTGAAAGATTCCCAAATACATCAGGACTTCTTTTAAGGTCCTAAGTGTGTGGTGTTTTTTTTCTTTAAATTTATGATCTAAGAAAGATTGTTTTTATGTTTTGTTACTTTCTGTGATGTTTTTATTATCCAGAAGAAGCAGATAACTCTTTTGTTTTTTGAATAGGGTTTTATTCTGTGGTTCTGACTGGCCTACAATTCACTATATAGACCTGGGTGGCCTGGAACTCAAGAGATCTATCTGCCTGCCTCTGCCTCCTGAGTGGGCTACCATGTCTGGCAAGAATGTAACGTTATACATGCTTTTAAATGGGAATGCAGAACCAATCATACAAAATGATGGTCCTCAGATAGAGTGACCCTGGGGGCCAATGTGGATCTGACTAGAGCCATCTCCAGAAAGTTTAGGAAAGCTTTAAGTAGCCATTCTCACCACACTGGTCATCACTTTTTAGGCTGTGTGCATGGAGTAGTATGAGAAGCCAAAATGAGGAACAGCTCAGCAAATAATCCCAAGAGACATAACGCATCCTGCTGTCCCTAGATGTCAGGGCAGTCCCTGGGGATCAGTGCGGGGGAGGGGGGGGAAGGGAGGGTTGTCCAGTGACATGTCTGTACACAGAGAAGCCAAGGAACAGGTACACCTCATGGCAGCCACACAGGGAACTCCCTCTGTCAACCATTTAAGAAAGTTGTTTTTTTCAAAAACATTTTTTTCTGCTCTATACAATATCAAAGCACAAGCCTGGTGTTTATTGGATAAACAGAACTTGGAAGCAGGCTGAGTACCCTAGGAAGACCGAAGACCTTGAAGCTGTCCAAAGGCCCAAACAACTCTGCGGGGCCCCTCACAGCTCTGCTGGACTGAGCAGCTGCAGGAGAGAAATGAGATCAGCAGCGCTTGCGCAAAGGAAGCTACAGAGAAGATCGGGGCCAAAGGGGACTAGCGGAGGTCAAGGTCAGCCTGGCACTGACCTGCTGGCCGCCTAGATCTTAAGTCTGCTTGAGGCTCAGAAAATCACTTTCTCAGAGACAATAACAGACAGCACTATAGAAAATTTAGCGTAATGGGAGGGCTTTCCCCAATAGCTTAATTTTTTTTCTTTTTCTAAAATTTTTATATGTATATTTTATTTTTTTGTTAATCACATTTGAATTGGCATCTTGCATGTGATACCGAGCAAAATACTTCTTCTATGAACATATTTTCTCTTTGGGAGTTAGCTGGGAAGCACGTTCTGTTTTTACTGCAAACATTCCCGGTTGTTTCCACGGACTGCAGTATGTTTGCTCGTTTCCATGTGTTAAATAATGTCTTATAAAAAGCTGGCAAATGCAAAATGATGGGGCAGGGACAAGAAAAACATTTTTTTCTTAAATAGCTTTGATCTTATGACTGAGAAATCTGTTTCATAAAACAGGTGCTCTGGCAAAAGAATGTATCCATTCAAATAAGTTCATCCTACCAGGTTTGTGCGCAGAGGCATCCACTACCACACAGGCACAGACAGGACACGGCACAGCCAATGCTAGCCTTGTCTCTATTTCCAGTTGACAGCTCAGAAGAAAACCAATTTTTTATTTCTTCTATTTTATTTTGCTTTTTAAGAAAAGACAGTCTTACTGTGTAGCCTTGGCTAGCCTGTAACGTACTGTGTAGACCAAGCTGGCCTCAGATTCACAAAATCTGCCTGCCTCTGCCTCTTGAGTGCTGGGATTAAAGACAAGCGCCACCCCTCCTTGTGACAACTACTAGTTCCTCCTCCTCCTCCTCCTCCTCCTCCTCCTCCTCCTCCTCCTCCTCCTCCTCCTCCTCCTCCCCCTTTCCTCCTCTGCCTCCTCCTTCATTTATTTTGTGTGTGTGTGTGTGTGTGTGTGTGTGTGTGTGTGTGTGTATGCACTCACACACATTTGTGGAGATAAGAGACAAACCTATAGTGATTGGCTCTCTCCTTGCATCATGTTAGTTCTGGGGGTTGAATTCGGAGTTGTCAGGCTCAGGGGCAAGTGCCTTTACCCCTCAGATTTTGTGAATCTGAGGCCAGCTTGGTCTATACAGTAAGTTACAGGCTAGCCAAGGCTACACAGTAAGACTGTCTTTTCTTAAAAAGCAAAATAAAATAGAAGAAATAAGCTATCTCAGGAAAACTATTCTCGCTGGGTTTTATTCACTTTTGTAGAAAATCTTTGCATCCGCAAGTGCACATACATTCACTCCGTGGCAATTTTATGGGTACCATGTGTCACATTAATGGTGGTCGTGCGCCCTGGGTGTCTTCCCATAGGACCTGCAGAGTAGTGTTGATTGGTAACTGCTTGCTGATGGAGAGTCTTCCTGTGCCGACAAAAACCCTTACAGCCCCCAGCCAGACATCAGCAAAGCCTTCTCTGCATGGATGGGGTGGGGTGGAGTGCAAAGGCTTGCTTTCTTCCTCCTTCCCTCTTTCTAGGGCTCCCTTCTTCCTCTTCTCTCCTTCTCTTGTTTTTGCTTTTCTTTCTTCTTGTGTGTGTAATATATACATATAGGAAGAATGAAAAGAAGCACCACCCCTGTGTGTACATGGGAAGCCAGTGGCTCACAGCAGGTGTCTTTCTCTACCACTCTCTTCCTTATATATTTTTATTTTCCTTAAAAACAATTTTAAGGGGGTAGGGGTGGGGGAGGTGGCACAAGCCTTTAATTTGAGCACTTGGGAGGCAGAGGCAGGTGATCTCTGTGAATTCAAGGCCAGCCTGCTATACAGAGAAAGTTCCAGGATAGTTAGGACACAGAGAAACCTTGTCTCAAAAAAAAAACCAAAATGAAACAAAAACAAAAAACCCAAACAAACAAAAAAAGTGAGCAAAAAATTAATTTTTAAATTTTCATATGTGTATATTATATTTACATCACTTCTCCCCCTTCCTCCACTCATCCTGTGGACCCCCTCTCAAACTTGTGACCTTTCTAAAATAGTTATTTATGTATACTTACTATATGTATTTATTTACACACAAATTAATAAGTATAAAAAAATACAGCCTGCTGAGTTCATTCAGTGTTGCTTGTATACACACACATTTTTAGGGTTGATCCCTTTGGGGTGGGTATCCGAGTAGAGGGCTCTTCCCCAGGGAAGACTGATCCCCCACCGCAGTCTTTGTGGACTGCTTTTGGAGCATTTCATCTGGGAGATTTCCCTCACCCATGGCTCCAAATCAGCTGGTATCGTCCTTGTGGGGGATCTTAATCACATCGTTGAGATTTTATCCTGCTTACCATGTTGCACATCACGATGCAATTCCAGCTTTCCTATCATGTAGAGAAGACACTGCCTCACAGGAGATGTTGTGGTCCTCGGACTCTGATGATCTTCCTGACTCTTCTTCTGAGATGTTCCCTGAGCCTTAAGTGGAGGGGTTGTGTCGTAGATGTATCAGCTGGGGCTGGGCTCCCCACGTGGTCAGTGGTTGTCTGTATTTTGACCTGTTGTGGCTTTGTGTAATGTTCTCTGTCTGCTGCAATAGGGAGCTTCTGTGATGAGGGGTGAGGGCTACACTTAGCTGCGGGTATAAGGATAGGTATTTAGAATGCAGTTGGGAATTATACTGGTTTGGAAAAATGTCAATGGTAGGTTCTCTTCTAGGTCCATGACCTCACCAGTCATGAGGAGCTGGCTATGTTTACAGGATCAGGTGTGAATTCCCTCCTATTGAGGGGGGTCTTGAGCCCAACTAGGCAGTTCTTAGTTACCCCCAAGATATATCGTATCTCTGGTTATATATTGGCATTCTGGCCATCACTTTAGTTCAGAGGTGTCACAGCTGGGCAGGAGGATTATTGACCCTTCCTCAGATTCATCTTCTGGATCATCTCCAGTTTGATTCCTGTGTCTGAAACATATGGTGTTTTCAGTGATAGGGTTTTACCTTTTAATTCTAGAAGGAAACGGGGGCAGCGGCCATAGCACAGACATGTGATATCTATCTGTCTGCATCTGGGTTACCATATTTTCTTGTTCCATCCATTTACCTGAAAATTCCATGATTTCTGTTGTTTTTTATAAATAAGTTTTTTAAAAGATTTATTTGTTATTATATGTACGTGTACTATAGAACACACCAGAAGAAGGCACCAGATCTCATTATAGATGGTTGTGAGCCACCATGTGGTTGCTGGGATTTGAACTCAGGACCTTTGGAAGAGCAGTCAGTGCTCTTAACCATTGAGCCATCTCTCCAGCCGGATTTCAATTTTTTAACCATATTCAGTATTAAGGTTTCTTTTTTTCTCTTTCTCTAGGCTCAACTTAAATAGTTAACAGAATATATAAA
Organism: Apodemus sylvaticus; assembly: GCF_947179515.1. NCBI lineage: Eukaryota > Metazoa > Chordata > Mammalia > Rodentia > Muridae > Apodemus > Apodemus sylvaticus. The sequence goes on along the minus strand of NC_067484.1, from coordinate 36,144,907 downwards.
TGAGTATTCATTCAGATAATGTTAAGTGGCCATCCACCCTGTATTTTTTTTCTTTTTATGTTTTAACTGAATATTGTCTTCATTTACATTGCCAATGGTAAGATCTTTCCTGATTTCCCCCTCCCCAAAGACCCCCAACCCCTCCTCTCACCCCCTGCCTCCACGTATATGCCCCCCCACTCCCACCTCCCCCCACTCACTGGGGTTCTCACCTGGAGTTCACTGCTTTGGTAGAGTGACTGGTCGGCAAGCTCCCAGGATGCTCTCCTCCCTGCTTTCTCAGCACTGGCAGGACAGGAGTTCCTGCCAGGTGTTAACATGTCAGTGCTGGGAATCCAGTTAGGGTCCTCCGGCTCACACAGCAAGATTTTACTCACTGAGCCATCTCTCCAGCATGCGTCCTTGGTTTTTTTATTTTTATTTTATTTACTATTAATAACTGAGTGGGTGGGCTTCTTGGGGTCATGAGGCAACGTTGGGGAGTGAGTTCTTTCCCTCTGCTGTGGGTTCTGGAGATGGAACTCGGAGCCTCAGGTTTCATCAGCAAGCACCTTCCCCACTGTGCCCCAGGTGGCTGCTAGTTCCCACTTGTAAAGTAAAAACAATTTATGTCTCCTTTCCTACTCTGATTATTAATGCAAAACATGCTTACTGCAAACCATGAGGATTATAAAATAAAAGGCTGAAAAGTTGCAAGCCCTAAACATATCATCAGCTGGCATTTTGTTATCTGTCCCGACAGTGACTTTCTCTACTTTCTCCATATTTTTTCCTCCATTTTAACCACTTGAAAGAGTGCAATTTGGCAAACTCAGCCTGTCCACATTACCACTCAAACATCACCATTACCAAGTTCTACACTCCAGTGGTTCATTCTCCTCTCTCTCTCTCTCTCTCTCTCTCTCTCTCTCTCTCTCTCTCTCTCTCTCTCTCTCTCTTTCTCTCTTTCTGAGACAGGGTTTCTCTGTGTAGCCCTGGCTGTCCTGGAACTCACTCTGTAGACCAGGCTGTCCTCAAACTCAGAAATCCGCCTGCCTCTGCCTCCCAAGTGCTGGGATTAAAGGCGTGTGCCACCACTGCCTGGCTCCAGTGTTTCAGTCAACCCCAGGAGGAAACTATTTTTAATGCAGTACCCAGGTCCCCCGTCCCCACCCCCACCCCCACCAGTCTGCTCCATGGATTGCCATGCTGGGTATTTGACATGAATGACACCAGGCTGCATGTGGGCTTCTATGTTCTTCTTCCGTCGCTTACCATAGTGTAATCCAGGCCAGTGAATGCTACAGCAGGAATCACCTCTTCTTTCCTTTTTTTTGTTTGTTTGTTTGTTTGTTTGTTTGAGTCAGTGTTTCTCTGTGTAGCCCTGGCTGTCCTGGAACTCACTCTGTACACCAGACTGGCTTCAAACTCAGAAATCTGCCTGCCTGCCTCTACCTCTCAAGTGCTGGGATTACAGACGTGCACCACCATTGCCCGGCGCTTTTTCTTTTAAGATTTATTTATTATTATATGTAAGTACACTGTAGTTGTCTTTAGACAGAGCAGAAGAAGACGTCAGATCTCGTTACGGATGGCTGTGAGCCACCATGTGGTTGCTGGGATTTGAACTCAGGACCTTCTGAAGAGCAGTCAGTGCTCTTAACCACTGAGCTATCTCTCTAGCCCCTCTTCTTTCCTTTTTAGAGTCAAGGTAATATTCTAGTGCACCAGTGCAGTGTGGTTTATTGACCCGTTCATCTGCTGAGGTACATTTGAATCACCTTTGAACTCTTGAAGATACTTTATACAAGCATGTGTGTATACATTTTTATTTTAGTGCTATTTTGTTTTTAATTAGTTAATTAATTAGTCTTTGGAGACAAGGCTTCTCTGCATAACCTTGGCTGTCCTGGAACTCTCTGTAGACCAGGCTGGCCTTGAACTCGGAGATACACCACCTGCCTCTGCTTCCCTCGTGCTGAGATTCAAGGCGTGTGTCACCACTGGCTGCCATTTTCGATTCTAGGGGTTTACAGCTGAGGTGGGATTGCTGGGTTGAATGGTCTATGCCTAACTTACTAAGGAAGCCACAGCTTGGTCACCTCAGTGGCTGTGCCTCTTTACCGTTCTCCAGCAGTGCACAAGGCTCCAGGCCAGCCCTCGCTACTTGCCCTTTGCTGTGCCCATGCAGTGGCGCCTTGTGGGTTTGAGCTATACTTCCCTGATGACAGGGTCCGGCAGTGTCATTTCACACCCGTGATGATAACCATCTGTTTATCTTCCTCAGAGAAATATTTATTCAAGCCTTTTGGCTGTTTGCATTTTCTTGTTGAATTATAAAACTTCTATATTCCAGATCTTTCTACATTCAGACATACACTTTTCAGATACATTTCTTCTACTCTGTGGGTTTCCTTGAAACAGAAGTGCTTCATATACCCAAAAATTTTAATTCTGATGGAGTCTGATTCATCTTTTTTTAGGGGGCGGGGTGCTTTTGGTGTAAGAAACCATTCCCAACATCAAGATTTGCTCTTCTGATGTCTTCTAAGAGTGTCTATGTTCAGCTAGCCTCCGGTTTGAGATGGTTTTGTGTACGGTGTGGGGGTAAGGTCCAGTTTCATTCTCTTGCTGTTGCTCCTCAGTTAGCCTAGCACTGTTGTTGAAGAAACTCTTCTTCCTCTATTCAGTGGCCTTGGAGGTACCTGCTTGAGGGCCACAGCTATGGGCATTTCCTTCTGGACTCTCAGTTTCCGGTTTGCTTCGGGATGGTTCTAAGACAGAATTTTATGTGTCCCAGGATGGCCTAAAACTCACTTGTCACAAATGATGACCCAGAACTTGTGATCCTCCTGTCTCCACCTCTAGAGTGCTGGAAGTCTTTCTCTACTCCAGGTTCCATATGTTTTAAACCAAGATTTTCTTACTTGGCTGATAACGGGCATCTTTCTATATTAACATAGAGGGAAAAGAATCATTTTATGTCATTTACTGGATGTACTGCAATTAGCTCCGACAATCCCTGATTATTAACTGTCTTGATCACTTCAAATTTTTAACTACCAGAAATAAGGCTGCAATGAGTTTCCCTCTAATGTGCATCCCCGTGCACTTATCTAATTATTTCCTTTGGATAAATTCCCAGAAGTGAACTTATTAGGTCAAAGGAGAGGCATTCTTTCAAAGCTTTGATGAGTGTTTCCAAATTTTCCTCCAAAAATATCAGAGCAGCCCCCTCCCTGCTCAGCCTTTGGAGGTGTCTATGGCTTGAGCAAAACCCAGATAGTTCTCCCCCCCCCCCATGTTACTCACGGGCAAAAGCACTGGGAGCCCTGGCACAGTCCTCCACAGAGCAGCAACACTACTTATCAGCAGGGGCAGCCTCCTCTCAGGCCTGCCAGGACCCTCAGCCAATTCCACTAGGGACTCTCAGCACTAAGATGGTGTCTGCGATTTGGGGTTCTGTCTATCGTTTGTCCATTGTTCCTTCTAGACTACCAACAGCAAGAGGCCAGGGAATATCTGGTTTGTTCACTGTATGAGTTTCGTGTCTTCTAAAGTACCCAGGGCTTTTTCTTTTTTTTTAGTGAACTGTAAAAGCAACCTTTAGGGGCAGTGACAAGATGGCTTCCCAGTGAGGGGTGAGGTTGAGAAGAGCCCTTTCCCTTTCGAGGATCTCCAGTGTCAGCAGTTTTACCACATAGCAAAGGCTCTTTGTTTGTTAACTGAACAAATGAGACCACCGCTCTTGCGTATCGACGCTCACGGCCCTTCGGTGTCTGCGCTGCAGCCATTTTTTTTTCTGCAGCCAAACGGAAGTGCACACCATGTCCCTCTAGCACGCGGAAACAATTGTTCCGTGATAAGGAGCAGGGAAGGGATGGCCCCCTCAAGGGCTCAGCTTCCTTTGCTTGGATGCTGTTCTCTGGGCTGGAGACAGCAGGAAAGCTATTTTTGACTAAGTCGCTACTATACTCACATAACCCTTAGCAATTCAGGCCAAGGTCAATGAACTCAGTGCACCAAAGATACTTGAGAGACCAGTGATCCCCTTCCCCACGGTCCCTTCAGAGAGAAAAGAGGTGGGGGGAGGGGCGTGACGGAAGCCATGTAGCATTTACTGGGAGGCGGAGGGAGTGCTTCTCAGTTGTTGCTGTAGAACCTGAATTATTGCATTAGACACTTTTTAAATTTTATTTTTTAATTCCTACTGTTGTGGATCAGGACAATGATGAGTCTGATGTGTGGTGGCCAGACAACGCTGCGGAGTCGGTTTCTCCTTCTGTCTTTATGTAGATTCTAGGGATCGAACCCAGATCATTGCACTTTTAGAGGAAGTACTTTGACCTAGTAAGTCATCTTGTTGGCCTCAAGTTCCTTTTCTTGATGTTAAGACCAACGTAACAAAAAAATGACACAAATAGGTGTCATGGTTTGAATATGCTTGGCCCAAGAAGTAGCACTATTAGGAGGTGTGGTCTTGTTGGAGTTGGTGTGTCCCTGTGGGTGTGGGCTTAAGACCCTCACTCTAGCTGCCTGGAAGTTAGTATTCTGCTAACAGCCTTCAGATGAAGATGTAGAACTCTCAGCTCCTCCTGTACCACGCCTGCCTGGATGTTGCCATGCTCCTGCCTTGATAATACTGGACTGAACTTCTAAATCTGTCAGCCAGTCCCAATTAAATGTTGTCCTTTATAAGACTGGCCTTGGCCATAGTGTCTGTTCACAGCAGTAAAACCCTAACCAAGACAATAGGAAAGGTTTATTTGGGCTCACATTTTTAACAGGCATTTAAAGGGGAGGATTGGAGATTTGGCTTACTGGAGGAGATCACCTACTGCATTTGCAGAGGACCTAAGTTTGGCTCCTAGCACCCACATTGGGCAGCTCATGAACGTCTCTGATTCTACTTTCAGGGGGATCTGAAGCCTCTGAGGGCACTGCAGTCACATGCATAGCCCCACACAGATACACAGATATATGACTAAATATAAAAGCGGGTTTTTGTTTTGTTTTGTTTTTTAAAGACTGATGACCCAATGGTTAAAAGAGATTGCTGCTCTGGAAGAGGCCTCCAAATTTGATTGTCATTGCTCAGTACAAAGCACGTAACGGCCTGTAATTCCAGATCCAGGGCATCTCGCCTGATGCCTCTGGCCTCCATAGGGACCCAGTCTCATGTACATATGTGATGTGCAAGTGTACATGCACATGCACACGCGCATGTGCACACACACACACACACACACACACACAGACACAATTATTAGTAATAATAAAAGGATGCAGCCTGTCATGGCGGGAGGTTTGGAAGCAGGAGTAAGGCCACATTGTGCCCACATTTAGAAAGCAAAACTTAAATAGGAATTGCAGCCGTGCTATAAAACCTCAGGCTCACCCCAGCAAACCACTTCATCCGCCAAAGCACTACCTCCACGAAAGGTTCCACAACCTTCCAAGCCAGTGTCGCATCTTACAACCTACTCTTATGAGGGGCGTTTTGCATTCAAGGCACAATATCCCACTCCTGGCCTCCATAGATTTGTGGCCATGTAATCATGCAAGATCCATTCTTTCCAACTTCAAGACCCCCACATGGCCGTCAGTAGTCCAAACACGGTTCAAGAGCCCAACGCCTCTTCCAAGATTCAAAGCAATCTCTTAACTAAGAGACCCTGCAAAACCAAAAATGCAAGTTAGATACGTTCGATATACAACAGCATAGGAGTATCATTCCACCCTAGACACACAGAACAAGAGGATAACAAAGAATGATCAGACCAAAGCAAGACCCAAATCCTACAGGGACAACAGTAAATCGTTTTGCTCCATGTCCAGCAGCCAGGACTTGTGATAAAATCATCTGGGCTCCAAAGGGCTGCCTAAGCCTTTCCCTCCAGCTCTGCCATCTGACACACACACAGCCTTTCTCCGGGGCCAGCTACACTCCAGGCCTACAGCTTTCCTTGGTTGATGTCCCTCTAAATGCTGGAATAGCAGCTGGAGCGTTACCTTTACAGCTTCATACAGTGGAGCTCCACACAGAGTTCCAAGCTGCCACGCGTGGCCTGGCTTTAACAGCTCCCTGGTGCACGCCTCTGTGAGACACTTACTCTTTCGTCTCTTATATCAACAGTGCCATGTCCACACGACTGCCAAGTCCCGCAGCTAGATGGAGATGCACCCTTGCCCCCTTAGGTACCACGGTGGAGGCCTTCACATGCCTTTGGCGAGAGAATTCAAATTCCTTCCTCAACGTTTCTTTTTGACCAAGGACCCCTTCAGCAACAATCCCAGCTCCAGGTCTCTTCTCTCAGACGGACTTGCATTTTCACTAGATGGAAGCCGATGGGTGGAATCATTCCCTCAAGGCACAGTTCTGTTGCCCCAGTGCAGGGGGAAAAGTTTATCATTAATATTGCTAAACTCTTCAACAAGTATAATTGCTTCTGAATCCGAATCAATGGCATTTGCAACTTTAAACTTCCTCATTTTCTTGCTAAACTGTACATTTTTGTAACTTTCTGGTCTATTTGCTGGTCCTGTGTGTGTGTGTGTGTGTGTGTGTGTGTGTGTGTGTGTGTGTGTGTGTGTGTGTGAAAAAGAGCAGTAAACAGTAAGAATGGCACAACCTCAGTGCTATCAAATCTTCAAATTTCCTCCACCAAACAAATTAATCCCTTATGCCCAATACCCTACATTCCAAAACTTATTTAAGGAAAAAAAAAAAGCAGTATTGGTAAATCTCTAGAACATAGTCAAACTTCTGAAATTCCTCCTTTTGAAAACGTAACGTGATTTCTAAACACATGCTGGTATGCACGGTTCCTATCACCCTAAGCACCCAATATGTTCCATGATTCCCCCGTGTGTCATCTGCCTTTGGCTCAGCAGCGACTGTCTGAACGGATCCTATGGATTCATCAAGCTTTGTCTGTAGCTCTCTGCATGCGGCAGCTGCAGATACCGAGAGGCTTTGTTAAGAACTACGGCACCTGCACTAAAACCGAGAATGTGTTTGTCTGCAGTGACTGGGAAGCCCTCTTTTGTTGGCTTTACTTTAGCAATAGCATCTTGTGTTTAGATGTTCCTCAACCAAAAGCAGTTTGGCTTAAGTATCACTGGGTAACCATCCTGACCATGAATCTGGAGGAGGTTAGCCAGAACTGTTACGGCAGCCTTAAATTCAGGATTATATATGGCCAAATTGATCAGTGTTTGTAGTTGTCAGGATTCATGTGTGTGTGTGTGTGTGTGTGTGTGAGAGAGAGAGAGAGAGAGAGAGAGAGAGAGAGAGAGAGAGAGAGAGAGAGAAAGAGAGAGAGAGAGAGAGAGAGAGAGAGAGAGAGAGAGATCAGGTACTAAGTCCTTGTATCTTTCAGCATTATCTCCATATTCAGGTTTCATGGCTAAACTAAGCATCCAGTCAATTTCTTTTTGCCTATCCTGAATCTTGAAGGATAATGAACATCTCCTAGATACTTTTTTTAAAGAATGTAGCCAGCTGCTGCTATGGATGTTATCAAGTTAGCTATCTTCCACCTTTAGTGTCTGATTTCCTGGTTTTCAAGACAAACAATAAAGTTTCTAAATTCTGTTTCATCTTTGCAGCTGAAACCCAAGGGATCTGTGGTAGCTCACTGTTGTAAGCTTGGATCAGAGCATGGTCCCTGCTGTTCACACTGGCTGCCTGGGTGCCAGGACAGGAAAAGCCAGTTCTCAATAGACAGGTACAATGTGGTCATATTCTTTGCCAGCATATAGCTGGAACAACTCTATCTCAATTCTTGTTATAAACTTTGTTCTTTCCTAAAATCTCCTGAGTCAGGCTTCCAGTGTCCATATTTCTCTCCACATTCTGGTCTTCCAAACATCCATCAGAATGGCCTATTAAACTTTTCCAGAGTTTTTCTAGCCCACAGCTCCAAATTCTTCCAAATTACTCTGGCAAAGCAGTTCCAAGGGCCAAGTACCATATAGTCAGATTTATCACAGCAACACCCGACTCCTGGTACTAATCTTCTATATTATTGGTACTATTCTTCTTGTGATCAAATAGCTGCTAATAAACAATCTTCAGGAAGAAAGACATGATGGGGTTTCAGTCATGAATTTGACACAATCTAGAATCACCAGGGAAGAGTCTTAATGAAAAATTTTCTAGATCAGGTTGGTCTGTGAATCTGTGAGATATCTCTGAGAAATGTTCTTGATTATGTTAATTGATGTGGAATGGACCATTCCACACTGGTCAAGACCACTAGTCCCTGAGTTTGGGTCATGAACGGTATAAAAACAATGAAAGTAAGTACAAGCACACATTCATTTACTCGATACTTATAGGTATAGACCTGACTTGCTGCTTCAAGTTCCTGCCGCTGTGACTTTACCACTTTGATGGACTTTCTTTCATAAATTGTTTTTGTTGGGGTGTTTTATCACAGCAACATACAGTGGAACTGTATTGGTTGCTTTTTGTTTCTGTGATAAAATGCCATGACCAAGAGCATCTTTAGAAGGGTCACCTTGGCTTAGGATTCCAGAGGGAGCAGAGTCTAACATGGCAGCAAGAGCAGGAAGCTGAGAGATCACATCTCAGCTGCAAACAGGAAGCAGAGAGACTGAATTAGAAGTTAAGCAAGACTATAAACCCTTAAAGCCCACCCCCACTGATGCACCTTTTCCAGCATGCCTGCACTTTCTAGAAGATTTCGTAACCTTCCCAAACACTGACACCAACTGGCTTCAAATACCCAAGCCTATGAGAAACATTTCTCATTCAAACTACCACGAAACCCACGCAAAAGATTCATTTTGACCCACAATGTACGAAGAGATACAGACCATCATAGCGGAGAAGGCATGGCAGCAGGAGGAGCTGGCTAGTGTTTTGCAGTCAGAAAGCAGAGAACAGACAGGAAGTGGGATCAGGCTATAAAGTCTCAAAGCACTAACCGCAGAGATGACCAAGCAGTTAAGAGAATTTGCTGCTTTTCCAGAGACAACTCACAACTACCTGTAACCAAGTCTGAAGGCGGGATGTGAGGCAATCTTCTGGTCTCTGAAGGTGTGTACACACATGTGGAATACACACACACACAGAGAGAGAGAGAGAGAGAGAGACAGACAGACAGACAGACAGACAGACAGACAGAGATGGAGACAGAGATAGAGAGACAGAGAGAGACAAAGAAAGATAGAGACAAAGAGACAGAGAGACAGACAGAAACAGAGAGAGGGGTTTTAAAAAAAAAACCCTCACCATCACCCCCAGAGATCCACTTCCTCTAGCTGGAAAAGTTATACAGCCTTTCAAATCACCACCACAGCCAAGGACCAAGCAGAGAAGCCTATAGGAGACAGTGTACATTCAATCACAATTGTGAACCCAGGAAGCAGAGTGTTGAGACGCTGTCCTGACTCCTCTTCAAACACACAGATGTGTGAGCTGCAGGCACCCAGAAGCTGTACATGATGAAGACATTGGCCTCTCCTAAAAGAAACCCACATTTCAGTTGTGTTTTGTTTCACTTTGTTTTAGGCTTTTAATTTTCATTATTTTAGTTTTTGAGGTGGGCTTCATGCAGGCTGGTCGCAGACTCACTTATGTAGCCAAGGACCTTGAACTTCTGATCCTCTGGCCTCCATCTCCCAAGTGCTGAAACTGTAAGCATATACCACCACACCCAGCAATAAACCCACACTTTAATCTCAACTTTATTGGAAAGCAGAAGGAACAGAATTCAAGGCCTCTGGACTCAAATCCCAAATGCTGTCTTATCCTAAGCAAGTCCCGTAGTCTGGCTACATAATAGAGGCTCACTAAATGACCAGTGAGTGGAATTCACCACATGTTCTACCATGGGTTACTGTGTGCCACCCACCTGCCAATTCCAGGCCCTCCTGGCGAGTAGGCTTTTCTCCCCTTTGCATGCACTTTCTCTCCTACTGGGTAATGTGCACATTCAAGGTTCTTGGACCAATTAAAAGTTCAGCATCCCAACCCTATCTTGCTCAATCCCCTTAAATGGAGTATGTTATCCTTTGGTCTGTATTTTCTTCATTAACCGCTTTGGGGTTCTTATAACATGGCCGCCTGTGTGCTCCACCTCCACTGCATCATGTGTCTCTAAAGGGACGAGCCTGGATTTGCAGCTCACTGTCTCTCCAGGACATAGTGTATCTTGCCACTTACTAGGCCATTGTGAAGATCCATTTGTTGGCTGGATGGCTGTCTGGATGCCTGAAGACAGGTCCGTACAGGACCCCATCTGCAGGTCACTGTCTGGGGGTGTTCCCAGGCTAGACACATATAACATTCCAAGAATTTAGTCTCACAGATAATTGGTGCTCATTGTAGAGAAAACAACATAGTCACAGTCTCTTATTTTATTTATCATTGGGGGAAGATTTGTAGAGGTCAGGGGACAGCCTTCAAGAGTCAGTCCCCTCCCTCTACTGTGGATTCCAAGGATCAAACTCGATCACCAGCCTCGCACAACAAGACATTCACCCACTGAGTATCTCACTCACTCGGTCAGATTAAAAAAAAAAAACTTTCAATATTTTAGGACATCATTTCAGACACTTCCATTAAAGTACCTCCCTCTGTACTCCCCTCTACAGACAAGGGAGCTCTCAGAGAAGAGGCGGCATGATGCAGTGGAGGTGGAGCACACAGGCGCCCATGTTATAAGAACCTCAAAGCAGTTAACAAGGAAAATACAGACAACCCACTCATCTTCCTAGGAGCTATCCTTTCCTTCCTTGGCTAACTTAGGATCTCCCATATTAGGTCAAGAGGCCCCCACTTCCGGTTTTGGCTGATGGGTACAAGGGAGAGGGTCTTGACTCAAACCAGGCCAGTCACGGCTCTTGACTACGCCACTCACAGTTCAGAGTTGGATATTCAACTCGAGGTGGCCAGTGTATTTCTTAGGATACATGGAGTTCGTGTTACACACAGCTACTGGTAGATACTATACCGTGTCTCCAAACCTTGCTGGATATTTTGGTCTGCCATAGAAAAGAAGGCTGACACGCATAGAAAGACAAACATAGCTGAGGGAGAAGGTGTCTTGGAAAATCCTGGATTTTAAGAAGTCTATAGGTCTGGTTACATTAGGCTCCTTCTCCTTGCCTCTCTAACTTGCTGTTGGATTCCAAGAACCAATGAACCTTCCCTCATGGAGAAGAATATCTGTCACTTGCTGTTAGGAATACCAACAGACACACAGCATGCAGTGGACCCAAGTCCATATCAATCACAGCATCCCTGCATTGTCTATGAGCAGAAGGGTACTATCTGCATTTCCCGTTGTTGGGAATCTCGACTGTGCTAACTGGTGCTACTAGACATCCTCCTGGTGCTTCTAGACATCTTCCTGACTTCATCATTGCTCATACCCATTGTTTTATTAGAATGGCTTCCTAGTTGGGGATTGTTCTGCAGAAGGCATTCACACTGAAAGGCTTCTTGTGGCCTCCATGCCCTGAGACTGCCCCCCCCCCAGGCATTTATGCAGTAACATCATTTTAAACGGAGTTGCTGTTGTGAGTGACCCTTGTTGGTCCTTTGGGAGAAGGGTACAGGTTTGGTATCTGATTTGCCTGTAACTGTGCCCAAAATTCAGTTGAAAAGTAGGTGTGGGGTTAGCTGTGGTCATGAGTATTTTCAAGGGATTCTGTAAACACGGGGTGTGTCCCTAAACGCCCAGTGGACTCTGGTCTTGCTGGGTGTATGCTATGGACAAAGCTAGGCTCAGCCTCACAGTCGCTGGCTGGGACTCATGGGCTTAGGCCAGATGGAGAAGGAACGTGTCTCAGAGGACACATCTGACGTGACACCAGGGAGCAGAGCTGTGAGCTCAGGGGACGAGTTGATCAACCCTCCATATGCCCAGTGCTGGGGAAACAATAAGCAAAGGCACACAGAGTCCCCTCTGCCCTGCGCTTGCAGCCTATTGCCAAAGAGTAGGTGACAACAAGGGTAAGGGTCATGTGAGGTCAGTGCCGGTGGCTCGTCCTGGTCTCTGGAACCTTCCTGGAAGCTGAGGCTTAAAGGTGTGTACCAGGGATGAAGAAGCGTCACAAAGGGGAAAACCCCAATTCTGCTCACAGCTAGAAGGAAGGAAGAACTAGAGCAGCCAATGCACAGAAAGAGTCTCACATGGTTTAGACACATAATCCACCAATGGCTGAAAGCAGCAGACGTGGCAAAGACTGTTCTTCCCAGCCTGGCTTAGTGTGCCATGCTAAAAAACTCCTGCCCCAGGGCCAGGGGAGAGCTCTGGGAGAATGAATATAGCAGGGGAAAGGTATCATTCGGTTCTTGAGAGGGAGGCAAGAACAGGAATACTAGTAGAGCCAACGTCTCTGGTGTCACTGTGGCCTGTCCCACGTCCAAGCCTGTTTAAGATCTTTTCAGCCTGTGACACCGATGCCCGGCCCCTCCCCGAATCCATCTCCAACCAGTGCCTTCCCACGCTCTGGTCTCCGGCCATATTGACCGTTCCTTCATGGTAACCCAGAAGCAGAGAGGAGAATCTGGGATAAGAAGCATTCCTCTTGGAAGACACAGCCCAGGCACTGTGCTTCCTTTAAGTGGGCCTCACCTCCAGATAGTTCATTTGCCTATGAGGTCAGTAAGTTAATCCATGGAGGAGATCAGAGCCCTCCCCCATGTTCCAGTTGTCTCCCAGTAGCTGTGCCAGCAGCTGGGGCCAAGCCTTCAATACCTGAGCCCTTAGGGCGCTTCATAGTCAAGCCATTACATTGCCTCTTCTAGTCTTGGAGACAAGCAAGCTCTTTCTCTGCAATAAAGCCCAAGAACTGGACATGCCATGCTCTGCTCATGTTTGACATCTACTGTCAATGAAGCTGCCCCGTAGAGGCATTTCCTGACCCTAAAACCCCAGACAGCTATCACTGTTAGCATCTTTTGAAGCTCAAGACTCATCTCATTCAACCACAGCCAGGAGTTGGATGTTGATTATCGTGTCGCCCAATGGACAGCATCAGGCTGGGACTGTGGTAGGCACCTGCGTGGGGCAGGCACAGTAGCAGGTGTCCAGTAAGTGTCATGGCAAAGACTGGGGATGAAGCAACCACCAAGAGTTTGAACTTAGAGCCAGTGAGATGGTTCAGTGGGTGAAGGTACAACCTTCCCACCCCCATCCTAGGAATGAACCTACATAAAGGTGGAAGGAGAAAACTGACTCCTCCACACGGTTGTCCTCTGACCTCTGCATAGGTGTCATGTCACACATTTTCACACATATATCACACACACACACACACACACACACACACACGATGATGATGATGATGTTGATGATGGTGATGATGATGATGATCTTGAAGTAACCCAGAGCACAGGTTCTAAATCTCAACTTCTTCCCTTGCTATGCCCCCTACAGTGCTCTCTATCCCTCCTACCATGCTTGATAACCCCCCTGCCTTGCTTTTTAGGCCACCCATCTAAGTCGTGTGGCCTAAGTTTTCTCCATAAAGCAGAGCTAATCATGCTGGCCTCTCAGGAAGACAGGAACTGTAAGGACCAAGTGGAAATACATGCACACACATTGACTCACTCAGCACTTGACACAAGTCAAGGCCAACCAGAGATGATGTCACTCAGAAGCCTAACCACAGTCCTGGGTGGGGCAGACACGCTCCGAAATCCCCATCCTGTGGGTGAATCCAAGGCCCACGGACCTTAGTGACTGGCTCAGTCACTCTCCCCCCAGAGCTAGGCCCTCCTCCACTCTGGCATTGAAGGTAACATAAATACAAGATCAATGACCAGAGAACTAGTATGAGCCATGCTTTAATTGCCACCACACCCATCTCCTCCATTCATAAACCCTAAGTTTAGGACAGTGTGGAAACCACTGGGATATACAAATGCCAGTGGCTATTAATAACCATAAAGGAGAAAAAGCAAGGATTTGATTATATACAAATTTAAACTTCAGTATAACAAAAGATAGTGCCAACAAGCCCAAAAGATAAATGAGGTGCAGGAGAAGATATTTCAACTTTATATGGCAAAGATTCACTACCTTGGTCTAAACATGTTCTGGCTGGGAAATGGAAGGACCATGAATGGCCCAAGGGGAAGTGGACAAAAGACCATGAATTGTTTTCAGAAGAGAAAATGAAAACAGGCAAAAGCACAGGGCTGGCAGCTCTTGCTATGATCCCAGCACTCAGGAGTATCAGTAGAGACCAGCCTCAGCTACATAGAGAATTCCAGGTCAGCCTGAGCTACATAGTAAGACTCTATCCCAAGAAACAAAAACAGATCCCAGAGCTTTAGTTTAATTCTAGAGTGCTTGCTTAGCAAAGTCCCGGGTTCAATACACAGCAGCACATGAAAAAAGACACAATGGCACAAGCCTATAATGCCAGTACACAGGAGGTGCAGGCAGGAGGTTAAGACCATCTTTAGCTACATAGTAAGTTTGAAATCAGTCTTGGATACATGAGACACTGGCTTAAAAACAACAGGTCTGGCAAGGAAAAGGCATTTGCCACTAAGGCCTGATGACCTGGTCCACCCCGAGACACTCCTGGTGAAAGGAGAGACAGCATCCCATGGGTTGTTCCTGGCTTTCACTTTGTGCCTTGGGACCTATGCACAAATGTGCACACATGTGCATGCACACATAAAAATAATAAAATGTAGTAAAAACTAGCAAAACAGAAATGAGCACTAAATATGTAAATAGAGATAGAACTTAAAATAATAAACTACTCTACACCTTCTAATACTCACAAAAGAGGAAAATGGTAACATTTATGGCTGACAACAACATAAAATAACTTTACATATCTATTATTAGTCTGTGAAACATCACATCCTTAACAAAAATTTTCCAAAATATCATCATACACAAAAATAAATGTATGAGGACTGGGGATGCATACCAACTTTCAGAAATGAAAGCAATTATATAGAGAAATAAGTAAATGATAATAAACAGATAAAGATGTTAGATCAATCCATAGATAGATAGATGATAGATTTGGATGGATAATTGATAGATAGATAGATAGATAGATAGATAGATAGATAGATAGGTTTGGATGGATGATAGATCTCCATGGTAGGCAGATGACAGATAAATGATAGACTGATTCATAGCTAGGTAGATAAGTAAGTAGATAGGTAAACAAATGGATGGTGAATAGCTAGAGGTACCCGTGCAACATTTCTGTAATAGCAAGGAAAACAAAACTTTGCACCTCTATAGTGTGTAGCTACTAAAACAAATACAATATTTCTATGCTTTATAATTTAAGATTATCACTAACTCATCTGAAAGAAAAGAGATGTAAAAGAAAATGCTTGTGGTTAGACAACATTTTGTAGAAACCAACAAGTAAATCACCCTGGACACGTAAAGATAGACAGAGGTGATAAATGTTCTAATCACTGTGTCAGAGGAGTCTGATCGGATGCAGATTCCTCTTCAAGTCTGAGTTGCTGCAAGCAGTGCAGATGATGTTGCCAATACGCACTGTCCGAAAGCAAGGTTTCCTGCTCAGCCAGTCTTGGGAAACCTTATGTATTCACACTTGCCCTACTTTAGTTTCTACAAAGTCTGTCCTGAGTGAAAAGGGGGAGTTAATTGTCTTCTGAACGCCTTCTTCTGATTGACTCCTTCCCTTGCTCTGCTTCCCAGCTCTTTGAGAAAAGAAATCTTAAATTGTTATTATTTTAGTATTATCGTAGATAGATAGATAGATAGATAGATAGATAGATAGATAATTGATGGATGGATGGATGGATGAATGGATTGGTAGGTAGATAGAAAGAAAGCACACATATGACAGAGATTCAAAATATTATAGTTATACAACGGAAAATGGTCTCATTCCCTCCCTAATGTCCTACCACAATTCTACTGTGGAAAACAATTAATATTGCAGATGCTTGAATTTCTTTCTCAAAGAACTTCATGTAGATACTGTAGGTCTTATCTTTAAAATTGGACAAATGCACACACAGAGACAAGCATTTCTCCATGGAATGCAATTTCCATTCTTTCCATCCATTAATTTAGATCCAAGGCTACAGCTCCTTCAAAAACCCATCCCCCAGCCATGAAGAACCTTAGCTGCCCACTCCCCCACCCGCCCATGGGTCCACTGAGGTCTACAAACAAGTCCTTATTGATCACTCTCTCTGTGCCAGGCACAGGGCTCGAGGCCAGGGATAAAGAGGTGACAAGATAAGGTCCTTGCTCTCACCCTGCTCACCTTCCAGGGAGGGACAAAGAAAAGAGGCAGAAGAGGAGCCACAGAAGGGATCCAACCGACTGCAGACAGACGGATGCTGCACCCAGAGAGATCCATGCTCTCCCATAAGGAGGGGAGAGAGGGAGGAAGACTAGAGGACTGGGGAGCAGAGAGGAGAAAGTGAAAGAGAAAGAAACTATTTTGGAGGGGCAGGCATGAAAGACCCTGAAGACAGTAGGATTTAAGAACTGCACATAAGTAGTATTCAATGTCACTGGCCCTCCTGGGTTCCCGAGGAGAGTTTCCCACTTGTCCTACCACATCTTGACTCTAGAGATAAGGAGGACAGGGTTAGGGCTCCACAGTTGCTGGTAAAAGCCAGGTAGATGTTGGGGGATGGATTTCAGCTCTCTGTGTCTTTGTCTCATCATCTGGAACATTTGACGTTAGATAGAAATAATGTCAAGTTAGTAGGTAGTGGTGGTGCACAGCTTTCATCCCAAACACTGGGGAAACTGGGCGAGGTGAATCTCTGAGTTCAAGGCTAACCTGGTCTACAGAATGAGGAAACACTCTGTCTTAAAAAAAAAAAATAACAAGAAAGACAGACAGAGTGGGGGAGGAAGGAAGAAAGGAAGGAAGGAAGGAAGGAAGGAAGGAAGGAAGGAAGGAAGGAAGGAAGGAAGGAAGGAAGGAAGGAAGGAAGAAAGGAAGAAAGGAAGAAAGGAAGGAAGGAAAGTGTCACATTCATCAAGTTCCTAACACTCTGGTAGCTATTAATTGGTTATAAAATAGAGACTGGCAAAAACAATGATGGTATCGGATGCGCTGTTAAACATGGCATCAAAGCCTTGGCAGAGAAAAATTTGACTAAAATCATCTTCGTTAAAATTAGAACTCTTTGCTTGACAGTGGACACCGTAGTCAGAGCACAGTGCAGGGTAGGGTCCTGTAAGTCGCCTCTCACAAAAGGCTTACATGCAGACAGGGTAGGACAGCTGCACCTTCAAGCCCAGCATCTGGGAGGCAGAGGCGGGAGACTGCCTGAGACTGAGATCAGCCCGACCAGGGTATGAAACCGCACCTCGAAACTAAATAAATGAATACAAAACCTGAAAGATTCCTATAGAGCATATAAAAGGATTTTTTTTAATTTGACAATAAGAAGACAGACAAGGCAGGACTGAGCATGGGGCTAACACACCTCTAATGCTGACCCTTGGACACAGAGGCAAAAGATCAAAAGTTCAAAGCCAGTCTGGTCTGCATAGCAAGTTCTAGGCCCGTAAGGTCCATTTTGAGAGTCTATGTCAAGCCAAACAGAATGGGGGTAGGGGAGCAAACCAATTAGGAAACAGGCCAAAGTTTGATTTGACAGTTCATCGAAGAAAAAAAACTGAGGAGGGCAAACCAAAAACACATGGGAAGCTACCCTACAGAGCTTAGGGTAGCTCAGTTGTAGAGGACTTAGCCGATGTGCATAAAGCTGTGGGGTTCTGTCTCCACAGCTATATAAACAAAGATATTTAATTGTATTAGCTTATGGGGGATTGCAAAATAAAGCCATGAGACAACATTCTTCACCAGATCATCATCATCATCATTATTATTATTATTATTATTATTATTAAAAATCAGTTTTCTTGAGACAGGTTCTCACTTTGAAGCTATGACTGGCCTGAGAATTCTAGCTAGAACTAACTCTGTAGACCAGGCTGGCCTTGAACTCACAGAGATTTGTCTGCCTCTGCCCCCTGAGACCTGGGATTAAAGGTGTGCGCCACCTGGCCCACAGCACCAAAACAACTTTTTTTAAACTGGAAAGAGAAAAAAATAAATAGCCAGGCAGTGGTGGCGCGCTCCTTTAATCTCAGCACTTGGGAGGCAGAGGCAGAGGCAGGCAGATTTCTGAGTTCTAGGCCAGCCTGGTCTACAGAATGAGTTCCAGGGCAGCCAGGGTTATACAGAGAAACCCTGTCTTGGGGGGGGGGGAGGAAGAAAGGGGTCTGGAGCTAAGGGTGCAGTTCAGCTGGCAGACTGTTCACATAGTGTGCAGGCACATGTGAAAACAGCCCGTGAGGCCAGCTTCTCAAAGGTGGAAGCAGGAAGATCAGAAGTGTGCTCTAGGCTTCTCTATGTCAAAAAGTCCCTGTTGAAAAGGAAAAGAAATAGAAAAGCCCCAAGCCTGGTGTGGCGGTTCACACTCACGGTCCCAGATGTAGGAAAGCTAAACACAAAGGTACTAGGAGTTTGATGCCAGCCTAGGCTGCAGAACAAGATCTTGTTTTAAACATAAATACAAAACAACCCTCCCCAAACTCTGCTGATGCCAATTGCTAGCCGAATACAGGTGGACTGGGACTGCAGAAGGCCCTGTCGGTCTGGCAGTTACTTCTATGTTACACTTGACAAGAGTTCGTCACCCCTCTTTAGGTAATCTCCCTAGAGAAACTAAAACTTACTTTCACACAGAAACTCTGCACCAGTGTTTATAGCAGCTCTCAATAATTGCCACAAACCAGGAACAACGGCATATCCTCTAGTAGGTGGGTGGGTAAACCCTGGCACACCCCACAGAGCAAGGTACAAATGCTGAACCGCAACAACTGAATGAACACCCAAAGCCACTCTCAAAAGGGGACATTCTGCTGGGCAGGGGGCACATGCCTCTATCCCAGTATGTGTGAGGCGGAGACAGGAGGATAATGAACTTGAGATCAGCTTGGGCCAGACGATTTCTAAATGGACTTTGGAGCTGGGAAGGTAGCCCAGCCAGCAGGGTGCTCACCTAGTGTTTGTGAAGCCCTGGGTGTGATTCTTAGCCCTGCACAACTTCTGGCACAGGCCTGTAATGCTAACACTCAGGAGGCAGAGACGGGAAGATGAGAAGTTCAAGGTATAGGATCCTGCCTCAAAATACAAGTGATATTCTAACTGATTTCATGTACAAAATGATCTTTCCAGCCCATAAAGCTGATCTATAGGCCAATAGTGGTAGCTCTTACAAAAATCTACTGCACCCTATGTCAAAACTCATAAAATGGGGTACCAACAAAAAGCCAGTTTCAACACATGCTAGTGAAAAGAATTAGACGATTAAAAGTAGCCAGTGATCCTGTCTTTCCATCTCAGCCCCTCACTACCAAGCTCCCTACAGCAATAAACTTTTTTTTAATATTTTTTATTCGATATATTTTTTATTTACATTTCAAATGATTTCCCCTTTTCTTAAAGGGGAGACACTTCCATGTCACGCATTTATGGCCAATAGAGAAGAAAGAACGCATTTGATTGGAAGAGAGAGAGGAAGGGGGAGGAGGCCATACAGAACTACGCAAAGTAGAAAAAAGATGACAGGGATCCCAGCCTCCACCCGCACCATTTCAAAGTAATCCTACCGTTTGTTGCCTCATCAGGTCCAGAATTCACATCGTGACGTTTATTCTGATTGATTGTTCAGGGAAAACAGGAGGTGGTGGGTGGGGCGCCGAGGGAGTGTGACTGTGATATCTATGACACCAATGGCAGTCACAGACTGCCCGGTCCTCTCCTGTCCCTGTCTGAGGGGCCTTGTCTCTCACATCAGCCTCACTGGTACCTGTCACTCCTGTCGGCCCAGGCTGCTGCTTCCCACCAGCCAATCCACAGTTAGGGCTCACCTGATGTTTTGCTACTTACTGTCCTTCATTCGCATGTTCTGAGCACCTACTATGTGCTGTCTGGGCCGGCTGAATTGCACAAGTACTCTAGTGAGTACCCACTTACTTTACAGCCAGAGTCACAGATACTAATCACAAAACAATTCTTGCATGCATTTCCATAGCCCCTGTGCGGGAGTGCACAAGATGGAAGTATGGTGGTGCTGAGACCAAACCTGGCCCGGGCTTCCTGCAGACATCCCCGCTCAGCTGAGACCTACAAGGTGGACAGAAGTGGACCATTCAGAGCAAGGGGGAGGGTATTTGAAGCAAAGCGCACTGCACAGGCAATGTCGCAGAGGTCAACGAGGCTCATATGCATTGTGGTGACATTTAGGCAAACACTGACCTAGCATACTTTTCCCCTTCCATTTGAATTGGTATGTTTCTGGTTAGGGCCCAGTGCACACACCTGGAGCAGAACAGATATAAACCAGTGGTCCGGCAACATCATTCACACTGAGGGTCCAATCGGGCAGCCTAACCATCCTGTGTCACTTCACTTGTAAACTGGACTGGGAACATCTAATATGACCTTCTAGGACTGTTGGGATCCATCAGGATTAGCCATGCACAGTTGAGTAAAGTCATGAGCCCAATGCCCATCCCTGGCAGAGCTCAGCACAGCAGAGCTAATGCTGCCAGGAATATTTAGGAAGGAGCCCAGACCCCTTGCTCTGGAGGTGAAGTCTTCTCTATGGCTAAATATGAGGCTAATACAAAGCCAGGAAGGGTCTTTGGGGCCCTGGACTCTTGTAGACAAAGCATAGGCAATGACTCAGTAGGAATAATATTCCCTGTGCCTGTGACAAAAGTCTCAGGAGAGGGTTCATGTCTGTCAGCGACACAGGCAGGAGAGTAGAGGACAGCTAAGACACAAGAAGGTTCCTTAGGTGACATATGTGTGCTGCCAGTTGACATGGGCCCTCACCTCTCACCCTGCCCCCATTCCTAAAGCTGGACTCTCTTCTGTAGGATTCCAGTCATGCTCTCTGTAATGGGAGCCCCCCCCCCCCACTATGTGTTCTCTAGGCCAGGGAGTCACGGGTTTTGCCCTCCCAGAAAAGCACCTTTGCTCCAGTGGGGAAAATGCCTTTGGGCTGATAAAGACTTGCCGTGTCCAGTTATGGTAGGAATATTGCAAAGGGGTGAAGCTATTTTTTGCCACAAGCTCTATCTCTCCAGCAGGCACAGTGACATTACTGGAGATCCAAATAGTCCCAGCCATAGAAGGTCACAGAGCTGAGGGCAAGTCTAGCTCTCCAAGAGCCACACTAAAGAAAGAATTATTCTCGTTGCCAGTTTGGAGTGGAGGGGACAGAGGCGGGAGGTCTGGGGACTTTTGAACTGCCACCTCTTCTGTCTTGTCCCAAACCCATCTCACTGTCTACAAGACCTCTGTTGAACCAGCTTACCCTTGTGCCCTAGTCTGGTGGCAAACGTTTATTTTTAGTCTGTGATTCCTAAGAATGCGGGTGGGCCCTTGCGGAGCAGGGGGAGGGAGGAGGGAGGAGGAAGAGAAACTTGAGGGCCTGGAAGGCCAGGGAGGACATAGGCCAGTTCAAGGGCAGTTTTAGCCCCGAGATAGCCTGCTGCAGAGACAGGGCCAAGTCCTCTCCCTTTTCCGCCTACCCTAAGGAAGCTCATATCCTTTCTTGTGTTCCCCTTTTTCTCTGAGTGCTTTGGAGACCCATGAGCTTTCTGTTTCTCTTGCTATTTGGGGTTCTCCTGCTCAGTTGCAATAGGCACAAAGCAGGACTCAAAGACACTCTTCCGTGTGTGAAGAGAGGTGCCTAGCTCCAGGTCCTCAGACTGCCTGACACCATAATGGAACATTAAGAAAGATTCGCAGCCAGAAGGGTAGGTTTCACTCCTTCTTCCCATAGGCACGAAGCTTGAGCAGTAGAAGAACCAGTATAGGGAAGCAATTGAGAATTAGAAACTCTTACAAAACCATAACCATTGTCTCCAGTTCCTGCTTCTTTTCTGAGAAGTTCTCTGGAGCCCCTGGGGCCTCGCCTTGGCCTGGGTGATCCACACGGGGGATGCCTGTCTTGCTTTTCACCTTCTTATTCTCCTGACCTTCTCCCCAGCATACCCAGGCCCCGTTCCACTGCCTGCAGGAGATCCTGCCGTGCTGACTCAAATCTTGGCTCCATCATACACCAGCCATGTGACTCCTGGCAAGAAGCCCTGCCCCCAGCAAGAGATTGGGAAAGGTCTGTGGAGGGTGGTGCTAAGGACTCCCAGGAGAGTGTGTAAAGTGACTGGTGCATAGTAGCTGCTTAATAAATGGTTGCGTTTGGTGCATAGTAGCTGCTTAATAAATGGTTGAATTTCGTGTGTGTGTGTGTGTGTGTGTGTGTGTGTGTGTTTTAACCCATTCAATAATATTCCTTCTTACTATATATCTGATCACTTTTCCTACTTTGCCTGCCAGGCTGCTTTAATATTTTATAAATTACTTGCCCGCCCATTAGCTCATCTCCTCATGATGTCTTGAAGGCTTGGTCATTATATATGATCATTCCCATTACACAGATAGAGACACACTTGATCCAGAAGAATATCTGCTCACCCTCACGCCGGCACAGCAATATGAGGGCTGCCCCGGCTATCACTCACAATAACATGGCCTATAAAGTGTTATCCAATACAACCTGTTTCAGTCCCTCACTGGTAAAATGGGGACTTGTGCTGTGGGGCATCTAATGGAAAGTGGAATTCTACAGTTAAGCTGCTTTTGTTTTGTTTGGGGTTTTTCTTTGTTTGTCTATTTGTGGCTTTTTTGTTTTTGTTTTTTGAGACATGGTATCACTATGTAACCCTGGCTAGCCTAGTACACATAGAGATCCACCTGTCTCTGCTTCCTGATTAAAGGAGATTAAGATAAAAGTGTGAACCACAAGCGGGAGGTGGTGGTGCACACCTTTAATCCCAGCACTTGGGAGGCAGAGACAGGCGGACTTCTGAGCTCAAGGCCAGCCTGGTCTAAAGAGTGAGTTCCAGGACAGCCAAGGCTGCACAGAGAACCTCTGTCTTGGAAAACCAAAAAAGAAAGAAAGAAAGAAAGAAAGAAAGAAAGAAAGAAAGAAAGAAAGAAAGAAAGAAAGAAAGAAAGAAAGGAAGGAAGGAAGGAAGGAAGGAAGGAAGGAAGGAAGGAAGGAAGGAAGGAAGGAAGGAAGGAAGGAAGGAAGGAAGGAAGGAAGGAAGTGTGAACCACCAAGTCTAGCTTGTCTGTCTGTCTCTGTCAATATGTCTGTCTGTCAGTCAGTCTGTCTGTCTGTCAATATGTCTGTCAGTCAGTCTGTCTGTCTATATGTCTGTCTGTCAGTCTGTCTGTCTGTCTATATGTCTGTCTGTCTATATGTCTGTCTGTCAATATGTCTGTCTGTCTGTCTGTCAACATGTCTGTCTGTCAGTCATTCTGTCTGTCTGTCTATATGTCTGTCTGTCAGCAGCTTGCTCAAAGGATCTACTGCTTCTGCCTTCTGAGCTCAGGAAGAATAGGTAACCACCATGCCCACCCGGCATTTTTTGGGTGCCAGGGATCTGAGCTCAGCCATCTTACCAGTCTTGTAGGCTTTTTAAAAATGGTGTGTGTGGACGTGTACCCATGGAGACCAGAAGAAGGTGATCCCCCATTTGAATCTGAAAGAACAGTCACTGTTCTTAACAGCTGAAGCAGCTCTGCAACCTCGGTTTGTTTTGTTGATGTTTTGTTTTTGCTTTGTTTTCATTTTTTAAGAAATGATTTTTCTCTGAGCCCAGGATCTCCTCAACCTCAGGACCCTCCTGTATCTAAAAGAGAGGGATTACAGATGTGCTGGGCCCCACTCAGCCTCATCTATGCTTTCAATAAGTAAAAGGGTTCCTTTCTCTCAGAAAAGAGACCTAGGATCTCTGACAGGGAAATGGATGGCTCTGGTTCCCAGAAGGTCCCCAGACCACCCCTTCATGTCCTAACTCTCTGGGACGTTGATGTCTCCAACCAGAACTGATTTTAGCTGAGTGGGGGGGTGAGGGGAGGTGGGGGGGCGGGTGAGGGTGGGACGTGTGTGTGCCCAGAACAGAAAGGAAGGTTGCTGCCAGTATGAACACCCTGTGGGGAAATTTTGCCAGGGTGGGGTGGGTACAGAGTTAAAGGAGGATTAAAATGGGCACAATCCCTTTCTATCTAGGTCACCAGGTATTAACTTAGGGACATAAAATGTATTATGTATAAAGTGAGTTTCTCTACGAATTATCACCATCAGTAGTTTGCGTTTCCAAGTATAATCCTTTAGACAACAGTTATAAATTTGGGATCGACTGTTAATTTGTTGGGGTTTTAAAAAAGAAACAAACAGATACAGTGATGAAGCTTTTAAGTGTCTCTTATGCTTGCCTGTCTGAGAGAGCAGAAATCAGTCACACTTGATTTCTGTAAGGTCTCTGGTGTGAGGGTGTGAGGGGTGAATAAGTGGATACCACACATCTTCAGAGACATGGCTGTGTCTGTGAAGGAAGTGGCCCAAGCTCACTGAAGACACTTGTCTTTTGGAAATTACCTCATTATAAAAAGTATATGTTTAATTGGATAGTAACAGCCATTCATATTTTCCCTCTATATAATTTACAGTGCTTCTTTATTCTTAGGACAGGGCTTATCATATCACAGAAAGGAAAGGAGATAAATAAGTATTAAAACTAATTTTTTTTATAATGGTAAGATCTCATGCTGCCCAGGCTGGCCTCAAACTTGTCATATAATTAAGGATGACCTTGAACTTCCAATTCTCCTACCTCTGCCCCCCAACTGCTTGGATTACTAGTGTGTGAGAGCTTCATGCTTACGAGATGAGAACTCTACAACTAACGGAGCTAGATCCTCAGACCAAAAGCTGATTTTTGTTTCTTTGAGATTGGGTCTCAAACATTGTATAGCCCAGGCTGGCCTCGAACTCATCATCTTCCTGTCTCAGCCTAGAGCTGATCTTTATTGAGTAATTACTATGTATAGAACACTAGTTTGTTTGTTTGTTTTTGGAGGCAGAGAGTTTCTCTATATTGCCCTGACTGGCCTAGAACTTGTTACGTAGGCCAAGCTTATGCCTCCTGCTAGCTATTCACCAGCACACCCGGCAAAAGAGTCTTCAGAACTTTATAAGTTTTCATTCAGGTAATGCTTGTAACGGCCTCATATCAGAGGTACTATGATTATCCCTAGCTATGGAGTTGAATCGACTTGCCCAATACCACATGGCTACCAAGTGGACACCAAGATATGAACCCATTCTGAAAGCATAGCCATGGGTCGTTCCAGATGAAACCAGGTACCAGACATCCCTAGCCATGTAGCAAGTTACTCATGAGACCAAACCTGGGCGATCTATCTCCCTCCATCCTTGGGGACTGATGGAAGTATGGGGAACCCTCTTAATCCCAACCCTTCCACCAAGGGACCATTTAGATAGTTAATGGGAACATAGCCACTTTCCAACTAAATGTTGCTTTAGATTTTGATCTCAGGGCCATTTTAAACTCTCTGGGCTTTCAATTTGAAAGCATTCTTTCTTTAATCCCTTTTATGGATTATGAGGTCACAGGGGCAAGAAAAGGCCAATTTTCTCCCCATTCTACCTCTTCGGTCCTGCACTAATGCATCTGTCTGGAGCCTTGTGACAAAGCAGGGGAGTGGAATCCTGGCCCCGGCCTTTGCAGCAAACTCCTTCCTTCACCACAGACTTACCAAGCAGTACTTGCTGTGAACTGCATGCCGACGCGCTGAGAGTGATGCTCTGTCCTCTGTTGTCCATTTAAATGGCGAGTAAACAGAGACAGGCTAAACTAGGGGGGCTGTCTAGTAACTTTGAAGGAAACCTAATTATACTCTGGCAATAGGGCAGCAGGCAGGAGCACACACACACAGGCACACGCATATGCATGTGCACATGCACACACACACACCATCAACACTAAGATGGAAAGCTCCCAAGAGGAAGCCTGTGCTCACGGGGACACAGAGTCCTCACATTTGCAACAGTGACAATCCCCAACCCCTGGAACTGCTTCCCCTTGCTGACAGAGGCCAGGACTCTCTGCTCCACTCAAGGGACTACACTGAGTTGACACTAAGGACCCCAGACCTTCCAAAATGTCCTAAGGTTCAATTTAAGATACCACTGGAAGAGAACAAAGCTGGCCTGGCCGTGGTTGGTTAGCTTCTTTGAATCATTTCATCTTTGAGGAATTCCTCTCTTCCTTCCGCTCCTCCCTCCCCTCCCTTCCCCTCCCCTTCCCCCTCCCCCTTTCTCTCTCTCAGCTGAGAAAGACACTGGAAGCCTTAGAGCATGCTAGTCAAGCACAATGCTGAGCCATCTTCTCAGGCTCCTTTTAAAAGGCTCTTGGAATAAAATAGGCGCTAACTTATTCCCACACCATCCTCTCCTACCTCAAGTCTGACCCACCAGGAGGGTCACCCTGGAGCTACTTCCTCTTGTGCTTCTGAAACAGGATGATCCCAAGAACCACCCCTCACTGGCCTCCTCAGCATCTGGAAGCCCTTTCCCAGCCATGGATACACCCTGCCCTACAAGAACAAATGATTATACATTCGCACACCCCACGGGCCTCCAAACCCCATGGTCCTGGCTTTTCCAAAACAGCCTGAATCACCTGGCTCCAACCACTTAGTGTATTTTTAAGGTAGCTTAATCCTCTGCCTTGTTGAAAAGCAAATGTTGGTGTCTTTGCCCTAATTGAAAATCTGATTTCACTAAGGAGAAGACAGTCCTGAAAATGAAGGCAACCTGTTCTCAGCACCCAGCCAGGCTTTCTCCCTGAGGCCCCCAGGGCATGGGAAAGGGAAGACTTCTTTCTGTCTGTTCTTCTCTCTGTCGAGCTAACCTGCTGTCCTTGACTCCGCCTTCCACAGGCCTCTTCTCTCTCAGACAAACCTAAGCAGCCTCAGGGCCCTGCCGGGAGAGAGGAGGATTCTCTGTTGCACCATCAGCCCTGAGTAGGCCCGGCCACCTCACCAGCCCAGGAGGCTAATTTCCTGTCTTCCGGCTCCTCCTCGGCTCCTCTCTGTCCCCCTCTAACTGGAAGCTCTGCCTGTCATGCATCAGAGCCCCTAGCGCCGCAGTAACTCCCTCCCTCAGCTTCCCACATCTGTTCCATCAGTAGCTGCAAACATCCTCCATTCCAGGTGCCTTTCATAGCCAGATCCTGAAGCTACCCCTGCTCAAAGGTGCCTGGGCCTGCCCCACCCCCACCCCCGTTCCCAGGACCAAGTCCTCCTGCCCTGCTTGCTCCGTTCATCCTCCACCAGCCGCCCCTCTCCCGGGAGGACCATCCCAGCTTCCCCTCCCCGTCTCCCAGCCTACTTGACTAGGAGCTCCATGCTCTCTCAGCTCAGTCACCACACAATCACCTAATCCCAAATGGCCCTCTCATCTGGGAGCCCTCCGGTCATTCGCGTCCGTTTGTCCACTGGGGTATCTGTCAGAGGACCACCTCTGTGGAATGCTCATACCCACGGAGCACGTGGAGATCGTGAGTCCTCTGTGCCAATCGATCTTCATGCCCACTCCCGACATGCCCTGCCTTCATCTTACCCTAACTCCTACCCATCCAAGCTCTGAAACCCGTGTCAGCTCCCATCCTTCTATGAAGCACACCAGATCACTCCAGCCCTGCATCTGTTAAATCCAATCAAAACTGTTTGTTAAATGAGAGCACGGGAGAATCCCCATCCTGGGTAAGGCAGAGACAGAAAATGCCGACTTCTGCCCCGGAAGAGGGAAGGCAGAATTCTTGTGGGTGGGGAAAAGAATCCCCATGGGCTTTCTTAAGCTAGTAAGAGAAGAGGCAACTGGATCTACACGGGCTTATAGCTTTGCCTCTGTAGTAAATGCTGAGAACTTGAGAAGGACCCCTCTAAAGAAGGCACTTGGCTCCTTAGAGATAAGTATTGGTTGTGCCTGGCACACAATTTAAAATCTCTTTACTGTGCACACAAAACATCCACAGGTGCAAGAGTTAGTAGGGGCAGGGATGGAGGATTCAGTAAGACAACGGTGGCTCAGAGAGAGGGCCCTAGGGTGGTCGGCCAGGCACTCACACACTGATGGAGATCTCTGAAAGGAGGGGACCCTGGAGGTCAGACTGATGGCTTCAAGCCTCAGCTGAGGCCTGCTGGGGGTCTAAGCTACAGATGTTTGCCTTGCCGACTATACTGAGCTGCATTGAATTCCACAGAGAGCAACAGGAAAAGCAAGGTCCCAGAGAGCTGAGCCCCCACCCCCGGGCTGAGCCCACCCCCTCCACCCAGCCCCAGCCCCGCCTGAGAACCAGGAATAGGACTGAATTGCCTTTGAACCTTTAGAAGGCATTGAGCTTCCTGCTGGGGGCAGGGTACTTTGTCAGCCAGTTCTTAATCTTCAAGGACCCAGGGCATCAGCTCAAGTCACAGGAACCTGTGCTGGGTCCCTATCTTCTTGGTTTATTGACTCTGTGTTCCTGGCTACACTGTAGGTTCTCTGAGGCAGGGGACTGTGTCTTATTTCTTCTTAGTTACCAATGAGAGTGGGCTCAATACTGAATTGCTTTTTAAAAAAGATTTATTATCTATTTACTTGCTTACAGTGTGTGTGTGCATCTGTGTCACAGAACACATGTGAGGTCAGAAGACAACTTTTGGGAAGTCAGCTCTCCCTTCCGCCTCGTTTCAGAGTCAAGCCTGTCTGTCTCCTTTCTGCCACTGTCCTGAGTCAAGCTTCAGTCAGTTCTCTTGTCTCTGTCTCCTATCTCTCCACAGAAGAGCTAGGATTACCAACACCAGACACTACACTGACTTTCTTACTTGGGTTCCAGAGATGGACTCAGGTTGTCAGGCTAGCAAGGCAAGTACTTTTATGTGCTGAGATGTCTATCTAGTTCCGGTTTCTTTTGCTACAAAGAAACACCATGGCCAAAGTAACTTGGGAAGGAAAGGGTTTTATTTCATCTCACATTTCCATATCACAGTCCATCATCAAAGGAAGTCAAGGCAGGGACCTGGAGGCAGGAGCTGATGCAGAGGCCATGGAGGAATGCTGCTTACTGGCTTGCTCCCCATGGCTTGCTCAGTCAACTTTCTTATAGAACCCAGGATCTAACTGTCCAGAGATGGACCACCCACAGTGGGCTGTGCCCTCGATTACTAAATAAGAAGGTGCTCTATAAGCCTGCCTCAACGGAGTCTTACGGAGACATTTTCTCCATTAAGATTCTCTCTTCCCATATATGTCTAGGTTTATGATGATTTGACAAAACCAATCAATCTTTTTTTAACTTGTCTTATTTGCGCAGAACAGAATTTAACATCGTACCTATTTGAAGTGTACAGTTCAGCAGTATCAGACTCGTTCACAGTGTTGTATGCTGACCGGCACTTTCTACCTCCTCGATCCTATTCTGTGAGACTGATTCTGTGCCCATAAAAATAACTCCATTTCCTTCCCCAAAGGCCCCTAGCAACCTGTCTAGCTTTTTCTGTGACTGGTTTGTTATGCTTACGTAATGCCCATCAGGGTCAAAGCTACCTTCCTTTTAAAGGCTGAATAATATTCCATCTCATGTTATAAACCACAGTTTATGCATTCGCCCACCAGTGGACACTTAGCTTCTCCATTTTAGGGAAATGCTGTTGGCAGCTGTATATATATATGACTGCTTTGTAGCCTTTCCAGTGTCTTATCCAGAGGGAGAACTGCTGGAACCTATAATAATTCTATTTGTAATGTTCTGAGGACGTTCTATCAGTTTTCCACATAGGCTAGGGCATTTCCTATCTCTTCCCGTTTCTCTACATCCTCACCAGCACCTGGATTTTGTTTGTGGTTTTTTTTTTTTCCTGTTTTGCTTTTAGTAGCCACCCTGGTGTGTGAGGTGGCACTTCACCTTAGGTTGTTTTTTTAAGGCAGAGGATTGGTACTGAGATAGGGTCTCACTGTGGAGCTCAGACGGGCCTCTGCCTTGATCGCTGACGTCACGGGCTGCGCCACCACCGGCAGCATTGTAGTTCCGACTTTTCATTTCTCAAAGATTAATGATGGTGAGCGTCTTTTTGTGTGTTCATTGCTTATTTGCATATACTATTTGGCCAAAATATCAAACACTGGGCTCATTTTAAAATTAGCTTGCTTTGTTGATTTAGGCTTTCTCTATATTCTTTCTGGATGTCGGTACCTTATCAGATGTGTGATTTGTAACTATTTTCTCCCTGGCTGTGGGGTTGTAGTTTTATCCTTCTTTCCTTTTTTTTTTTTTCAGTTGAGTCTCACTAAGCCATTGCTAGCCATAAGTTACTGTGTAGCTAGACTAAGCTGGCCTCAAACTTACAGTAGTCCTCCTGCCTCAGCTTCGTAGGTGCTAGCTGGAATTACAGCTTAATTAAGCCACCATACTTGGCTTGTTACTTTACTGATATTCTTTTGTTTGGTTTGGTTGTTGTTTTTGTTCTGTTTTGTTTTGTTTTGTTTTTTTGGTTGAGGTTTTGGTTTGATTTTGAGGCAAAGTTGAAATTTATTTATTTATTTTGGGGATTTTTTTTAATTGGGGGGGGGGCAGGATTTCTCTGTGTAGCCCTGGCTATCCCAGAACTCACTGTGTAGACCAGGCTGGCCTTGAATTCATAGATCTACCTTCCTCTGCCTCCTGAGTACTGGAATGAAAGGCATACCCCACCACTGCCTGGCTTATTTTTAAAAGATTTTTTTTAATGATTTATTTATTTATTTTATAATAAATAAATTTTATTATATTATTGTCACTGCCTTCAGACACACCAGAAGAAGGCATCAGATTCCATTACAGATGGTTGTGAGCCACCATGTGGTTGCTGGGAATTGAACTCAGGACCTCTGGAAGAGCAGTTAGTGCTCTTACCACTGAGCTATCTCTCCAGTCCTCAAAAGATTTTAATATAGAATTATTCACAGGTGTTGAGAAAAGGAGTCTTTTGATGCACCAACTTTTAGAGTTTCATTAAGTGCAATTAGCTGTTTTCTTCTTTACTGTCCTTTCTTTACCTGTGGTATATTCATAGCCAAGAAATCCCTGCCAAACCTAACTCAATGCTTAGCATCAAATTTATTTTTGTTTATTAAGAGAAAAAGAAGGATGTGGTTAAACCACTCATATCCAGCTCTTAAACACAGACACACACGGAGACACAGATACACACAGATATGCAGGCACGCATAAAACCCACACACAGAGACTTCTGGTCAACCTTGGGCCAAAGCCCTGGACTGAGTCAGCTTCTGCTTCCCTCTGCACCCTCCAATCAACAGCTCAAGGGGCACAAAGCGATCTTTATGGCTGTCATACTGGCTGAATTGCCACAGTACAAATAAGACTGTTTCTAAATGATTCCCAAACCACTCAGATATGAAGGCTGTAATGGCCAAGACTGGCATCAACTGGGGAGCCCAGCTAGGCGAGATTGCCAGAGGCCTTTGTAACTGCCTCTGTGCCTCTACAGGTCTGGAACCAGCTCCAAGTCAAATACATATGCAAAGAGGACACTCGCACTCCTTGGTGAACCAGCCTTGCAGCCTCCCCCGAGCAGATAAGGAAGAAAGACCAGGAACGGCTAGGAGCCTTGTGGGAACACCCACAGGAGTCAAGGATTAACCCCACCAGGCCAGTCCCTAACTCCCGACTTCTTCCAGGCTACAAAGTACTGAACCTCTGCCAAGCAGGTTTTTTATGAGCTTCCAGAGAAAAAGATTCTGTAGGGTACACTTCCATTCTAATCGGAGTGTGGGGCTCTGTAGGTACACCAGCTATACACATCAGCTTTCTGCATTAGGTTCATGGCGTGAGTCAGTTTTTTTTTAAATTAAATTTATTTTGTGTGTGTGTGTGTGTGTGTGTGTATATGTGTGTGTGTGTGTGTGTGTGTGTGTGTGTGTGAGAGAGAGAGAGAGAGAGAGAGAGAGAGAGAGAGAGAGAGACAGAAGAAGGAAGGGGGAGAGCCAGAGACAAGTTGAACTTCTAGGAGTTGGTGTCCTCTCTTCACTCTGCAGTACCACAGATTTAACTCAGCTCTTGAGGCTTGGGGACAAGTGCCCTACCCACTGAGCCACCTCACCAGTGCCAGCATTGTCTGTTATTGTTGTTACTTGTTATGTGCCTTGACAATCTCAGGATTAAAATGAAATATTAACTCTGGACTGTGGTTATACTTTAGTAACAGAGTTTATGTAGCATGGTTTCAGTCCTCAGCAAAACACACATACACACATATACCACATATACCTCACACACACACACACACACACACACCCCACACACACATATACAACCCCACAGACCACACATACACACCACCCCACATACACACTACACACATACACCGCACACATACACCATACACACACCATACACACATACACACAACACACATACTACACACACATATACCACACACAGAGGAGTTGGCTTTTTATAAAATATACTTCCTTGAAAATTTAGCTAACGTGTTATAATGGGATAAGAGAAGTGTAAGTTTGTGTTTCTTCATAAGTCAAACAATATGACTCAGATGCTAGGAGTGACAGAGCCCATTCAATTCCTATACAGCAGGAAGAAAAAGCAATTTGTAAAATCATTTCAAACAACTATGAAAGATAATATTAACAAACCCACGTTTTTAATGTGGAATAGCATTGACATGGCGGCAGCCTGAAGATGTGAGGTGGGTGGGGATGGGGTTGTATAGTGAGGCAATTACCACACATACACACACACCACACACACACACACCACATATGTACATACACATATACTCACAGATACACATACCACACACATATACACACACAGCACACATATACATACAAACATACATATACCACACACACACCTCATACATACACACACCCACACCAGACACACAGATACACACACACATGCATACACCGCACACACACCTCATACACACAAACTCGCACACATAGACACACATGCACCATATACACACAAATACATACATACATACAACACAACACACATGCATACACACATATGCATACACACATATGCATACACACACTCATCACAATACACACATATATACACATGTATACACACACATATACCATATACATACACCACACACACACACACACACATATACATATACACCACATACAACACACACACACACATCCACACACATACCACACTAAGTACTGACTACAAAGGCCTCCAGCTGGAGAAGATCAGAAGCTCTTGGGAAGTCTTGTTATACTAACCTGCCAATCTTTGGCTTTTACCCTCTACCACTCTTCCCCCTTGGGATGTACAGCAGTCTGCCACCTAGTGGTCATTAAAAAAATCACTGAAAGTAACTGCACTTAAACCTGCTTCAGGCTTTTTGGTTTTCACCTGTCTTTTCCTTTTCTGAGACAGCATCTCATTACGTGACAATGATGGTCTCAAACTCACCGAGATCTGCCTGCATCTGCCTTCAGAGTGCTGGTATGAAAGGCATAAGCCACCATGACCAGCATATAATTATTGGGCTTTATACTTTGGGGGGATAGTGCTGAAGGGGAGGCTGCTTTGGTTGGTTTCTTTCCATGTTCATTTTCTCCTTTGTTCATACAGTGAATTGTTACAATGTTTCTGCTTCTAAGAATATGATAGAGAACAAAATGATGTCTACCTTCCTTCAGGAACTCAATCTAGTGGTAAAAACCAAACATATCAAATCTAACGTGAATGGTAGAATTGAAACATGTTAAGAAAAGCAAGTGAACACAGAGGATGTGTGTACGCATGTGCAGAGGCCACCAGGCAAAGGACACATTATCCAGACAGAGGGAGCAGCATACCGAGCAGACTGGGACTGAGAGAGTACAGTCAGGCACGGTGACACATGCCTGCAACTCCAGCTGGCTGAGGTTGAAACGGGAAGATCGCTATAGCTCGCCACAAAATTGAGGCCATCCTGGGAGTGAAAGGCCAGCCGTGGCCGCATAGCAGAACCCTGTCTCAGGGGAAAAGGGAGCTTGAAGGGATGGTAAGGTGACTCATCCTTAAGACACGGTCACCAAGCCAGAATTATCCTCTGATGCGCCCCCCACCCCCCACACCGCTTTCTCTCTTCTCTCTTCTTTCTTTTCTGTCTCTCAAAATAAATGCAATTTTAAAAAGGCGCTTAGGCCATAGAGTGGTGACACACATCTTTAATCCCAGCACTTGGGAGGCAGAGGCAGGAGGATCTCTGAGTTTGAAGCCAGCCTGGCCTTACAGATCCAGTTTCAGGAGAGCCAGGACTACACAGAGAATGCTGTCTCCAAAAAAGGGGGGGAGGGGGCTTTTTGATGTCGTGAGAGCCATTTCTTCTGAAGGAACAAATGAATACTTTTCCTAAGTATTTCCCTTAGGGAAACCATGACCTATCTAGTCTCAGGTTATTGGTCAGTTATGGGTTCCATCTCATGGGCCGGGTCTTAGGTCCAATCAAAAAGTGGTTGGTTATTCCTTAATTTGTGCTCGCTAGTGCTAACTATTGCACTAGTGAGCATGACGTGCCATTGGGTTGCTATTGTAGCTCACCGTGTGCACGGCTGGGCAAGTTTGCTCCTTCCTCCAAGTGGTGTGTATAACACCGTCTAGCTCTGTGAACATGATCAAGTAGGGACGAAGCTTCCAATTAGGTACTAGCTGGAGTTCTCCACGTTCCACACATAAGTATGTGGTACTTTCAGCATTTTATCATCATGTTATGGGGGGTACCCGATATCTTTGGCTCCTAATGTTTGGTGTTGGGGGGGGGTCTCTATGATATTACTTTGTTTAATAACTCAAAACTATGCTTTTCCTACCTGGGCCTATGTTCACGAAATAATGAGTCCGAGATTCCGTCTATATGAATAAGTAAATGTCTAGGACAAATGCTTCGGATCATCCCCCGAATAGATTGTCACTTAATCATCTCATTATTCTATTCTAAATTCTGCCACACGGCCAGTGACCTGGTCCTGTTACATGCAACAGTCTTCCTCTGTCTGTGGGGCCTCTGTGTGTGTCTCCTCTTCCTGCCTTTCTCTCCTCCAGAATCTTCTGTCTGTACCAGAACTTCCACCTTCCTATTTCCTGCCTAAGCTAATAGCCACATACACCCCATACACACACATACACCCCCCCACACACACACACATACACCCCCACACACCACAGGGTCTGAGATAAATTCATACGTGATGCTTCCACACAGTCCAAGAGATTCCCTTTACGTCATTTGGTGTCTAGTTGGAGTACTGTCCCTCCCCTCCCCATTCTATGGTGACTTCATTTAAACTCCTTTTACACATGTTTATATTTTGGAATGCTTCTACAATAGCAGGCTTCCACATGGCCCTTTGAAAGGACTTTAGAGTTAGCTGTCCCTCCCATAGTCCCTTTTTTACCTACCTTTCTATCTCCCCTCCATTTGGCTCTTGTTTCTAATTTCTTCTTTATTGCTTTATTCGCTGTGTTCTAGTTTCTCTTCCTTGGAGAATCCCCTCTCCCACCCGCTCCCCTACTATTTAACATCTTTGAGTATTGTTCCGTTGTGCAAACGCATCACATTGTCATTGTCTCTTCACCATTTGATAGACAGCTGGGCTTTTTCCAACTTCTAGCTTTTATGAATAGAGCAGCCATGAACGGGGTCGAGCAGGTACCTCCGTAGAAAGATGTAGGGTCCATGGAGTACATGCCCAAGAGTGATAGAGAAGGATCTTGGAGTAAATGGATTTCCAGTTTTTTTAGGAAGTTCCACACAATGAGGTCAAGAATATGAGACTGGATAGGTTGTGAGCCCAGGGGAAATCTGCTACTATTGTTCTATGAAATGAACGTAGCAGCAAAATGACTCCTAGTGACAGACTGCTATGCCATAGATCAGAGCCTTTGCTCAGCCATCATCAGAGACGCTTCCTCCTGCAGTTGATGGGAACTAACACAGAGACCCACAACTGGACAATGTGCAGAGAGTGAGAGACTTTGGAACACTCAGCCCAAAATGGGGTGTTTATATCACATCCCTTCCCTGGAGGCTCGGGGAATGTATGTGGAAAAGAAGGCAGAAAGATTGTAAGAGCTACAGAGGGAGGTGCACAAATGAACTCACAGAGACTGTGGTGGGATCTGTAAGACCTGCATCAACTCAAGCCAAACAAAACCCCCGCACATAGAAGCAGAAATGGGCACAAAGTCCCATCCCTAGTCAAGAGGCTGTTTGCCATTTGTACCTGCTGGGCAAGGGGAAAGCAGTTCTCTTCAATATAGTGACACTAGGTAAAAACAACCTCTCCAGGGCAGGCTCCATGCCCAGGAGTAGCAGATGAACAACACAAAATTAACTGAAATTGGGGGTGTGCGTGTGCACTCTTTAGGGTTTTGTTGTTGTTTGTTTGTTTGTTTGTTTTGTAAAAGAACAATAGAACATGGAATTAGATGGATAGGATGATCTGGGGGGAGTTAGGGCAGAGGAAAGTATGATCAAAATAGATCATATAAAATTCAAAAAAATAAAAATAAAAATTTAAAGAGAGAGAAAATGAAGAAGTCTTATAGAACCTGAATTTATCTCAGAACCTGGCTTACTTCTTTGAATTCGCAAGCCACTCTTGAAGAATGAAACAAAGTTTTGGGGTTTGTCTATCTGTCTGTTTTTGAGACAGGCTTTCTCTGTGTAGCCCAGGCTGGCCTCAAATGAAAAGATTAGCCTTCTTCTGCCTCCCAAGTGCTGAGATTAAAGGTGTGTGCCATCATCACTTTGCAAAATGAAGTTTTAAAAGTTGTTTTTCCCTCCTGCTTAAGCTGCTCATTTGTGTGGCCTCTGTCTCTTCCTCTGTCAGCAGGGAAGGTGTCTTGAGCTATAGTCATTCTTCAGCCAGGACATAACTCCAACTTCTGCAAGAAGACATCTGGCCACACTAAAGTCTTTCTTTGGGCCAAAGTACTTGATGAGGAGACATTGGCTTCTGACTGGGTAAGGTCCTAGAGACTTAGTATCATCCGAGGTATCCATTTATCCAAGAGGCTTCCCAGAGATACTCAAGTCTGGCCCTGCTATTGGCAAGGGCCTAGGACTGGCACCTGCCCATTCAGGTCAGAAGTGCGGTGTTGGGTTGGAGTAAGCCTCTGAGGTCATTCCCCTCGTGTGAGCTGCTTTGTCATGATGTGACATGGCTGTTTGATGTCAGTCTTCCTAAGCTATTGCTTCCCATTGCTTGAAAATGAGAATAATAATCATAAAACCTGCAGATGGGGTTATTGAGACCAAAGGAGATTATCCACAAGTGTGCTTGGCACAGAGTCTGCTACACAGGAAATGCTCAATAAAGGTGGAAGGTTTAAATTGGTGCCCAGCTATATTTCAGTCATAAAGGTCAATGAGTGTGTGTGTATGAGTGTGTGTGTGTGTGTGTGTGTGTGTGTGAGGGGGGATGGGGACGGGGGCGGGGGTCAGGTAGCAGGCCTGAAGAATCAAGGGCTAGATTTCAGCGGAATGAGATGTTGAGCAGGGCAGACCCCTCACCCAGGGATGGAAATGAGCAGGCTAGAGAAGCAGCCTGCTTTCAGATGGGCACCAGCCCAGGAAGAGGCACAGAGGC
Source organism: Apodemus sylvaticus (assembly GCF_947179515.1). NCBI lineage: Eukaryota > Metazoa > Chordata > Mammalia > Rodentia > Muridae > Apodemus > Apodemus sylvaticus. Next base: position 36,107,340 of record NC_067484.1, on the reverse strand, counting down.
CTAAGTTCAGGGCACAGGGGCTGAAGCAAGCCTCCATGTATGCTCAAAGCCAAGGCTCGGCCAAGCCTGAGCGGCAGCCATGACTCTTGCCAATAAAAACCAGCCTAAGCAAAGACCCTGTCTTGTGTTTCTTCTACTGAAGAGCCTGGGTTAGGTGAGAACTTCGGGCGGAACAGAACCAGTCTAAACAGTGCTATCTGGATGGAACCTGTCCCTCACACCCAGAGTCTCTTGCTTCTATCCCAGCTTTAGTTCTATGGTCAATTACTGTGCATAGCATCAAAAAAAAAAAAAAAAGTCCCCTCTTTTGAAAGCACTAGTGAAAATCCTGGGGCTGCCTTTCATTTATGGACACACCTGCCTTCCTCTCAACCAATCACAGAGACCAGGGGAATGGAATAATCTGATTGGCTCAACCTTGTATCCAGGATTGGCTTGATTTCTTCTACGAACTGAGAAAGGTGCCCAACTATATTTCAGTCACAAAGGGCTGTGTGTGTGTGTGTGTGTGTGTGTGTGTGTGTGTGTGTGTGTGTGTGTGTGTGTGTAAGGATGAGAACAAGCAAAACAAAAGATGTCCTTGATTATCCATGTGTGACACTCGCTGTCTCTGGAACCAGGCTGTCCCTGGGCATGTAGTTCTGCCACAGCCACCCCAGGCTTGGCCTTTGGGTAGGGGGTTCTGGACAACTGGTGGGAAGACCCTTCCCCTTTCCCAGGGAGTGCTGACCCCACCCACAGATGTGCTTACAGGCAAGACAGAGCCAGCAGCAGCATCTGGAGCCGGCACTGCACACGCTCCAGCTAGATTCCTCGACTGCCCTTCAAGAAGCTGTGAAGGACAAACGGAAGCAGTTGCCTTATGAGGGAAGGACAGCGGGAGAGGCTGAAAAGACAGGACTCCTTAAGCAAGGCTCTGCAGCCCAACCGCAGCTTCAGCCATGGTCTGAGGAGGCACTGTGGGTAATATGGGTAATGTCTCTGCTGCCCCTCTGTGCCCAGCTTTTTCTTGGGTTGTTCTAGCACAGCCAAAACCACTCTTTACTAAGTGTACACTCCTCTGTGTGCACGTCTCCCCTCTCCCACCTTCTTATTTGTTTGTTTGCTTGCTTGCTTCTTTGTTTTTTAAGACAGGGCTTCTCTGTACAGCTTTGGCTGTCCTGAAACCAGCTCTGTAGATCTTTGGCTGGCCTCGAACTCAGAGATCCTTCTGTCTCTGCCTCCCTAATGGGATTAAAGGTGTGTACCACCACCACCCTTCTCTTAAAACATATTCTTTATTCCTTTCCATTTGTTCTATAGCTATGATGGGATGCAGTGGACTGTGCTCTGTAGTAGGGTCTACACTGTGCCCCAGAAGAGCCTACAGTCTGACCGAACATAGACCTCTAAAGTGCAATGGTGACCATATGGATGCCTCCTCCCCCTCCTCCTCCTCCTCCTCCTCCTCTTCCTCCTCCTCTTCCTCCTCCACCTCCTTTTTCCTCTTCCTCTTTCCCTACTCCATCTCCTCCTCCTTCTTCTTCCTCCTCCTCCTCTTCTTCCTTTTTCCCTTTCCCCTCCCCCTCCTCCCTCTTCTTTTAAAATATGGAACATTTAGCCAGGCAGCAGTAATCCCAGCACTCTGGGAGGCAGAGGCAGGCAGATTTCTGAGTTCGAGGCCAGCCTGGTCTACAGAGTGAGTTCCAGGACAGTCAGGGATATACAGAGAAACCATGTCTCGAAAAAACCAAATCCAAAAAAACCAATATATATATATATATATGGAACACTTCACAAATTTGCGTCCTTGTGCAGGAGCCCGTGCTAATCTCCGAACCATTACAATGTTTGCTTTATGTGCTGCTGAAGCCAGCACCATTCTTGTTTGCTTTAATGAATGTGTCTTTGTAGTTGTGGTGGTGGACTTTTCCCATTCTTATCTTGTTTTGTATTTTTAGATAGGTTCTCATGCAGCCTGGGGTCTGGAGCTCATGTGCCTTTTGTCCCCGCCTCCCCAGTGCTGGGGTGACAGCTGTGTGTCTCCATACCAGACACTGATGAATTGTTATTCTTAATGGCACACAGTACGCATAAGCAATTCTCCTTATAGAACAGCAACCATATATGGGACTCTCAAATGTCTCAGCCAGCAAAGGAACCTACCACAAAGCCAGAAGATCCAAGTTAAACTCTCAAGACCCACATGGTAGAGGAGAGAACCGACTCCTGCAATGTTTCCACATATATACACAAATAAATGTTAAATTTTTAAAAATAGCTCAGCAACACACACATAATTGATTTTCTTCTTCTCAGCCCTCTATTCAGATTTTTTTCCTTCTAGCCCCTACCACAAAGAAGCATCAGTTCTCTATTTGGTGTGTGTGTGTGTGTGTGTGTATGTATGTGTCACTGGATATGGTGGCCCATACCTTTAATCCCAGCCCTTGGATGGTGGAAGGATCTCTGTGAGTTCAATTCTATTCTGGTCTACCTAGTGAGTTCCAGGGCAGCCAGAGTCACAAAATAAGACCCTGTCTCAAAACAGACAAAAAACCTACATAGTAATATGTATATATTCATGGCCTAATATGGCAGCATACAGCGATATATGGTTCACATATTTTGTTGTTGCTGGGTTTTGAGATAGTATCATGCACCCCAAGATGTCTTTAAGTGCACCATCTATCAAACATAGCCTTGACTTACTGGGCATCCTGCTTCCAACTCTGAAATCTTGGGATTACTGTGTTATCACCACATTCATCTTGCATTGACTCTAATTGAGCCACAGGGTGGACAGTCAGCTAGCTCTCTTCAGCCTTTGCCTCCAGGACCCCTACCAGATCAGTCCACTGGGCATCATCAGCCTTCAGTGTTTCTTTCCGTAGTTACTAGGCCAGTAATCAGCAAACCCTGTCTATTAAAGGGCCAGGTTGTGAATATTTTAGGCTCGGCAGGTTCCTGATCTCTGTGGCAACTCATCTAGTCTATTATTAAGAAAGCAGCCATTGCCTTTGGATCCTTTATAACTGGGCTGTCTTGTCTAGCTTCAATAGAAGAAGATGTGCATAGAAGATGCGCACAGAAGAAGCACCTAACCTTACTGCAACTCTATATGCCAAAGCTGGTTGATATCCATGGGGGGGGGGGGGGAGGCCTCTCCTTTTCTTCAGAGGAGGGGAGGAGGGGTAGATGGGAGGAAGGGGAGAAGAAGGAGGAACTGGAAGAAAAGGAGGGAGGGGAAGCTGGGATCCAGATGTAAAGTGAATAAATAACTTAATAAAAGAAAGAAAGAAAGAAAGAAAGAAAGAAAGAAAGAAAGAAAGAAAGAAAGAAAGAGAGAGAGAGAGAGAGAGAGAGAGAGAGAGAGAAAGAAAGAAAGAAAGAAAGAAAGAAAGAAAGAAAGAAAGAAAGAAAGAAAGAAAGAAAGAAAGAAAGAAAGAAGGAAGGAAGGAAGGAAGGAAGCCATTGACAACATATACTGAATAAGTATGCCTATACGTCAATAAAACCTTATTTGCAGACGCCAATTTTAATTTTATGTACCATGATGCTTTTTCTTCAGTACCAGAGACTGAGCCTAAGGCCACACGCCTGTTAGACAAATACTCTACTACCAGGCTGTATCTCCAAGCTGAGCACTTTTGGCTGTTTATCAACTATTGAAAATTCTCATTATCTTTCTTATTGATTGCTATTCCACGACAGGCAGCAGGCTGGACGTGATGTGGTCACTACTTTGCCAACATCTAGTCTACACACAAAACACAAACAAGCAAATAAGATGTACAGGCACTCTCGGTGATCTGTGTTTTCAGGGTGTGACCTGAGGACACCGTGTGATATGGTGTAGAGACCATGCACTACCCGCTCATACAAATGTCTCCATTTTGGTCTCCAGTAGTCTATTCCACCATAATTTCTTTAGCTTACCACTGATTGATGAACACTTGGGATATTGTCTTTTGTTGTTGTAAAATGTGTCATTGTAAAATTCTGGATGTCTTTGAGTGTTTTCTGGGATGTAGACAGCACATGATATCACTTACCTACTTTAGGTAGATAACTCAAGGTCAGTGTATTTACAGACTTGTACATTACCTGCCAAACTCCATACCCCTCAGTCATGGTGCCCACCCCACATCTGTATCCTCCTACATGGAGTAGGATATGACTATGTGAAATTCTATCTCAAAAAAAAAAACACAAAACAAAATAAAAATAATCACCATAGAGCCTATTAATTCCACTCCAAGATATATAGAAAGCACAGATAAGAATGCAAATTCATACATGAATATTCATAGCAACACTATTATAATAACCCAATGTGTGAAAAAGAAACAACCTGAGTATCTGCAAACTGGATGAGTAGATAATTAAAATAATTACACACCATACAGTGGAGACTTTAGTCGACCAGTGCTCTATTCTCTGTGTCTGAAGATTTGCTCATTTGGAGCATTTGTATAGATGGTTGTGCACAGTATTTTGTGAATGGCTTCTTTCAATTAAGAAGGTTTTCAAGGTTTGTCGGTGTACCACATGTCTGTTTTTCATTTCTTTTCATCCCCAATGAATAAGACTCCATTGTGTGGCCACGCAGTTATTCAGGTTGTTTCTTCCCAGTACTGGGATTTCACCAATAAAATGCCACATCTATGGTAATTCTGTGTTTAGCTGCTTGAAGGACTTCCGGTGGCTACACTATTCCACATTCTCCTTTCAAATATGTAAGCTTCCGATTCCTATATCCCACCCACAATGTCCTCATATGTCTTTTCTTTCTGTATAAACATCATGGTGGATGTGGAGTTTCTCACTGTGGTGGTGTGTGGTAACCAAATATATTCTAGGACCTGCTTTTCTCACCTGTAGCCCCTGGGGACGTGTTCCATCGCACACATCTACTGATTGGCTGCTGGTGGCCCCCAGCCAAACACCACCGGCACGCTAATGAGTGGTTTTGTTTTTGCCTCTTGTATTCAGAGAAAGCATTTGATTCCTTTTAAAGTTTTTCTTACATTTATTCACCTATGTATTTATTTACGGTGTGTACTTGAGGGTAGGTCAGGAGTAAGTCTTCTCTCTCTACTATGTGAGTCTCAGAGTTCAAACTCAAGTCTTCATGCCTGGCAGCAAGCAAGCAACTTTTCCCACTAAGTCCTCTTGTTGGTTCAGGGGAAGCATTTCTTGAAGGCTATCTTTGGAGTCACTGCATTAAGGGGCACATTTGCTGGGGCTGCAGAGATGGCTCAGTGGCTAAGAGCATTGGCTAATCTTCCAAAGGACCTAGGTTTCCCAGCAGCCACATAGCAGCTCACAACCATCTGCTACTCCAGCCCCAGAGCATCTGACATCATCCTTTGGCCTCTACGGACACCGGGTACACATACAGTGCATAGATATGCATGCAGGGAAAACACCCATAACACGTAAAATGATTCTAAAGAGGTGCATGTGTTAATTAATTTTGGCAATATTAACATTTACTCTCTGAGAAGACTGAACAGATACATGGTTCTACAGTGGAGGATGGGATCACCCAGCCCTGCACACCAGCCTAGTATGATGCCCCACCCAGGGCTCTCCTCCTGAGCTCCAGGGTGATGCCCCTTGACCTCTGCCTTCCTCCATCACAAGCACCACACCCAGTCAACGGGAAACAGATAAATGTTGGTGAAATCACTGCCGTCTGCTCCTGCAGTCCTCAACGATGAAGGCACAGAATTCTAGAACCTTCTTAGTCCTCCAATATTAATTGTGAGTGGTAGACCCTCTATAGGAGTTTAACTATTTTCTAAGGCTTGGAAATAAAACCAATCTCGGGGATCGTTAAGGACTCAAGTCTTCAGCAACCAGTGTGGCTATAACAGAAGCTGGAGCAGAGGTATATAGGAGATTGGCAAATAGACCTTAGCATCCCAGAAGGCAAGCTATTCTGCTAGGATCTCCCCATGACATCATTGTGCAGCTGAAAAAGAAGTTACAGGCCTGTTAGTGTGATCCCCATTGTACTGAATGGGAGACTGAGGACCCAGTACCAAAATAACTTACTGGAAGCCAGACGAGTAATCAGTGACCTGGTTCTGATCTAGGCCAGTGCTCATTCTACAACCTGTGACACCAGAGGCTTGCCTGCAAGCTTCTCCCCAAGCTGTTCAACCCCTAGAAATTAGACCTTTCCCAGAAGGATACGTAAGTAAGAAATAAAAGCCTATATATATGCATGCATACATACTGTCTTAGTCAGGGAGGAAAAGGTTTGTTTATTCAGCTTACACTCCCACATTGCTGTTCATCACCAAAGGAAGTCAGAACAGGAGCCCACACAGGGTAAGACTTCGGAGGCAAGGGTGGATGCAGAAGCCATGGAGGAGTGCTGCTTACTGGCTTGCTTCCCCTGGCTTGCTCAGCTTGCTTTCTTATAGAACCCAAGACTACCAGCTCAGAGATGGCACCACCCACAATAGGTTAGGCCCTCCCCCCTTGATCACTAATTGAGATCAATTAAATGTCTTACATGCGTGTAAATGTCTTACAGCTGGATCTCATGGAGGCATTTCCTCAAGGCAAGCTCCTTCCTCTGTGATAACTCCAGCTTGTGGCAAGTTGACACACAAAAGCAGCATGCATATGTATTATGTGTATAAGTGGTTGTCTGCATGTATGTGCTTTGTCACATGCATGTAAAGATCTGATTTTTAACCCAGACAGTCCTGGATTGAAATCTCAGCTCAGCTACCCAGGTCTGCTTTGCCATTCGACCTTGGGTGTTTTTCCTCTTGGAATTTTCTCTTACCTACCTTCCTGGTTCTGTCTCTACTCAGCCATCTCCCTAGTTCCATGCCTGTTTACCATGACCTACCTACCCAGTTACAGTCCTTTTTAATATTACCAACCTCACAATTTGTACTTCTCCCAAAAATTACCTAACACGCATTTATACTTTTGTATATTACATACTTCGCAGGTTTTTATATCTTATTTAAATGAGATAAATACAAAAAAATAACTTTGGAATCATGTCTATTTCCCTGTCTTGGGTGAACCAACGGTAAGGGTGTGCCGATTAATTTGTTACAAGAAGGAAATCCCAGGTTCAAAATCCACAGTGGCTGGGTTAGCGCCATGCCAGCTTCACACTTCATTTGATTTGCTGTGGGTCGTACCTCACATGTCGTTCTTCCCAGGCTGTTCTTGGCAGAGGGCCCAGTCACATTCCTGTTCATCAGCACGTGGCAAGTCAGGGATTGTGGAGGACAAGATTTCCTTCCAGTGGAGTCACTTGGGGGAAATTTAGATTATTTAGTTGTGTGTGTGTGTGTGTGTGTGTGTGTGTGTGTGTGTGTGTGAATGCCATGCGTGTGTAAGAGACCATAGGGGCCAGAAAAAGGGCGTTGAATCCCCTGGTGCTTGAATTACAGGCAGTTGTGAACCACCCAGCATGGCTACCCAGAACCAAACTGAGATCCCCCAGAAGAGCCACAAGTGTGCTTAACAACTGAGCCATTGAGCCATTGCTGCCAGAGCTGTGGACATTTTCTAAATGTACCTGCAAGAGTAGATCGGACGCTTCATGTGGTGGTGCACTCCTGTGAAGTCGGTGCTCAAGAGACTGAGGCTGGCCAGTCTGGGCTATGCAGCAAGATTGTATCTCAACACCCAGCAGGGTCCTGGCATCAGGAATACTCCCCAGTGAGCAACTGTGGTTTGGGTAACGCCCCTGTGTTTCTGCAGAACTCCTCAGCTTCTGTGTAAATTTGAGCTCTCACTGGGCTGGGCCTCTGTTCTTTGCATTTCTCAGCAACAATGATGATGCTTATCTGAGGACACACTTGGGACACTGCTGCTGACCCAAAGGGGACTTCTGCGGGTTTGTTTGGTTTTTTTTTCATTTCCCATTATGATCTCCACCTCTGATGGCAGACCCTGTGTACCCCTAAACCAGTCTTAGCCATCAGCTTTGAAACTCTCCTGTGTTCCAGCTCCACGTACAGAAGACAGCTTACCATCATTGTCCACCTACTTCTCTGAGCACATGGGGTCTGCTGACTGCCCTGGGAAGAACGTGACCAAGGATAAAGAAGTGAGGTGAACCTCCTGGCTCTCTTATTCCCTGCACTCAGCCGCTTGGAATCCAAAACGTCTCCGTGCCGTGTGCAATCAACAGAGAGCTGACCACGTGGGGTCTTACCGTGCCTCCTGGGCCCTGGAACCTGACTCCAGTTCAGTTCCCGGATGCTGCTTTCAGCAGGCCCAAGGTTGCCCAGCAGCTCTCTAGAGGTCACTTTGTCCCATTCCCTCCTTGTGTGAGTGGGAGATTGGGGACCCTGGGACCAAGGACTTGGCCTAAGTCACTCATACAACAAAGTCAACTGAGGTATCAGGCCTCGGTTGTGTCAATAACCACACCCAAACCAGTGGGTGATACTGGGCAGCAGGCAGTGCCACAGCGCCAGCCAAGGCTCCCCAAGGACACTGCGCAGGGCACTTGGAGGCTTGCCTTGCCTTTCTCTCACGGTCTCAGGTTCTCTGGCTGTGGTGTAAGTAACACACATGCGAACACTGACTGATGTGTGCAACTGTAACGGAAGCTGTGGCAAAGATCAACCAAGTGGGCACCATGAGGCCCCCTCCAGGAACCTCAGCAACTTGGCTGTCACTGTCAACATTTAGGAAGCACAGTACCTCAGGCTTCAGTTGTTGATTTTTTTGTTTTTTGGGTTTTTTTGTTTGTTTGTTTGTTTTTTGGTCTATGAAAATCTATATAGGCCATATGTGGGGTACCCAAACAGTCCTCCTGGAAAACAAACAGAAGCAAATCTCAGATGAAAGAAAAGGTCAAGGCCTTCTTCCATGGGAGATTGTGTCAGATAGGGTTCTTGGTGCAAGTTCCAGAAACTAGGGAACAGTGGGAGGCCAGGGAAAGCTTGCATTCCTGGTGAAGGACTGAAAGGGCAGGCTTGGTCAGCAGAACTAAGGACACACCAAAGGTCTGGAAAGCAGGAAAAGCAGCCATTGCCTGCAGCCCAGACTTAAGTCTCTGGGAGGATGCTCTCTGCACGGCTTACCACACGGGCTGTCACCACAAAGTCACTGGCTGCAAACCATTCCTTTCTCACTGCCAGACTTCAAAGTTCAGGAAAAGAACTTTAGAGATTGTGTGTCGCCAAGGGACTCCCAAGAGGTGAGAGTTTGAAAGGGTCAGACCCTCGTGATGGCAACTGAAGGGCATCCTCTAGGCGATCCAGGAACCAGGATTACCCTGTTCCGGGTGCAGTGGGGAGCAGCGGGGAGCGGCCGCATCCCTCCATGGGATGGGATGGGGAGCAGCCGCGTCCCTCCGCGGGATGGGATGCCTTTGGAAGCAGGGATGGAGGCTGGAAGACCTCAAATCAGAGCTATGGCTCAGTTTGCCACTGAGGATGCAGCTGGTCCTGACCTTGCAACTCTCGCTAGGGGCTCGTAAGTCTGGGGAGGCACAGAGTTTTGAATGGGCATAGGTGAGTTAAGAGCCTAACACTAGGTCTATGTGGCTCATGCAGAGACGATGACTATGTGGGAGATTTTTATTCTTTTTTCCCTAAGAAACAAATGCAAGATGGCCATGTACACTATGTGACCAATAAAGCACTAAGCTTCATCCCCAGCATCTCACACTCACACACACACACACACTCACTCACACAGACACACACACATACTAGGACACACACAGACACACTTACACACAGACACACACACAAGGATACACTCACACACACACACAGACACACTCACACACAGACACACAGACACACATGGACACACTCACAGACACACACACAGACACACAGACACACACACAGACACACAGACACACAGACACACACACAGACACACACACAGACACACTCACACAGACACACATAGACACACACAGACACACTCACACACAGACACACTCACACAAACACATACACACACATATACACACACTCACACACTCACACACAGACACAAAAACATACAGACACACACACAGATACACTCACACACACACACAAATACACACACATAGATACACTCACACACAGACACATTCACATAGACACACACACAGGGACACACAGACACACACAGACACACTCACACAGACATACACACACAGACACACTCACACATGGACACACTAACACACAGACACACACACATATGGACACACACACATAGATACACTCACACAGACACACAGACAGACACACTCACACACAGATACATTCACACACACACACACACACTTTCCTTAGGGTATAGGGAGCCCACAGGTGCTAGTGACTATTTCTAGGCTCCTGACACCAGGCATCCCAGCTTTGCCTTTCAACAGGACACTCATGTGGCAGAACCCAAAGTTGCCGCTCTGAAGACCAGGCTCCCTTGGTTTATTTCCCTCTGGATATGGACGTTAAACTAAGTAATCTCCCCAAAAGTTGGCCTAGGGGAGGGATCCCACGGTGGACAAAGAAGTCTCAGAAGTGGTACGAGGGAGTTTAAATCACCCAATTTAAGTGTTAAAGATCTGTGTGACCCAGCATCCTTGGTGTTAAGAGACCCATCGACATCCATCCCTCGGTGCCAATCTTCTGCTGTCTGCGGTCTACCCAGCTGCCCCAGAAGCCACCTCATAGCTTCCTGCCGTGCTTGGCCACTAGGACAAGCACTGCTTGATTGCCTCCTTTTTCATTCCAATATAATATGCCACTGTCGGTTCCTGGCCAAGCCCCTCAGGGTCTCGCTGACTGAAGCGAGAAGAGGAAATGAACACCTCCATGTGTTTCCCTCAGTGTCCTTCTGGGAGAGGATGGAAGCTGTGCAGGGCCAAATCAAGAGCTCCCCACTCGGGTGAAACTCACTGACCCTCAGGACAGATGTAAGTGCGGAAACTACTCAGGATCAAACTTATGATGTGCTACTTAGTGACTTTGAGGAGATCATTTAACATACACATGCCTCTGTCACTGCGGTATCCACTGGGCATTTCTTGCTCTGGGATTTAGGAGTCTTTGTGAGGTTCTTGTTTTGTTTTAAAAATTTACATTTATTTTTTCATTCATTCATTCATTCATCACTCATTCATTCATTCACTCACATATGTGAGAGAGAAGGAGGTGGAATTTGCATGGGTTGAAAGACAACTTTCTGGAGTTATGAGTCAGTTCTCATTTTGGACCAGGTGGATTCCAGGACAGAATTCCAGTTGTCAGGTTTATCTGCTGAGCCATCTCACCAACCACACCCTTTTTGTCCTAGTTGCTTTTTGAGATTTTTTTTTTCAGGTGGAAACCAGGGCCTCACCTATGTGAGGCAAGCTCTCTGCTACCGGGCTACAGTCCTAGCCCCCTGAGCTGGGAACTGGCATCTTTGCCCCAGCTCAGTCATTACCTTGGTGCTACTGGAACAAGATTCTGGAGCTCTCTGAGCCCACAGCCCTCCTCGGGCAAGCATCGCTCGCCTGAGGACCTCGCTCACTGGTTTGAATGACGTTGAGAGTAAGGGAGCCCATAAGGATCAATGCCAACAGGCCGAGCCGGGAGGTTTCTGGCTTTTCTGTGTCCACAGAGTTAGGGATCCAGGTAATAGGGTTCTGGTTCAGAAGAGCAATTCATCTCTAAGGCAGCACCTTCCACGGTAACTCAGGCTGGCTTGTGACTACCCTGTCATCTTTCTAAATGCTGGGATTTGGGGCAAGGGCCACCATGCCCAGCAAGAAACAGCTTTTACCTTGGGTGTGCCAGAGAGAACCTGAAACTCCCAACTCCATGTGCCTCTGGGTCTGTCTCCTCTGCCCCTCTGTTGGCTCATGTTCAGGCTAAAGCTGAAATATTTTCACAGGTGACATCTCCAGGCCCTTTGAGTCTTCCCTAGCTTAGCAACTGGAGTTGACAAGTTTAGACAAAGACAAAGCAACTTCTAGCCTTTGGGGGAGCTTCCAGCCCCAGGCTTGGAAGGCAGAGTATTCTGTTAATTACAAGTCCCAGGAGGGCGTAAAGTGAGCTTACAGTGGCCTGTGGGGCAGGGACTCTGATCTAGTGTATTTTATATTGCTGTGATAAACACCATGATCAAAGTCAGCTTGCCTTATAGATTATGGTATGCCTTGGAGGGAAACCACAGCAGGAGCCTGGAGGCCCGAGCTGAAGCAGAGGCCATGGAGGAATGCTTCTTACTGACTTGCTCCTCATGGTTTGGTGAGTTTGCTTTCTTATACACCCCAGGACCAGCACACACACACACACACACACCAGGCACCCCAGATCAGATCCCTAGGCTTTTGTATTAAGTTCCTGGGGTAAGCAAAAAAGTCCTACCAGCTCGTGGTATATTGGTAGACTCAAGTCAAACAAACAAGGTAATGCTGGGTCCAGCTGCTTGCCTGCCTGCTAGCTATCCCTCTTGCCTGCCTGTCTGCCTGCCTAGCTACCCCTCCTGCTTGCTCGCCGGCCCGCCTGTCTGCCTGTCTGCCTACCTGCCTGCCTGCCTGCCTAGCTACCCCTCCTGCCTCTGTAACCCAAGGGCTAGAAATTCTGACCCCTGCTTCTCACTGGGCACCTTGCACAAGCCCTTAACTCCCTCAGCTTCCTCAATTCATTGCTGGGAAACAGAGATGATAAGAGGAAAGTGTCAGAATCTGAGACAGCACAGGGCAGGGTCTGGCTACCACACATCATTCATACACAGTGTGTGAGCCGAGAATGGATTACAAGTCTATCATCTCAATAACTTAGAAGCATAGGGATCACATGTTTGAGGCTGGTCTGATCCACATAGCAAGATTCTGTCTCAAACACACACACACACACACACACACACACACACACACACACACACACTTGACTTGTGTTTTTAAACAGTTAGAAGGAAGTCACAAAAGCATGTTTCATGATGTGTGATCTGAATGCTGAAGACATACATGCACTAGCACACAGCACACAAACACACACACACCTTGCCGTGGCAGTAGAGGAAGCAGCTCTGGCAGAGATGGTATCTACTCGTCCTTAATGTCTAAAATCCTATCTGTCCCTTTACAGAAAATGCAAGCCCACTCTTGGTATAGGCTTAAGGGTACAGACTACTCCATTTCAAAGCTCTGATTGGTCACTAATTTCGTAATCTTGGGGAGGTCACTTCATCTGTGTACACTTTGGTCCCATCTTCTATAAAAAGGGCACAATAGCAATTGTTGCTCTTGCTGAGGACCTGGGTTCAATTCCCAGCACCTACATGGTGCCTCACAACTGTCTATAACTCCAGTCCCAAGGGATAAATGCCCTCCTCTGACCTCCAAGGCCACCAGGGCACACACGGCATGCATACATATATGTAAGCAAAACAGCAGTGGAATAATAAAACAAGTGTAAAACTTAATTTTAAAAAAAAAGGCATGTTTAGAGGTTCTATGGATTCTCTCAAGGATAACTATGTCAGTGGATGGAAGTCACTGACTAATGCTATCCATCATTTTATGTTCATAAAGAAGAGAGATTATGGCTGAAAAGAATTAAGCATTTCTTTTGGGTTTTAACATTAGCTGGGAGGAAAGGTGACCCTGAATCTGTCCAGGGCAAACTTTATTTTTATTTTTCAGAAGCTCGAAGCAAGACCTCAGAAGCAAACAGTCAAAGCCATGAGGGTGCAGGGGAAGGAAATAACAGTGTGGTTGGAACTCTGTTCCCAGGGCCCTGGTGGGACCGAGCACTGATCTCTGGCTAACAAGTTAGAAGTGTGTGGCGGGTGTTTCTGAGAGTGGCCCTTGGGGCCTGCTCTGTGTCTTGTTTGGATGCTGCTATTCAGCAACAAAAGTAGTCATGATAGAACGAATGCTGGTTTCTGGTCTCTTTGACCTTCCCATAAAGGAATTTTGACTCCTGGCATTCTAACAGAAGACAAATGTGGGGACAGGTTTCCCCAGATGGCAGGGAGGTGAGAAGTAACCACAGAGACATAGTAGCAACGACGTGTAGGATGTTGGTTTAAGTGTGAAGCAGCTGGCACTTTGGGCTGCACTGATGGAATCTGGGAATTCAGTGCATTTGGCTGCAAGATTGGGGGAGCAGGTAAACGCTCTTGCCGTACAAGCCTGGTATCCTCAGGGTGAGCTGCAGGACCCAGTCCACTCTCACATGCACAAGGCTGATAAGTTAAAGTGAAATTCATAAGAGGAGGAGGAGCAGGAGGAGGAGCAGGAGGAGCAGGAGGAGCAGGAGGAGTAGGAGGAGGAGCAGGAGGAGTAGGAGGAGGAGCAGGAGGAGTACGAGGAGGAGGAAGAGAAGCAGCATGTCTGCTAGGCGGTCATAGCATATGCTTTTGATCCCAGCACTTGGGAAGCAGAGGCAGGTGGAGCTCTGTGAGTTTGAGGGCAGCTTGGTCTACAGAGTGAATTCCAGGACAACCAGGGCTACACAGTGACACCCTGTCTCAAAAAACCAAAACCAAAACAAAGGAGAAGGAGGAAGGGGGTGGGACTATGTGAAGAGGTGGAGGATGACTGTCCTGTTCCTATGGGCAGCCTGTGGCCTGCTCTGGGCCATTAGAGAAGAATGTATCTCCTTGATTCTCCTTGTAAGGTGCATTAGGTTTTCCCCACACTCATCACTACAGTTAATATAAGCAGCTCCGGGTCTTCAAACATTCTCAGCTCTGCAGGGCTCCCCCTGCTCTCCCTCTGGCAAAGTGCTCCTGGAGAATGGGTCCTGCTGCAGGCCAAGAATCCAGCCTTATCAGCAGCTCTGGAAACATTAACGGATTCCTTGGGGGCAGTGGAGAGCCTGTTTAGCAAGTCCTGGGCTCACCTGTTCTCGGGAAAGCCCATGTTCTCAATGATCTCAAAGATCAGGTGGCCCATATAAGGGTTGTTCGACTCTCACCATGCCTCGCTTTCTAACCTTATCATTCATTACACCCCTCTCGCATCCATGTCCCCGCCACAACAATGCATCTTCAAAGCCACATGCTGTATCAGTTGCCTTTTAGTTACAAGGACCAGGCGCCAAGGCAGGTGGACCGTCGGAGACTCGTGACCCACGTGGCTGAAATGTCTGGAGTTTTCCCGGCATCGGACTCAGCCAGACCGAGAAGCGTGGGGCCTCTCTTGTCAATACCTAGACCAGCTTTCTTGCAAGAAGTTTCTAGATGGCTGATGAAAGCTCCAAGCTCGAACACTGCTGCTTGTGAAAATGAAACTCTCACTCAAGGCTCTGAGGCTTTTCACAGGAACAGACCAGGGATGTTGTCCATCATACACCAAATTGTGTGGAAGACGTCGAACACCATGATCGGATAGGCCTTAGTCACAGGACCCAGGCACATTCTTCCTTATAGAAAAAGGCCCCCGTAAGAGTTTTGGGTCCCCAAAAGGCCTGGGTTTCTTAAACCATGGGGCTTGAGAGTGGGGCAGTGGGGGTGTCCAGAGGGCAGTGTGGATCCTCTAATCAGAAACAGGGAAACAAAAGGCAATAAGCAACAGCATGTGCCAGCCACAATATTGGTTCTCTGGGCCACCTAGTGACCCGGTGTGAATCCAACAGGAAGTGAGCTATGCAGGTACTCAGAGAGCATGCCTGGCAGTGTCTGCAGGTTGCCTTATGGGCAGTATTGGAGGGCTGGAAAGATGGGAGCCTCAGGAGGCATTTGAACTCTGACAATTGACCTTCTTTCAAGACCTACGGCTACCGAAGAGGGAGTAACAGAGAGCAAGTGATTGTTACGAGTGCTGGGACACTCAGCTAAGAGGGGCTGTTTGGGCTCAGGGTTTTAGAGATGTCAGTCTGTGATCAACTGGCTTCGTTGCTTTGTGTCTGTGAGGACCTATCAAGGCAGGGGCATATGCCACAGCAAACCACTCACATCAGGAAGTGAAAAAGCGAAGAGGAAGGGGCTGGAGTCTCATAGTCTTCATGGAGGCGACTCCCTGATGACCAAAGGATGTCTCACTAGTTTCCTTCATCCTCCTTCATCTTCCAATAGCCCTTTCAAAATGTGGGCCACAGAATTTCCTTTGGTCTTCCTAGGAAATTTTCAACAAGAATAAACCAAGTAAAGACCTCTGGAATCCCACTGAGGTAACGACCCGGGAAGATGGAGCAGAGCCTTACGACAGGCACTGCCCAGCCATGCTGGTCTTCTTCCTTCTTGGAGGGAACTGCTTTGCTTAAGTATTAGTTTTTTGTTTTAAACTTCTTATTATTGTGTTTATTGACTTGTATGGATGGGTGGATGAACCAGTGGATATGTAACCATGTGTCACAGTGTGTGGGGGGAAGTCCAAGGTTCACCTGTGGGAAAGAGCTCTCTCCTCCTGCCATGCGGGTTGCAGAGATCAAACCCAGGTCCTCAAACTTAGTGGCAAGCCCCCTTACCTACTGAGCCATCTCACTGGCCCCTCTTCAAGTGTTTAATCAGTCCCCCAGCCTGTAGCAAAACTTTTCAGGATTACCTGCAGACTTTTTTTTTTTTTTTTTTTTTTTTGAGAAATACAAGATTCTCAACTCTGTCTTACAGGGCTCACAATTGTATAGATCTGAAAGGATAGTGAAATGGACTGAAGTGAGAAAACAGTCACAGAACAAACAAAAAGTGAAAAGAATTGTTTGTCGAGCTGAAGGTAAGGCTAGATCCAACCCACTCATGGTGTGCAGCATGTCTCTGGGTGTGTCTGTCAGCAGCCCCCCTTCCCCAGTCCCGATTCGCTGCTTCTGGGTTGGTTCTCCCTTCTCAAATGGCTGTTTCAAGCTGACAACCACCACCCTAGGACCTCTGAGGGAGGAGGGGAATCTCTCTCTCTCTCTCTCTCTCTCTCTCTCTCTCTCTCTTCTCTCTCTCTCTCTCTCTCTAGCTCTGACTCATCCTGGGGCCTCCTCCTGTAGCATGCCTCATGCCTCTGGCCCTGGACTGTCTGTCACCTTTCTTTTGATTGGCCATGTCTAGGGCATTCTTGTCCTTTCAAGTTCAGGGGACCAGTCAGGACCTCCCTTAAAACCACGCGGATGATGTCAGGGTGGGGAGGAATGGCTCCCTAAGGGAACACGGAAGCTCTCCTCAGAGGAGTAAATGGGTGCTAAGCCAGCAAGGAAAAAAAAAAAACGCTACCAGACTCAAAATATGTATTTCATCGCCAGTTAATTCTGATCCGTGGGTGAGAGGGAGAGAGGACATACTGCAGCCATGGAGTCTCTTTTTTCCTGGATAGGCTCCATAGGAATGAATGAAGTGAGTAGACCCCAGGATGGGCTCCATTCTGGAAAGAAGGCTTGGAGTCTCCCATAGCCTCCCAAGGCACTTCATGTTCCCTTCATCTCCTCTTGCAAGCCTCTGGGGTTGGTCCCTTTGGCTGTCCCCCTGCCTAAGAAGCCCGTGGCCGTGGAGTAAAGGAGGACACAGGAGCGGATGACGACTGGCCTAGAGCACCGCAGACACTCGCCTCTTGGATGCTTCTGGCTTTGAAAGCCTCCGCTGGCCGCCGGCCAAATAACGCTGCAGGCTTTGCAGAGCACTGGGCCCAGGGACTGCGTGGGCACTGATGGCGCTCTAGTCTGCCAGTGATGGAGGGGATGTCAGGAGCGCTGCATCTGCCGGAGCACAAGGAGATGCTACAGGGCCGGGCCTGACTGGGGAGGCCTGGTGGAGGATGAAGTCAATTTCACACTCTATCAGTCAGCTCAGGGCCAATTGAGGCCGTCCCGAAATGAGGCCGACACCACGGCTCTCCTCATCCCTTGCCAGCAAGAAAGGCCTCTGCGGCCTGAAAGTCTTCTTGGTGAAGAAGCAGTGGTATTCGCACCCAAGACCCTGCCCCCCAATAGTTCACCATGAACTTGGGATCCCTCTGACACTCCAAGAGGGTGCTGAAGCAGGGAGAGGCCCCACAGCCAAGAATAGACAAATGAGGCAGGGCCATATACTCTTCATTCATTCATTCATTCATTCATTCCTCCATTGAATGCAACGGATGTGTTTGGGAACCTACCATGTGCAGCTTGGCGCAGCTGTAAATACTGATGGTAAGGAGCGTTAATGGGAGAGATCTCACTAATGCACTCGTTCATTTATTCAGCAGTGTTTCCCTGAGCACCCGATACACACCAGACACGGTACCAGGCACCGGGGCTGCGGCCTGAGCAGACAGACAAAACCCCCGCCCATGCGGAGCTAGCTCAGTGGGAGAGATCTCTCAACACAAAAGGAGACGAGCCCCATAAACACACACATAGGAAGAGAAAGCAAAGCAAGGGATGCTTCTCGGAGGAGGTGATAGTTACCGAGGTTTGAAAGATGCTTAAAGAAGGAAAGGAGGAATACAGGTGTTCCACTCTGAGGCAAGGGTGCATGGTGAAGAAGGCAGGGACAGCAGTGCAGATGGCTCTGCTCAGCCAAAGAGCACGGTTCACAGAGGGGATGAGAACACAGGAGCCGGAGCACGCGGCCATGGTCAAGAGCCCTAAAAGGAGCGCTGGTAAAGCCTGCACATCTGAAGACTAGAAGGTAGGCAGACCGACCCGGAAGTGGGAAATACACACAGGCCATGCAGGATCCCACGTGAGGCCCTGTGAAACCGGAACTTAGAGTGTGGGGAAAGAAAGGGTAGGGGCTTTGGTGCGCTGTCCTGAAGCATCAGGGAGCTCTCTACGAGTACAGCGGACACACTGGAGCTGCAGCCACGAAGGCGTGTTCAAACCCTGTGCTCTTCATAACTACTACATGACCTTCTTCAACACGCCCTGGCCTCTGCGATTCCTTCACGGTTTGAGATTCTTCATACTCATCCTATGGGATGGCAACACATTGAAAACTATGGAGACCCGTAGGTACAGACACGGGGATGCCAGGGAAGACACTGGTAAGAGGCCAAAGCTCAGCCACAGAAGAGGCTCTTCACGTGGTTGCTGCCTCTTCACCTCATCAAAGCCAACCCAACCTCACACCACAGTTGAGATCCCAGCTCCGGGCCTCTCTTCATGGCCTTCTGAAGAATGATTTCTGGTTTGAGGCACAGTTTTCTCATCTTTAAAACGGGAGACAACAATCCCTGCATGACACTGATGTCACAGAGACTGAGATGTGTGTGAGGCGCTCAGCGCAACGCGCGTTGCACGGCAGATGTTAAATCATGATCAGTTTTGTTAAATGATGGTTATCAGTTACGATGACCAGTGCTCTCTCCTGTCACCCTCACCCATCAGTGCCTGTTAATATTTAAAGGGTGAGGAAAAGGGGGTGGGGCTGGAGAGATGGCTCAGAGGTTAAGAGCACTGGCTGCTCTTCCAGAGGTCCCAAGTTCAATTCCCAGCAACCACATGGTGGCTCACAACCATCTGTAATGGGATCCGATGCCCTCTTCTTGTATGTCTGAAGACGGCCACTGTGTACTCATATAAAATAATTAATTAATTAATTAAATGGTGAGAGACAGACAGACAGACACAGAGACAGACAGAGTCAAACACCCCCAAGTCTAGGTACTTTGATCATCTGCTCAATTCACATAAGAAGAAGTCAAGCCCCAAAAGAGCTAAAGAACGTATCCTGAAGTCAGGCAGCGGGTTAGGAGAACTTAGATTTGACCTGTGGTCCAGCTCCAAGCCCACATGCCATCCTGACCGTAAGGCTCTGGGGCCCAAGGCCACGGTGGGACCAGTCTTCCTGGTGAAGCTACCTCACCAACCGCCATGCAGACCTCCCTGGTTAAAGCAACATGGAGGCCATGGAGTAGCCAAGAGGCCTCCTGAGGCTGAGTCCCTAGCTCTGCAGCTTAGCCTCTCTGTCACCTCGGTGTGCTATTTAAAGTCCCCAGTCCGTCGTCCTTCTTCCGGAGCTGTGTGATCACAGCATCTGGAGCATCATTGTGACGTAACAGCATAAGCGAGTTTGTGCGTCCAAGTCACTTGGCTCAGCACCTGGGACACACAAGTGCTCAAGAAACGCTGGAGATTGCCTTTAGGCAACAAGGCAACTTATTAATAACTGAACAAACAAACCATAGGAAAGACAGGGTTTGTGAAGCTAACGAGACGCTTAGACAACGCCAGAGACTAACCGTGACTCTGCTTCCCTCCATCCTCCCTTCTTGTCGCTTGCCAACTTCTTCCCTTGGGAACACGTTCCCAAGACATGGCTCCACAGGGCTTGAGTAGGGTTGCCATCTAAATTTCTAGGTGACGGGTTAGGGTCTAGTGTCAGGTAAACGGTGGATAATTTTTTAGTTCAAGCCTATATGCCAGATTATTTGAATCTGGCACTGAATAAGAGATAATGTCCCCGACGGCTGGTGAGATGGCTCAGCGGTTAAGAGCACTGACTGCTCTTCCGAATGTCCTGAGTTCAAATCCCAGCAACCACATGATGGCTCACAACCATCTGTAACAAGATCTGACGCCCTCTTCTGGGGTGTCTGAAGACAGCTACAGTGTACTTACATATAACAATAAATAAATAAATCTTTGGGCCAGAGCGAGCTGAGTTTAATTCCCAGCAACCACATGAAAGCTCACAACCATCTGTACAACTACAGTGTACTCATGTACATAAAATAAATAAATAAATCTTAAAAGAGAGAGAGAGAGATGCTGGGTGGTGGTGGTGCACACCTTTAATCCCAGCACTTGGGAGGCAGAGGCAGGTGGATTTCTGAGTTCAAGGCCAGCCTGGACTACAGAGTGAGTTCCAGGACAGCCAGGGCTACACAGAGAAACCCTGTCTTGAAAAAAACCAAAAGAGAGAGAGAGAGAATGCCCCTTCTTTCAGGGACCTGTCTTCAGAAAACCCACACAACAAACAAATGAAAAATCTGATAGCAAATAAAACCAGTCTGTTGTGCATTGATACATTAGTACATTGGTGGGGAGGCTGGGGCTTCTGGACTAAGTGATAGACGGGCTGCCAGATACCTGCTACTTTTCCTATCCCTGAAGAAAGTGCCCCAAGGTCACAGTGTCCCCCACTCCTACTGTTCCTTCAGCCAACTCTGTGTCATCTTATGTGTGTGAAGGAAAGGGATAGCCAGTGCAAGGGTCCTGGGTCAGAACTGGACTTAGAGTGACCAAGGCCACATATGGGTGAGCAAGAAGAGAATGGTACAGTGGGCTGATAATGTGGGCTGGGCCTGTCATGCTAATGTATGGGCGGGCCTTCATGCTAATTATGTGGGCGGGGCCTGCCGTGCTAATGATGTGGGCGGGCCTGTCATGCTGATGGTGTGGGTGTGGCCTGTGGTGCTGACGATTGGGCGGGGCCTGTGATGCACATGGAGTAGGAGAACCCTCCCATGCTCCACCACTGCCCGGCGGAAAATATCTTTACAATACGAACTATAGAGATAAATCCACAATACGAACTATAGAGATAAATCCAGATAACAGTGATTTTGACTGTGGTTCTCATGAGGATGGGGGGGGAGGGGAGGTGGCGCATGCACACACATGGCCCTGAAGGGATGTGTCACACCTTGGAGTCTCCAGCCTGGAAAGCAAGGCAAGGAATATGTGAGGGGGGAGATTTTAAAAAGCGAAATACAAACACTAAGAGATTTGAAAAAAATAAGCCGGGCGGTGGTGGCGCACGCCTTTAATCTCAGCACTTGGGAGGCAGAAGCAGGCAGATTTCTGAGTTGGAGGCCAGCCTGGTCTACAGAGTGAGTTCCAGGACAGCCAGGGCTACACAGAGAAACCCTGTCTCGAAAAACCAAAATAATAATAATAATAGCAATAATAATAATAATAAAGAAAAATAAAAAAGAAAAATAATAAAAATATAAACCAGAGCCCCAAAAAGTAGGGGAAAAGACTTTCCCCTTCTACAGCAGTATCTTCCACAGCATCTTCCACAACAGCAAAATTATCTACAGCTGCACCATCGATAGCTTGAGGAAGTCCTTCAAAGGCAGAAACAATCCAAGATGGCTGCCGAGAACTCACAGAGCATTTGAGGACAGGGCACACTTACTTCCCAGGGGAATGACCCTTGGCCTCTGGAGACTTCCACTTGTTTTCAGTTTTGAAAAGCGCTCATGCAGCGCTGGGGCATTTCAGCATAGCCGGGTCAGGAACAGGGGCTTCCAGGAGAAAAGCTAAAGGTGCTAGGGTCTGCTCGGAGCACAGTGCAGGGTCCTGAGCCCGTGAAGCTGTGAGGGGAAGCTGAGGAGGCCTTGGTGCCCAGAATCAAATCTGCATTAAGCCCTGTGCCTATGCTGCCCAGGGCTGCTGTGCTGCGCGCTGTCTCAGCACCTCAGCAAAGAGGAAAGTGAGGTTTTTAAACGAGATTAAGCAACTTGTTTCAAAGAGGTCATCTAGCCCACAACTGTGGGTCAGGATTTGAACACAAGCATCTTGCAGAGAAAACAAAATCTGGCCCCTATACCATTTCCCCTAATCAGTTCCCTTGGCTGTGAAAACCAACCTGTCCCCAAATGCAAGGGTTTGAGGGCAGCTCCAGGCTGGTCTCCAGGGCACAGTACAGAGTCTCTTGCACCAATAACAGGACCGAGCCCTGTATCTCATTCTCAATACTAGCTTCCAACATTATGGTAGTGTCCCTAAGCTGCCTTAGTTCCCCATAGCCTTATATTTGAACTGTAGCCCAAAGCCTGGAGCCTTGCTGCCCATGCTATAACCTGGTTTTGACCTCTGTCCTGTTTGGACACCACAGGATGTCTGTCCCCAAGTGTCCCATTGCAGCTATGCCTGTTGGACACCTGCTGCTCCCGGTCCCTGGGGAGGGTGCCTGAGGGTCACAGTGCCCTCCCACCTTCCCTGCTGTCTCCTGACCCAACCCTTCTAGCTCTGGCAAGTAGATCTGTATCTCTGGGCTTGGCCCAGCCTCAGGGGAGGAGCCCAGGGCTCCATCCCCAATGCTCGTCTCTTGGGGTGCCTAAAGAGAATGAACTCCACTGTGGCCCGCTGCCATGGTTGCTGTTGGGGTTTGTTTGATTGTTTGTTAAAGATGGTTGCTCTTCAGAGCTTTCTAAGTGACAGAACCTGGGTTAATCATGTAAACTAAATTCCTCCATGTAACCGCCCCAAAGCCCTGGGGGCAAAGAGGAAACGCTACAAGCGTGTCTACTAAAATGTTGGTCTGTTCTGACACTTCACCAGAGACACTAGAAACAAGCCGCCTCTTCTCTGGCCAGAAACCTGCCCCGATTCCTTTATCTCAGAACTGGGGCTCACTGCCCTTCCTAAGACACTATAGCTCCAGGATCCTGTCCTTCCTGTCCCCTTCCTTCAGGGTGTGGCCTCACCCACAGTTTCTGGCTTGATACCAGGGCCCTTGGGTCTTCTCATTAGTGTCTGCTCTGGGCCCTGCTGATAGCCTCAGCTGGCCAAGATGGGACCAGCTCAGCAGATTCCCTGGGCCATTACTCAGCAGTATGTGGCTGAAGA
Source organism: Apodemus sylvaticus (assembly GCF_947179515.1). NCBI lineage: Eukaryota > Metazoa > Chordata > Mammalia > Rodentia > Muridae > Apodemus > Apodemus sylvaticus. Next base: position 36,083,941 of record NC_067484.1, on the reverse strand, counting down.
CACTTCAGTAGCTCCAGGTGAAGAGAGATGCTGCTGCCTTGTCGCTGGTCAGAGCTGGTATCCAGTGTCCCTCACAGGATGGGCTGACTGAGAGACCTAAGTAGGTGAAGGCCCAGCCTTGCTTTGAACCTGAGTTTCTGTGGTATATCGGTCTAAGCAGAAACTAGAAACCACTCTATTGTGTCTTTCGGTCAGGAGGATTTTAACGTAGGCGGTGGATTTTACAGGGGGAAGACACACTCCTGAGGTCAGCAAGCCTACAGCATTTGAATACCTGGACTGAGGGAGCTGGAAAAGAGAGTCCCACATTTACTTCAGGATCTAGAGCCACCCAACAAACACTAGAAGCAAAGCCTGGTCCGGTCAGCACAACTAGGGACCGTGAGGTAGGACCACTGAGAAGACAGAGAAATGGGGGGCGGGGTGGATACCTTGGCTCCTCCCACTGGCCAGGGCTTCCCGTGAATCCAATCGATCCACCTTGGAAATGTTTCCTATGGTACACATCTGCCAGGGAGGCAAACAAGAAAGACAGGAGCAGGCGACTCCGCAAGCAGGGCTGCATATTTGTGCTCTCTGCCTCAGCCACCTGGGAGTCTGGGATGGCCCGGCCTGCAGCCACCGTGAAGAGCTCAGGCCCTATGCAGGTTCCAAGGAGACTCAGATCCCTGAGGACGCGCGGGCACACGGCAGGCTCAGAGATAAGGGCTTCTACACAGGGGTGCGGCCAGACGTCCTTACCCTGTTACACACAGGGAGGCAAGCAGGCCCTGAAACCTTGCCAAATTCCCTCCATCTCTCCTCACGCTCCCCGTAACGTTAACAATGATGTCATTGAGCATAGAGGAGCCAAGGGCTGGGCCAGGGGATTTATCAATATGTCGTTTCACTTGCTGGGAGAATCTTGGTGAGTAGTTCTCCCTGGTCCCCACTGGTAAGACAGAGGCAAGGAGTTAACAGACTCAGCATCAATGATAATCATGAGAGAAATGACTCTAAGGGAAACGATACTTCCCAAAGATCCAAGGGAGAGAAATCAATGTCCGATGATGTCAAGACACGAAACTATTTCTTCAGAGAAGATTCTCCAGCAGGAGGAGCAAAGATGGGCCTGTCGTAGACCACGTGAAGATTTCCATAGGAAAAGGAAACATTGCCGGGCGTGGTGGCACAAGCCTGGAATCCCAGTACTGCAGGGGCTGAGGAGGGGAAAGAGTGGGCCAGCCTGGATTACAACAAAACCAAACTGAGTGAGCCTCAGAAGAGCCCAGCAAAACCTCTGGCTTCTGGCTTCTCTCGTGGAGTCAGCCAGTCTGATGCCACCAGTGTCACTCTGGTGTGGCGGCAGTTGGCTGGGAGCCAGGAAGCTGCAGCCCTTTAGATGTGGTGTACAGATTGCAATCCAAATGCAGCCCACACGTCTTCCCCAGTGTGGTGGTTCTCAACCTTTCAGATCTGTGACCCTTTCATACAGGTCCTCATGTGGTCGTGACCCCCCCCCCCAGCCATTAAATTATTTTCATTACTACTTCATAACTGTAATTTTGCTCGTTGTGAATTGTAATCTAAGTATCCGATGGTCTTAGGCGACCCCTGTGAATCCGTGATCCACAGGTTGAGAACCATCATCCTGTTTAAGGTCCCTCTCCCAGCCTTTCTTTCTGCCTCACTCACTGGCCCAGCCAGGGCATAGGCATTTCAGTTCACATCCTCAAAACCCTCTCTGGCTGAATAGAAGATCCCTGCTGCCCCCTCGTGGTCACAGTTCCCACAGTACCTCCATTTTATTTTATGTGTGTGTGTTGTCTGGGTAAGTCAGTGTAACACTTGCCTGGTACCCTCAGAGGCCAGAAGAGGGTGTCAGATTTCCTAGAACCAGATTTACAGACAGTTGTGAGCCGCCACACCGGTGCTGGTAATCAAACTCAGCTCCTATACAAGAACAATTATCCTTAACTGCTGACCCATCTCTCCAGACCCTCCTTTGATTCTTAACCAAGAGGAGGGGGGAGGGAGGAACGGGGTGGGGAGGAGAAAGGGAGGGGGAAAACAGATTGCAGGGCTGGGATAAAGCTGACTGGTGAAGTGCTCACTTAGCACACAAAAAGCCCTACCTGCACTCTCCAGTACTGTTTTAAAAATAAAACCTCATGGTTGGACGGTTGGACGTGGTGTCACAAGCCTTTAATCCTAGCACTCTTTGAGTTCAAGGCCAGCCTGGTCTACATAGAGAACTCCAGGACTAATAGAGACTACCTTGTTTTAAAAAAAAATGAAATGAAATAAAATAAAAAATAAAAAGCCAGTCAGTCATGGTGGTGCATACCTTTAACCCCAGCATGCAGGAGGCAGAAGCAGGCAGATTTGGCCAGCCTGGTTTACACAGTGAGTCCCAGGCCAGTCAGAAATATATAGTAAGAGTTTGCTTTTAAAATTAAAGAAAAACAAAACACCAACCAACACAGAGACTGATTTGTCTTGGACAACGATTTCTGAGCTCGGGCCCCTGAGGTAGGGTTGCTCATTTCCGGTATCACTCTATTGGAGAAATCCGGATTTTCCCTCTATTTCCAGCGATTTCCAATCACTTCTTGGTTAGGGATGGACTCTGAGCCCACTTCCCCTCCTCCGTGCTGGGATTCTGTCTGGCTAGAGTATGTTTGGGTCTTGTCGAAGTCTCCGTGAGTTTGTACGTGCATCTGCCCTGATGTGTGTGGAAAACACTGTTCTGGATTGGGCTTTCTGAGGCCGAACTTCCTCTCGCTAGAGACGGGCACTCTCTCATGTCTCCTCTACAAGGTCCTGAATCTAAGCCCATCTCTTCTAGTGAGCCTCCCGAGACCACCTCAGCCCTCCCAGATCTCCCCCTATCTAAGCCCCGCTGCAGCAAGCAGTTCTGTGATGTCAATGGCACTGAGCCCTGCAGGGCCAAAAAGCTGCACGACACTAGTGTGCCTCCGGCCAGGAGAGGGTTTCATAAAAGTTTCAGTGTTTTTGCTCCTTCTGTGGCATTCATCTATACAATGGACATATTGGACACCTCTAGCAGGGTGCGTATGACAGAGGTGTAGAAGGTTCTGGAGGAGGCAGCACTCTTTGTAAAGAGGTGTCATTTATGGGGATACAAGGCGCCTAGCCAGAGCCAGGTGATTTCCCAGAACTGTAGCCCTGAGCATCTCACTCTTCCTTCAACAGCTCCAGAGGCTCCCATGCACGTCTGAAGCCCTCTGCCTTGCAGGCTTGCCTAGGCGCGCCTCTTACTGCCTCTGCCACAGCCCCACAGCCCTTCACTCTGGCTCCATAATAGTTCAGTTCTGTGATCAGCTGTCTCCTTTAGCATTTGCTTAGGCCCTCCTGACCTCATAAGTTCAGGCACCCATTGGGTCAGAGGTCATCTATCACCTCCTTTGGGAAGCTTTCCTTGCTGGCCAAGTCCAGGTCAGAGATCAACACCTCTCTTGGGCTCTAGCTTCTGCACTCTCCTAACACACTCATAGAACTGAGTGTTGACTTGTTTGCCTCTCTGCCCAGATTGTGGGCTCAAAGGTATAGTCCATCTGTCTGACGCCTTGCTATATCCCCAGCATCTATGCCCAAATCTTAGAGGCATCAAGAGTATGCAGTAGACACTCACATATGAACAAACAAGGTGTCATTTTCCTATCTAGCAAGAACAGTGAATGAATGGTATACTAGCCCACAGCCGGAGTCATACGAAGTCCTTTATTGCCACTAGTCCACACCACACTCATCTCCCCTTGGATACTACAATCGTCCCCTTGTATCCTAAACGAAGTTGGAGCTCAAAGGGTTAAAGAGTTCCCACTTGGCTTTGAGGAAGGGGGGGAGGGGAGGGGATATCATGTGAGCCATTTTTCAACTCCTGGGAGTTCTGTTCCATTCTTAGGCAATTCTGGTTGTGAGTCTGCACGGGACAGCCCAAGAGTGAAATAAATAAGACACGGTGCAATGGCTCTAGGCATTGGGGTAAAAAGGCACATTACACAGAGTCCCTTGGAGAAAATCCAGGCCACGCTCCGTCTTCTCAGTACACTTTCTCTCACTCTCCAGTGATTTTAATCTCACCCCCTGGTCTGAGAAACTATAACCCACATGTACTGAATACATTTTTATTTCTCCTTCATGAGATAGCCTTGGTTCAAAGTATATTTAATTTTTCTCCCTTATGCCTACGAGAACATCCAATTTTGTTCAGGTCCCCTTTAATGGCACTTAATAAATATATATTCTGGGGCCTGACAGAAGAGGCTGCCCTACTCCAAACTGCTTCTAAAGCTTCCTGCTTAGATAGCCAGTGCAAAGCTCACTTGGGACACAACTTAACTTACCCCTGTCCCACCTCTGACCAGGTCTAGCTGTTTACCTCTGCATGTCTAGGGCAGAGGTCTTCAACGTGGCTGCATGTGAGATTCACCTGGTTAGCTTCCTGAAGCCCCAGGCCATGACCACGCCCAGATCAATGACATCATCGGCTCCTGGTTTGCTGCAGTTTGGAGCTACCCAGGTAACTGCAGCATCGAAGAGCCATGCTAAGGACCCCAAGTTAGAGTCTCAGCTTCACCATGAGCTGTCAGTAAAAACCTGTGGGAGCTGCAGGTACAGGTTCTGCTTTGTCATCTGTTTGTTTACACTTCCTGTTTTGATCTGAAGCCTGAGAAGGATACAGATAGGAAAGCGAGCTGAGAACATCTTGGGAGAGAACCCGAGGCTGGGAAAGGAGCTGGAGAGTCTTGCTCTTGCATCATACAGGGTTGGTGCTTCAAGAAGCCCAGAGGAGGCTCATTACAGACTGTCTGACACAGGCAAGGATGACTTTCTCAAGAGCCCTTCTTCAGAAGCCAAAGTCAACAAACGGGCACTTGAGATCGAAAAACAGACGTAGTCTTGAAAACACTGAAGTAGCCACCTGTTTTACGCTCTGTCTCTCAAGAGGGTCAATTCCAAATTTGTCAAGTTGTACAGAGGTTATTGTGCATCACCCTTTTCACTATCTTGGGATCTTCCAATGACTCTTGACCTAAAGCAACAGCCTAGGGACATTGCCCAGGAGTGACGACACCCAACACTGCCCCCGAGGGCCTGCCATCTTGGAACAGGGTCTGCTTTGAGGGGTTTCTGTTTTCAGATTTGAGAAATGACTTGCTCACCAAGTAATAGGCACTGGGACTTTGGCTACCTAGATTGTACTCAATGCCACATGCCATGCAACAGTCAGCTACAGACAATGGCTGTGTGTGTGTGTGTGTGTGTGTGTGTGTGTGTGTGTGTGTCATAGTCCCATGAGATTATATTGCCTAGTGATGTCACAACCTTGTTAGTTTGCACACTCCAGATCCACACAAAACAAAATCCTCTAACAGGGCATGTCTCAAAATGTGTCTATTGTTAATCCATGCTGACTGGGCTTGAAGTCAGATCCTAGGCTCAAGGAAAATGACATTGTTGGCTTAGGCATGAGGGGTGGCTCAGGACTGCTTTACTCTGCTAACCCAAGCCAGCCAATGGCTGCGCCATCCTGATACCATTAACGGTCTTTTTGTTGATGTCACGATTCCTGGTTGACAAGGGATCTTGGCATCCTCAGCCTCATGACATCCTTACTAGGTCCCATGACTTGGGTTTTTGGCCTAGGCGGAAAGCTGCCTTGTGTCCTGTGTCTTAGGCTGCACATCTACACAACCTCAGCTCCCTGCAGCCTCTATGCCCTCAGAGGCAAACCCAGGCCCCCTGTACTCCCCTGGCTCTTCTACCCAGAACCAGGAAATCACGCTATCTCTCGCCTACCCAGCTCACCAGGCCAGTAGTCACCTGTCGAACAGAGCTCCACCAGCATTGGCTGCCAAGTTCCTTTGTCTCCTAGTCTGAAGAAAACACCAGAAGTATACACCATTGAAACCAACCTCACACGCCCACTGATCCACCCTCAAATTCCCCCTTTTCCTGGAACCACCTGCAAGTTTGCCCACACAGTCCAGACCTGTGAAGAGACCATGCCCATTCCCAGACCTAGTAGAAAATCTCCTCAGAACCTAGGTCCATGGCTTCCCCTTGAGCAGGACTCTCCTCGGTTTACTGTTCACAGTAACTCATGTCAAGGCAGAGAGAAAGAAACTGTGACTGGTGAGCCATGGTGTCTCCTGGCAACGCTGTGGGAAGTGTACTGCTAAGCCAGGCAGGTCTGGTCTTCTTCAGAGCTGCCCCGCCTACGACTAACACAAGCAACATTCATCCTAGACATGAAAGAGGTAAGAGGTAGGATGAGCTTCGAGCTGTGGCAAGCCCTAGCTAATCGGCTGTGGCCTTGAGATGGCTTCTTTATGCAGACGAGAGTGGCATTGCTGGAACCTCCCACTGTGGCCTCCCACACCAGGCACTCTGTAAGACCTAGTCACCACTTCCTGCTGCCTTCGGGTGCCCTTCACGCCTCTCCCATTCCCACTGTGCTTTGCACCATACCCCCTAGGTCACACACCCTTTTAAGTCTCTGCCATTCCTTAGGAATGGGGGCTCCCAAGAGCGCATGCTAAGAGGGAAGATTCCAGCCCCAGGGAGTTGGGCTCAGGGTCCTGGTCAGAAAGTTGGAAGGCACATATCCCCTCTGTCCGTTTGCTTCCACCAGACTCCATTCTGGGTTCCCCTTCTTGTCTTGGGCCTCCAGGATGGTCACAGGCTGGCCCACCTGTAGACTCAGCTCGTGGGTGTTCCTGGCCACAAAAGGGTACGCTGCCACCACCTGAAACACATGGGAGCAACACACACATGGTCAAGGGGGCAGAGAGCCAAACTCCATCCAGCGAGGGTGTCATCCTATGTCCCCACCACGCTCACACATAGTCTAGTTTCTACTCCTGGACACATCACTTTCCAGGCACATTCCTAGCACCATAGATGCTGCGCCTGCTACTACTGTGCCTCATAACTACTATTTGGCTGACACTGCTGTGCCAGGCTCTGGGTTTTACTACAATTCCATCCTGTATTTGTCCCCACCACCACCACCTTTTCTTAGGACAGGGTTTCTGGATGTCCTGAAACTTGCTTTGTAGACCAGGCTGGCCTTGAACTCTCAGAGATCTGCCTGCCTCAGCCTCTTGTGTGCTGGGATTGAAAGTGTGCACCACCCCTGCAGCCGTATCAGTGGGTAGCCTCAGCAGCCTCTCCCTCCCCAGATCTAGGGAGTTAGTTTATCCGTCCAAACCAGTTGCTAACTTAGGAATAGTGAGGTTTGGAAGACATGGCTACTTTTTAAGGGCAAAGCATTGAACCGGAGAAAACAATAAGAGGGGAAGGCATTAATCAAACTGCTGTCTAAGTTCTCTGTGGCCTGTTGCCAGCATCTACATGTGTCTGTAACAATGTCCTACCCTCTAGGTTACTGAGAAAGCAGATGGATGAATACCTGTGCAGGCTTCTCACGGTGCCTGGTGCAGAAGAAGGGTGCAGTCAATGCAGCTTGATTTGACTCCTTACCATTAGTGTGACCGATGACTCAGAACGATAAGCATCATGGGAGAGTGCCCTAGGCGTCCCACAGAGGATCCAGGAACAGAGGAAGGGGCGATGGACCACTGCTCCTAGGCAGAGCTTCCTGGAGACTCCATCTACATCTACCAGATGTAGCTGGATAACCGGGTGGTGGCAGCAACCTCACTCCCCTTTGGTGGGAGGAGGGGCACTGAGTAGGGCGGTCAGGTCCCTAGTGTGATTCTTGGGGACCCTTTGTCGTTCTGCTGCATTACATCTAGCTGATACTGAAAGAGGTAGGGGCGGTGGGAACTGTATACCTCCCTGGACACTGGCTCTCAGCTCCATGGCGCCCTGACCCAGGGCGTCCCACACCCCGTCCGTCCTCAGCACCTCAGGATCCCGCTCTTCTCTGTCCACAGTCTTTATTTCACTCATGTCTCATCTTTGTAGCTCTTCCTTGTCTGTGGATGGCCAATCCTTCCAATCCTCCCAAACCACCCAAGGGTGCTTGAGGTGGGGGATGGTCAAGAACTCTGCCCCTGCAAACCCAACCCTTCATGCCCTAGGGACTGAGCACCAGGGCCCTGCATGGCCTCCGCAGTCTCTCCAACCCCAAACCTCAAGGGTTATTCTGCCCAGGCCAGACACTGCACCACTGAGCTACATCCCTACCACACATCTTTCCTTCCTCTCTTCCTTCCTTTCTTTCCTTCTTTTTCCTTCCTCCCTCCCTCCCTTCTTCCCTTCCTTCCTTTCTTTCCTTCCTCCCTCCCTCTCTTTCTCCCTCCCTCCCTTCCTCCCTCCCTTCCTTCCTTCTTTCTTTCCTTCTTTTCCTTCCTTCCTTTCCTTTCTTCCTCCCTTCCTTCCTTTCCTTCTTTTTTCCTTCCTCCCTCCCTCCCTTCTTCCCTTCCTTCCTTTCTCCCTTCTTCCCTTACTTCCTTTCTTTCCATCTTCCCTCCCTCCCTTTCTCCCTCCCTCCTTCCTTCCTTTCTCCCTCTTTCCCTTCCTTCCTTTCTTTTCTCCCTCCCTCTCTTCCTCCCTCCTTCCCTCCCTCCCTCCCTCCCTCCCTCCCTCCCTTCCTTCCTGCCTGCCTCCCTTCCTTCCTGCCTGCCTCCCTTCCTTCCTGCCTGCCTCCCTTCCTTCCTGCCTGCCTCCCTTCCTCCCTCCCTCCCTCCCTCCCTCCCTCCCTCCCTTCCTCCCTTCCTTCCTCCCTTCCTTCCTTCCTCCCTCCCTCCCTCCCTTCCTTCCTGCCTGCCTCCCTTCCTTCCTGCCTGCCTCCCTTCCTTCCTGCCTGCCTCCCTTCCTTCCTGCCTGCCTCCCTTCCTCCCTCCCTCCCTCCCTCCCTCCCTCCCTCCCTTCCTCCCTTCCTTCCTCCCTTCCTTCCTTCCTCCCTCCCTCCCTCCCTTCCTTCCTGCCTGCCTCCCTTCCTTTTGATGTTATTCATATCCCATACCAGTCATCCCTTTAAAGTATACAATTCAGTCGCTTTAGCATAGTCCCAGATATGCGCAATCATCACCACTGTATAATTTCAAAACTATGCCCACTGTGACCAAAGAAAGTCCATACCAGTTAGCAATCTCCCCCACTCCCTTCCCCTCAGCCTCTGCCAACCAGAAACCCACCTTCTTCCTCTACCAGTTTACCTAGTTTGGACATTCATATGAGAGGGATCCTACCCTATGTTTCTGGCCTTTCTTTCTCTTAGTATGTTCATCTGTGTTGCAGCATGTCAGTACTGACCTACTCTGTTCATTTTTATATCAAAAGAATACTCCATTCTACAGGGTTGCAGAACTCTATCCTCCAACGATGGCCACCATCGTCTCTGTCACAATAGTGCCACTATTTGTCCGAGGCACACATAATCTCATAGAAGGAGTGTGGGGACAAGCACTGGAGCCTCGTCTGTGATCCCAGCCACTCCCTCCTGCACCTCTCAGCCATTTGTATACCAATCAGCCCGAACCTCATGTGATCTCATAAGTAAGTAGTAGCAAAAGACTAACTGACGGGGGGCAGGGGATCCATCTATGCAGCTTTGGGAAAGTCATCTACAATGGGGTGAGACTTTGCAGCTACTTTGGGGTCACCTGCACTCCTAAAAATAACGTCTCACCCATCTCCTATGAGAAAGCCCAGTAAACTTCTTGGTTCCCCACTTCGGACCATGGTGGAGCTGTGCTTTGATTTGCCATTGGTGCTGCCCTATGAGGAGGGAGTAGATTTTGCTTACAGCTCTCCAAGGAAAGAGTCCTCAACATACGTAGTCCTCTCATACATGGCTTACCTGTTTATATTGATAAACAGATTCAAGAACATGCGATTTTGTGCTCCCCACTGCTTTTGTAGGGAAGGCTGACACCCTCTCCAAGGGCACAGGGTCTGTCTGGGCCTGGCCCCGCAGACTTTACCAGGAGCACCTCACTACACCCTGCCCTCTCGAGTCCCTCAGGTTCTGACCTCATTGGTTCCTCCTGGGACCCTTGCAGATCACCAGGTGTCTGCTGTGCTTTCTAAGAACTCACCCCAGGTACCCCGCTGTGCCCCCTTTATCCAGTTAACTCCCACTCCTCCTTCCTATGTAAGGAGAAAGCATTCTTCTTCAGAAAGCCTCTCTATCTCTGGAACTCTGGACCTTACCACAGCAGGAAACGTCTTATTTCCGTTGTATTCACTCACACATTCACAGGGCTAATCTAATCACTCTGTCCCCCAGGCTGTAAGTCTGAGGAGGAGGATGACTTGCACCTGCTCATCGCTGTGACCCTCATTTAGCACCACACCTGGCAAATACTGAGTGACTAGACAACCGCTTATCCTGCTGATAGGGGGATGTTGGATTAACTCCCTGGTGTTCATGTGGAAAGTCCCTCTGTCTGTGTCCCACCCCTGGCCGTGATAAGAACTTATCAGTGGTCTCTGCCTGGTCTCGCAAGGACGTGGGCCCTCTGATAGAAGGAGCAGGCACTTCAACCATAGAGGAAAATCCAAGCCTTAGTGGAAGGGAAGGCTAGCTCTCAGCCCTCCTCCAGACTCACCTGGCTCATGGTTGGGACCGTGGGAACAGACGGTTGGGTGGGCTCTGGGGTTGGAAGCCAGCAGTCTTCATGCACCCCTGTCTGGCCTCTGAGCTCCTTCTCACTGGAAACGATGGGGCAGTATAACTGAAGTTTTCCAGCCGGCACATACCCACGGTGTCCTGGGAAACATGCAGAAGGTTCAGTAGCTGCTGGCCAGCTTCCTATCCTTTTCAGTGGTGGGGAAAGGCAGTAAATGTGAGTGTTGGAGCCTGGCTTCCCAGCATTAAAGAGACAGTACAAGGTCATTCGGGACCTTCATATTCCTCCCACGGCCCCATTCTGAATTCGCTGTTGCTTCCCTGCCCCCTCCTCCCCCAGCGACAGAGGCTCTCCACTGGGACAGCCATGAGGTCTGAAACCGGTTATCTGACAGAGGAAGTTCACCTCTGAGCTGGTATGACAACCATTTCCCCTTGGTGGCACTACTGTTCATGTCCCTCTAGTGGCCGCCCAGAGCAAGGCTGCTTCCCCAGCTCTCCTCAGGAGCAGGACAACCTTCCACACTTCTGGGCTTCCTCTCAGCAGCACCCACCCCGTGCTGCCCAGCGGCTGTCCCCATGAATGACCGCCATTTCCCGCCTCCCGGGCGGTCAGAGTCTTCTCACCAATCTGGGCTCAGTCTGCGTCAATGTCACTCTGTTTCACGTTGACACCACTGAGTTCAGAGAAGCTCCCTGCGGTCACGCCATTAGGAAAGCCCCAAAACCTCTCTCTAATGATCCTCGCACTATTTCCCCACAGACATATTTTCAGAGTGTACTGCTTTCTATTTTTCTTTTAATTATTATTATTTTAGAGAAGGTCTCGCTGTATCATCCTTAGACCTCTCTACAGAGCTAGGACTGGTCTCTAACTTGTGGTCCTTCTCCTGCCTCTGCCTTCCTGATGTTTGGGTTAGAGGCATGCACCATTGTACATGACTCTACTTCACTCTTAAAAGCTGGCTTGGTTTGAAAGTCTGGCCTTGTGCCATGTGGTAATAGCAATACAATCATGAACTTATGAACTAGTGACATTGCTTTATAATACACATAAAGGTACTTAAGTAACTAGTATATCACCAACAATAATCCTGTGCAACCCATGTTTAGAATATGCCACTGGGTCATTTTGTTACCCTGGGCTCACAGTACAGCTCCTCTTTATCTAATTTACACATGAGCCCCAGACCTCAGTGACACATCCCAAGTCCATGACCATTAGAGATCTACTGTCCCGGTCATAAATCAGATTCTGAGAGTGTGGCTGGGAAGTAAGCTCCCTTCTCAGCACACATCTGTATCTTTCAAAGTTTCAATTCAAGTTCCTTACATGTATCACCCAATAGAGTATACATTCTATAAGGCCTGCCTTGCTTGCACAGCACCCAGGAACAGGTGAGGAAGGCTACATTGTATCACACACCACTGAGTTACTGGAAGCTGATTGAGCCCCAGCATCCGGCACTGGGTTCATCCCTCCTGAATTTGCAGTCAGACTGGCACACAAGAGCATCATCCATGCCTCCCCAGCAGCCTCTGGCAACTGGCTTTTCCCAAAAGGAGATGAAGGGGTCACGAGGGCCCACATACCCCCGGTGTCTACCAGCCAGCGACTGTTGTTGCCTTTGGTATCCTTGTTTTGTAGAAGGGCCACGATTTGGCCCCGAGGCAGTGTCAGGTCCAGCGTCCCAGTCCCGTTGATGTTGCTTGTCACCTGGTATAACTTCCCAGGGCCATATCTGGTGAGGAGAGCCTGCATCTGGTGTTCAGACCCTGGAAGGAGTGGCTGAGAGAGCAGAGACAGACACCAGAGCTTGAGTTAAGTGTCAAGGCCGTGCCTACGTGAGCTGAGCTGCAAATCCCTACCTCTGCCACTGAAGACTTCATTCTGATGAGGACAACCATGCCCTCTACTGGGCATGGCTGGCTCTTAGCTTCCAACGGTATTTTAGAAGAAAATTTCAACTAATTCAAGTATAGATATCTGTCAGTTATAGAACTCATGGGATGCAGCCCTAAATTCTATGCTTAACCTGAAACTAAGTCATTCCACAGGAGATGTCTTATCTAGGTCTTTGAACCATACCAGGCTATGGGCTTCATGGTACACATCTGGAATCCTCAGAGGCTAATTCAGGACCAGCACTAGCTCCTGACACTCCTAAGGATGAAGGATATCTGGGAATTTCCACCAGCTAGCTGTGACTCTGGGAATTTCCACTGCACGTGTATTGGACACCTACTGTGTGCAAAGCACTGAAGCATACTTCATACTGCAGGAACCCCATGCACTGGTGCAACAAGAACAGACAGCAGGGTTTTATTCAGATAGAAACTGCCACACCTTTAATCCTAGCACTTGGGAGGCAGAGGCAGGTGGGTATCCGAGTTCAAGGCCAGTCTGGTCTAAAACAAACAAACAAACAAATACAAAAAAAAAAATGCCATCTATCTGGGAAGAGAGATTTGGGGGAGAGAGGACCTCAATCTATTCCCAAACTTCCTGGAATTTCCTGTTTTTCCATTCACTGTTTTCAGCAAAAAAATTGTTATCAAGAAGGAGTTTGGATATGATTGTCCACTTCTGTAAAACCAAGGGGAAACCAAACGTGTGAATACATACATTTACCATATTCTCTACTTAAACTGTGTATATGCATGCTGTATTGGCTGCATTGCGTATGATTATTTGGAGGTGTGGGGTACAGGGCAGGTAGAGGTGTCTGTCAGGGAGATCTGGGCAGAGACTCTTGCCCTGGTACTAATGAAGAGTCTGAATTAGGAACCAGGATGCACATTGTTAATCCTTGTGCTTGGGAGGAAGAGGCAGGCAGGTCTCTGTGAGTTCAAACCCAGCCTGGTCTACATAAGACTGGGCTGGAGATGTAGCTCGGTGACAGAGCTTCTACTGGGTCTACAAGGCCTGTGTGCTGTGTGCAATGGCAGCATTACAGAAAGAGAACAAAATCAAGCAGACAGATATTTCCAGGCTAAACATAGAGGTGCAGTTTTATGGGGAGAAAAAGTTCTCCTGGGGAGCTGGAGAGACAGCTCAGGAGTCTCTGGTCTTCCAGATGGCGTGGGTTTCATTCTAGCACCTACATGACAGTTCACAACTACCTGTGGCCCCACTTCCAGAAACCCTCTCCTCACAGCTCAGAGCTATCTCAGGCTAAGCCCCAGCCATGTAGCAAGTTCAAGACTAGCTTGATATATGTAAAGATATATCTCAACACACACACACACACACACACACACACACACACACACACACACTCCAAAAAGTAAAATATGTGCTGCCTAGGTAAACTACTCAAGTAGTTTAGAAAATAGCTCTCCTCTCTCTCTCTCTCTCTCTCTCTCTCTCTCTCTCTCTCTCTCTCTCTCTCTCTCTCTCTTCCTCTCTCTCTCCCTCTCTCTCTCTCTCTCTCTCTCTTCTCTGCCTCTCTACCCCCCACCCCGTGTGTGTGTGTGTGTGTGTGTGTGTGTGTGTGTGTGTGAATATAAGATTTTGTTTTGTTTCTTTTTCCCAGAAAGCAAGGAGAGACAGGAAGACAAAATGTTTCCATGAGTAAAGGGGAAAGAAAAGCACGTTGCAGGACATGGGAGGTTGAGGACGGACACCTACCTGAGTGGTGGAGGGCGGAAGTACCTTCTCAAAGTTCTCCTGAAAGAGGCGGAGCTGGCTGCTGCTCTGGCCCAGTATGTCCTCCAGCAGCTTCTGGAAGTCTGGCTCTGAGACGCCATAGTGAGGCAACTGGGTGGGAAGATGCTGTCAGCAGAGCCTCTGCAGGAGACGGGGCCACGGGGTGCCTGGGCACCCACCCTCTAATCCCAGACTGCTGCTTTTGCCTGCCCACCATCCCCCTTTCTGTTAAGAAAACATCTCTCCACAGGGGCAGAGGACCACTGCCACCACGACACCCTAGTCCTGGGGCTGGTAGGCTTGGCATCCCTTCCCCTACCTACTGTGATTAGATCAAGGGGAAACAACACACTTAAGCCAGGCCCCTTCTGTCAGATGCAGTGTGCAAAGGCTCACAACACCAGTGTTACTCTTCCCTCAGATTCTGAGGGGCAAATATGCAGGCCTGGTGAGTCCCAATCTCACACAGACACAGGGAAACAAAGCCTGCCTAAAAGCCAGCCCAGCCATGGAGGAAAACAGGCAGGAGACTGGGAAAGAGTCATGACATACGTCTACAAGTGGGTGTGACCCCTGACCCCTCCTAAGGTCAGGCCATTCTGCTCCTCTGTGTGTTCCAGCCACTTTGGCAAGGGCTTGTACAGTTTGTGAGTAATGAGCTCTCCCATGAGGTCCCTCCCCTGTTAAGACTCTTCCACAGTCTCATCAGACAGCTCAAGAGTGAATGAGACCCCTACAGCCAACAGACATGTCCAGCCCTCTGGGTTACTGCCAGACTCATTTATGGCCTTGCTCCTGGGCTGCAGAGAAAAGACAGGTTTTTGCCACGCAGACCTTGAATCACAGGAGTGAGGCCAGGTGAATGACTCCCTGGATATACGCAAGGGAGGTTTGGCAGCAATCCTAGGCAAGTCATAGCCATCCACAGCTCAGGACCAATCAGATGCTTCCTTTGCTTCCCCATCATCACCACCATCACTCCTGTGCTTCCTATGCCTATAAACCCCCTGCTCTGACATCCTCAGCCCTGCTCACCTAGTAAGAGAAACTAGAAAAAAAACAAACGACTTATCTAATCAGATTCACTCTTCTTCTTGTACAACGCTAGGCCTACTTCAGCTTCATACTTCAAAAAGTATGCCTGAGGCAGGGCCCAGTAGTAAGCAGTAAGAGATCCAAAGAAGGAACCACTTGGCTCTCCAGCCCTCACCCCCAACTGAGGGAAAACATGGCTCCACACCACTCCAGCAGAAGACAGGCTCTAGTAAGCACCAAACAGTCATGTGTTAGGACATACATTACTAAGTTCTTCTGGTGTGCAGAGGGTGAGGAGGGGGTAGTCTCCACTCCACCAGAACAACAAGAATTCTGGGAGCTTCCTGAGAGGACTAGCTCATCTGTTACTGGATGGTAGGCATCAACAGAGGCCTGGGGGACCGTTGAGGTCGTTCCAAGTGAAGAAGAGTTTGCAGTGTTGGAGGGAGGGACAAGCCACCATGGCAGAGTGGGGCCACGGATTGGGAAGTTGACTGGAGTGGGGAGGTGAGGAGATAGGACATGGGGATAAAGGAGAGACGGGGGTGGGGAGTCAGATGACAGCAGGGAAACACAGAAGGCAATGTTGGGACAAAGAGCGTGGAAATGGCTCCCAAGGCCTGATTCATGAGCCATTCAGCTCTGACACTGACGGTACAGAGCCAGATGTGGGACTGTTTCCTCTCCTATGCCAACTCAGACTTCTAAATTCTTCACCGCAAATCTGCGTGTGGTCGTCTATGTAGAGCGCTTTGGAATCTGATTATGCCTTCAGCTGATGGTTCCTTCCTGAGAGGCTCTTGATCCCTGGGTTCAAAGCTCCATTACTGCCCAGTCAGGGGTCAAAACCTCCTGTCCTCTCTGCATCTTTGCAGAAGCCATTTTACCTCTTTGGGCTTTGGTTTCTTTATTATTGAGAGGACCCCATACTGTATAGGACTGCTTGAGGACTGAGTTGGGCACTGCCTGGAAAGGTCCCAGCAGGAAATGGCTGCTAGAAGTACCGGCAGTAATCCCAGCTGGACACATCTACTCCTGACTAGACAGAAGTGACACCTGTCTCTGTCACCATCATTACCCTTCAGGGAGGGTTTGCTGCTATTTTTCCAGAATAACCTCCTCTGCTCTTGAGTCCTGGGATGCCCTAGAGGCCAGCCTCTGCATCCACTAGAGAAGGAGAAAAGGCGTGAGAGACATCTCGAGGGTCCCTGTGATTCCTGGGTCCTGGGAACCTATTTAGTCCACATAGCCCCATTTCTACCCATAGCTAAGGCCTTGCCTGGCTATGCTCCACAGCAACCTTGATCCCAGGAGCCTTACCAGGGCCGTGCTGCTCTCTGCCCTTCGTAGCACTTGATCGGCCAGGTCTCTCTGGAGGACCACAAACGTGCACAGGATCTGGCCCAGCCATTGCATGACTAGTTGGTTAAACTGTGGGAGCTCAGCCACTAGCAAGGAGTTGAGTGCCTGGTAGGTATGCCGAGCTGCCTCCTCCTCGTAGGTCACACTGCCCACATCCAACAGCTTCTCTTCTACTCGCCCGAAGTCCAGGAGTTTGTCCAGACGCTTCTTGATCAAGTTCTGAGGACCAACCAGGGCTCTGGCCAGACTGCACAGTGGTTGCCACACCAGGCCTTTCAACCGCTGCTTCTGTAGGGAGAGGGGAGCATGGGAACTGGGATGGGATGACAGAGGGTAGAGGCTGGGTGGGGGCTGGAGGCACGTAGCTGAGGTTTTAGGCCCTCTCCATTGACAAGCTGTGATTCGTAGCATATCCTAACCCTTGGCTGCCTAAACTGGATTGCAGTCCATATAGGGTCATGACTGAACAAGATTGGGTGGCAACTGTAAAAGCCTTCTCAATGTCAATTGTATTTATATAAAGTGATTGTCTCAGCATTGATGATTATACAATCAAAATGCTCATCAACTCTGAAAAACCCTTGAAGATTTTCTGTGTCCAGAGATCTTACGTCTGCATCAAATATTCAGCCAAGATTTTACTCATGTAAAAATAAACATCACAGCATCACATTAGGACATAGATGTGCTTTCACCTTTAATACATGGTCAAATTATATGTATTTTTAAAAGAATTGTTTTAAAATATTCCCTTATGATTTATCATCAGTAAATCTGTATACCTATTACATATAGTTATATATCTAGGTCACATGAAATTTCCTCAAGTAATTAGGTTGATGTGGAAAAATCTTCAGAACCCTGTTCTAACCTCACTGAGTCTTGGGCTTATGGTTTGGAAAGGGGGTGGTAGGGAGTGTCTGTCCCCAGAGTGCAGCCCAGGGAAGGTTCTCAACTCCTGGTACTTCTTGGTGGTGTTATTATGTAAAGAGCTTGGAAGAGATTTTTGTATAGAATGATACTTTGGGACTCAGACTCCATTTGTGTAACTGACCCAAAAGATGGAGGGAGCTCTCTGGGCCTCAAGCTCCCATTAGCAGAACGGGGCTATTAATAGCGCCTCAACCGAAAGTGTGTGTTGAGGGGTAAATGAGGTCACGGATGGAAAAGGCAGGCACCGTGCCTGGTACAGGGCGCGGCTCACTGCACATCAGTTGAGCTATTTTTATCAGTAAGTGCAGGAATAGCGCTCCCTCCCCTATTGGATGTGACAATTGTATAAGCGCCTGGATTCTAAATATTACCCTTTCCGGGCCCCACCACCTGCCTATCAGAGGAAGGGTGGGGAGATATCCCACTCACAAACTGCAGGAAGGCCTGGAGCTGAAGGTCTCTTGCCAGGCTACAGTACTGTTCCGCGGGTCCTCCAGGGATGTCCAGACTCCTTTCGTGTGGCCGGAAGCTGAGGAAAGTCTATGTCCAGGACCAATGGAGATAGGTGGTTAGGTCCCGCCATGCCCATCTTATGCCTAAACCCCCAATTCAGCAGACCTCTCAAGCAGTTTTCCAGGGCCTCCACTGACTTTCCCACAACTAGCAAGCACATATGCCATCTGCCTCTGCTCAACCTGTGGGGGGAGGGGACCATAGCCAGGCTTACTGAGCTGGGGTCCTTATCTCTCCTCTCCTCTGGGTCTTGTGAGCAGCACACTTATCTGTGAGCTTCCTTGGTGACTCTTTTGCCATGTGCACGCTCTACAGATTCTATTCACGTTTTTTTTTTTCCTGTAAGCCAAAGAATTTCCCTCATTCAAATCAATGCATGAAAAAGAAAAAGCCAGGGCCTGGGGCTGGAGAGCTGGCTCAGTGATTATGAGTACCTGCCGCTCTTGCGGACGACCTGAGTTTGGTTCCTAGCACCCATATGGCATCTGTAATTCCAGTGCCAAAGGATCATTGGCCCTGACCCCTGAGAACTCTAATGGGCTGAGAAGCTACCTCTAGCCCCCAGTTTTGTGGCTATGGGTTACAGAATGTTTCTCAGCACCCCTGGCTTCACCCCAGAGTGCCTGCAGCTGGTGCCTCTGTAGTTTGTGGGCCTGCCTGGCCTTCGGACTCTCTGCAGGGCTCTCACCTCCAGATTATCCATGTACGCTGCCACATTGCTCCTCAGCTCCGTCACACACAGAGACACCCACTGGAACCTCTCCTCCAAGTCATCAAATTCCTTGTCTTCTGTCTGTGAATAAAGTCACACGTGCTAGGGTCAGAAGAGCCACACGGGGGCACTGTGTAACTGGTTTCTCTGCCTGGGGAACTCACCAGGGAGCTGGTTCCTCCAGCCTACCATTGAGTGGGGCAGTTAAGAAACAGTATAAACTGTAGGTGGTGGCACAGGCCTGTAAGCCCAGACCTTAGGACATCGAGGCAGGAGGATTATGAGGATGGCACAGCAAGGAATTGTCTCCAAAGCAAACAGCAGTGATGCTGGGTAGCTCAGCATTCAGACCATGGAATCAGACATTGGACGCTGAGTCCTGGCTCACTTGCTTCCTAGCTGTGTGGCTGTGGGCAGACCTTTCATTCTCTGGTAGGCTCTGTTTCCTCGTGTGAAAATTGAGATAAGAATACCTACTTAGTCCTGCGGCTTAAATGCTACTTCTTTGGAAGAGGCACTCACTCAGCCCGAGCCTCGACTGGGAACTGTTCAGACTGGTGCCCTGCCCCCATGCTCAGAGTCTGGCTCCTTTATAAGCAACGTGAGCCCAGATCTTGGCTCTTGAGAATCAGATGGTGTGCCTCTTGGTGGTCCCTCCGTCTCAGCTTCAGCTACCTTGCTTTCCAAAGGTACCTCACCCGCTTTCATTCCTGTATCTCCCCCACCGGAACACATGCTCACCCTGGATACTAGCCCCGCCTCCTGCTTCAGCAGCTGGCTCAGTCTGGTGGTCTTCTTGGAAAGAGTATGTGTGTTGATGCGGGCCAGCCGCTCCCGAAGACTCAGCTGCTCCACTTTCGTATACTTTAAGGCTGAGGTGACACGGAAGAAAAGGCACTGTGGGTGACCAAGGTGGAGGCAAACAGCCTCATCCTGACTTGGCACTCTGCTCCACCAAGTTACACCCGGCAGGATGATGAGTCCCGGCAGGAATGATTTGCCTCAGGTATATCTTTGCCTCAGGTATGATTCCTGGCTGGAGAGCAGCTGTACTTTAACAGGTCACTACTCCTTGGGGCCTCATTTTGTTTTTGTTTTGTTTGTTTGTTTTTTTGTTATTGGTTTTTTTTTAAGATTTATTTATTTATATGTATATGAAATACACTGTTGCTGTTTTCACACCAGAAGAGGGCATCAGATCCCATTACAGATGGTTGTGAGCCATCACATGGTTTCTGGGAATTAAACTCAGGACCTCTGGAAGAGCAGTCAGTGCTCTTAACCTCTGAGCCATCTCTCCAGCCCTAGTACCTCGCTGTTTTGGTTTTTTTGTTTTTTGTTTTTGTTTTGTTTGGTTTGGTTTTTGATTTGTTTGTTTTGTTTTGTTTTTTTCTATAAAATGAGGACTTCATCTTGCAAAATTTCAGGGGCAAATCACCTAAGAGAGCAGGTGTGAAGGGACTTCTCCAGCAAGTCTTATCAAAGTCTACCAAACCCTCTCCTGGCTCAGCACCTCTGCCCTCTGCCTTCTGTCCACATAGATGAAAAAACAAACATTGGAGAAACCTCAAAGACCCCAGCCCTAAGTCTGAAACTCACTCTGTTTCTTATAGCACACTGACTGTATATATGCACTAAGTATATATGACTGTCAACCATATAGACTCTGTTCACCCAGATAGGAAGTGGAACTAATAGGGCTGGCCTTAGGGGTTGTAAGGATCAAATAAGATATTGAAGGGAAAAAAGCATAGAGAATTAGTCTTCAAACAATGCATACTGACCACCACTCCATCTGCTGGACATTGGACATTGTGCAGAAGCATCACACTGTAAATATTTATGAATTTGAAGTGATTATCTTAAAAGTAATCATGAAGGTTGGATAGAGAGAGAAGAGCACTCGCTGTTCTTCCAGAGGACCTGGGTTTGGTTCCCAGCACATGCACGGGGGCTCACAACCACCTGTAACTCTAGTTCCAAAAGGTCTGACATCTTCTTCTGCCCTCCACGGCAAGTATGTGGTGCACAGACATGCATGGAGGCACAACACCCATATACACAAGATAAAAACAAATATGTCCAGCTGGGGTGTGTGTGTGTGTGTGTGTGTGTGTGTGTGTGTGTGGCACATGCCCTTAATCCCAGCACTCAGGAGGCAGAGGCAGAAGGATCTCAGTGAGATGGAGGCCAGCCTGGTCTATGGAGTGAGTTCCAGGAGAGCCAGGGCCACACAGGGAAACCCTGTCTCAAAAACAAACAAAAAATACATACATACATACATACATACATACATACATACATACTACTTTCTAAAATATAAACATGAACTAAATTCTTGGTATCATGGTCACAGTGGACAATTGAGTTTCTTGATGCATGGCTACGGATTCCTTTTGCAACCCTTTCTATTACAGCAACCTAAAAGGTGGATGCATCCAGCCACACACATTCACACACATCTTTCCTGCCCAGCGGTGATGGGGATTAAACCAGAGCTTTACACATATCAGACAAGCACCCAGTCAGCAGAACTCCTTCCCAGCCCCACATTTTCATGATACATGAGGCTATCTCAGGGTGCGTTTGGGGATCCAGGACTGCTGTCCCTGGTGCACCCCTAAAACCAGTCCTTACCCACTTCCTTGCGCATCTTGTATTCATTGATGTTGCTATTCACATCCTGGAGGGCAGAGGCGGCTCTCTGAAGGACAGGGTGGGCGCTGGCATCCGCGGGTGTGTTCTCCAGGATTTTCTGCAGCAGGAGGGGGTACTTGGTAATCCTCTGCAGAGGGATTACAAGTAAGAAACTGAGACCGGAAGGTCCAGCCTGCGGCCTGAGGGAGAAGGTTGCTATTAGGCAGGTAGAAACCATCTTTCAGGGGACCAGGGGGCTTAGGATAGTGACCCAGCTCTGTCACTTAGCACAGTGTGTGTGTGTGGTATCACGCAGTGCACTCTCTTCCTGTCATCTTTTCTGTAACTTATGGAATCTAGATATTAGGCAGACAGAGCCATTCCTGGGCCATGATGACTCCTGATCTGTACGAAGTCCAGTGCTTTATCAGTTCCATTCACCCTCTCGGGAGCAAACATGGCTGACCATACGCTCTTCCTTGACAGGTGTTACTCGGTAGGACCCAGAGACCCTCTTTCCAGTGTCTGTTTGTTCCATGGGCTACTCTGTCTGCCGGATGCTAAAGCCCTTTCCTCCACATGTTCCCTTGGTGGCCTAGTGTGGTCCTGTAGCTTTCGATACACCCCAATCCCCTGTTTCCATCTTTATCTTCTCTCCAGGGCATCAGAATCACATGCTGAACTGCGCTCAATTGTGACGTCACATTTCTAGTCAGATAATGTCCCGAGATCCAGAGGTCACTCACTTGATATTTTCCCTAACAAAATAGGCTATTGCTTAAAAAGGGTTTGAGGGCCAGTGAGATGGCTCAGCAGGCAAAGGGGCTTGCCACAAAGCCTGAGCACCTGTCTCTGGGGTGCAGGGAGAGAGCTGATTCCTACAAGTTGTCTTCTGACCTCCACAAACACATGCACACACATACACACACTAAATAAACAAGTGAGCATAAAAGTACCACAGGAACATAATTTTTAGAGTATATGGGAGAAAATAACAACTTCTTTAAATAATAAGATATTGATGTGTTAACCCTCATTTCAGGTAGTAGACAGGATATTCTTATCCTAGTTTTTTATAGGTTTGGAATTTTTTCAGGAAAAATATAATGATTTATTTATTTTTATTTTAGGTGCCTTGGTGGGTGTTTTGCCTACATGTATGTCTGTGCGAGGGTGTCTGATCCCCTGGAACTGGAATCACAGACAGTTGTAAGCTGCTGTATGAATGCTGGGAATTGAACCTGGGTCCTCTGGAGCAGCAGCCAATGCTCTTAAGCACTGGGGCAGGTCAAGGGCCACTGGGGAGAGGCTCCAGCAGCAGGCTTTCTCGGGTGATTCTCAGATTCTGAGAGGATTCTCAGATTCCAGCCCCTAACTTATCTCAGTGAGCCTCCTAAAAGACTCACACGTGTTCTTAGGGGCCAGTTCCCTGGGCCCTGGAACAGAACCCTCAAGTCCTTCCTGAGGAAAACAATCTTCAGACCAAATGTTCAGGAAAGAAACAGCTCAGAGGCTAAGAATAGACATAGCAGGTGGGAGCCTCAGGGAGCAACGGGAGGACTTTACCTGGACCGTCCATCTGCTCTCCCTAAGGGTGTCCTGAGATCAGACAACTGTGGGCGGGTATTTTTGGGAACTCCATTCTAGGCTGACACTCCATGGGAAAGAGCCAGCTGCCTCCCAGGGACAGCTGTCACCATAGTACAAACCAGAGGCCTAGGGGGCCTTAAAGAGATGACCGCGTGTTTTTTAATGTCACCAAGGAACCAGTGCAGAATGATGGAAGCCACTCACATTTGTGGCTTTCTTAAAATAGCGTATGTGGCAGCTCATGTAGATAATAGGAATGGAAGGGTAACACAGAAGGCTGAGGGAGTTTGACCAAAGACGGCTTCTTACATTCTCTTTGAAGTGTCACTGGCTGAGGTCTTGCACAGTTGGGCAATTTTTTTGAAATACCCAAATCCTTTGCTCTACCAACCCCAGCCTAGACATCTACCCACAGAAATCTTGGCTCAAGCAAATGCTAAACATTGTTTAGCAACTCCATGATTACACACACACACACACACACACACACACACACACACAGAGTCCACCAATAGAAGACTAGAAGAATACAGCAGACTCTGGGAGCTGTCCTGGAGCAAGCTCTATGCAGCCCTGAAAGGAACACGGGAGGATCGCTCACACAGTCGTGAGACAATACTCACAACCACGATTAAATAAAAGTTCTAGAATAGCATAGGAATCTCTTTAAAAGCATCATCACCTCCTGCCTGATTCTCTACCGGCCTCTGTATCTCTCTGTCTGTAACTATATAGAAGAAAATTAAATAGAGAATGATAATCCCTCCAGAAGGCCAACAGACAATGGACTTCATTTGAGTCCATTTTGTTTGAGTATAATTTGAATGTTACTTCCATATTTAAACTAAACACAATTAGGTGATAAAGGAGAACAGGTTATTTGCCTTCTCCAAACACTGCTGTGTCTGCCAGCCTTCTAAAACGCTGGTTCCCAGGTCTGCCCCCTACCCCCTTCTGCTAAGGCTCTTTTCCCACACCACTCTGAAAGCTCCTTCCTAATATAGAACTTCCTGACCAGCCTTTGTCTTAAAGGACAGACTACCCTGACAACTGATCCACACAAAGGTGAAGTCAGTGCACGTTCAGAGTCCATGGTCTTACTTTTCTACCACTGCGATAAAACAGCCTAACCAAGGCAACTTACAAAATTTTAAAAAGAATTTATTTGGGGCTTACAGTGTTAGAGGGTTAGAGTCTGTGATGGTGGAACAAAGGCATGACAGGGGCTCTACCTGGGAATGGCATATCCTACATACAGACCTGTGCTACAGAGACTAGCTCGGGTCTCACATGTCCCTCTGAACACTCAGAGCCTGAACAGGGCCTCAAAATATACTGTGATTCCAAGAACCAAAATACTTCTGTGACTCTCAGACTATCCAGCCACACAATACACTGGGCTTTTTTTTTTTTAATTTCTTTTTTTAATGATTTGTTTTATGTATGTGAGTACACTGTAGCTGTCTTCAGACACACCATAAGAGAGGAATCAAACCCCATTGCAAATGGTTGTGAGCCACCACGTGGTTGCTGGGAATTGAACTCAGGACCTCTGGAAGAGCAGTCAGTACTGTTAACTACTAAGCCATCTCTCCAGCCCACTACTAGGCTTTTTATACACCACCTTTTATACAAAAGACTCGGGCTATTTACAAGGATGTCATCCATTCTCATTTCCCGATAGTGGGTGAGCTATCATGTTACTTTATCCTTAGCGCCTCATACACAGGAAGTCAGGACTGCCTTCCCTGTGGGTTGTGGTCCCTGGGTGCACGCACCCTCTGCCCCTTCATCTTCTTGGACTTCCTTTTTTTTTTTTTTTTTTGGATTTGGTTTTTTCGAGACAGGGTTTCTCTGTATAGCCCTGGCTGCCCTGGAACTCACTCTGTAGACCAGGTTGGCATCGAACTCAGAAATCCGCCTGCCTCTGCCTCCCAGAGTGCTGGGATTACAGTCGTGCCCCACCACCGCCCAGCTATTTTTGTACTTCTTAAGCAGAGCGGCTTCGAGCTTTTCTTTCCTGACCTCTAAACTTACTTGCTACCAAGAGAGATGAGCTAATTTTAGAGTGCCTCCTCGCAGCTTCCGGAGCTCCGGAGCCCGAGTGCGCACTGAAATCCACGTCGCTAGAAGAGGCTCTCCCTTCTTTGTCCTTCATATTAGACCTAGCATTATTCTGACTTTCCCTGGTTCCTTTATAGGTGGGCTCCATCTTCCAGAATCTATTGCAAGATAATAAATATATTTAACACTTGGTATAAAAGGAGACTATGCGACCAGCAGGCCGGCTGAGAGGACTAGAATAGCCGGGACTTATTTAGCGCCCCTTGTGTCCTGTGGCCAAGCTCCACCCAGCCCTGTTAGATCTCCCATCAGACCCATAAGGAAATTGGTTCTGAGACATGAAGTGGCTCTCACAGGAAGGTGCTGAGCCCGATCTGCCACCATGCGGGTGTGACTCCGGAGCTGCAGAAACAGGTCAAACAACAACCTCGTTGCCAACTAGTTATTGCTTCTAGCATGGCTGAGGCGAGGGAGGTGGGATGGAACCCATGGTAGGCATCCCACTCTGGCCAGAGGGGACTCACATTCCCGTAATGGCAACATAGGCAGATAGTTTGCAAAATGCTATTTCCACAGTCTTTTCTCGATTGGCTACAAGACTTGATCTGAATGGTTGGGAAGCCCAATGACTTGCCCTTCCCTTGCTCCGGAGCCCTGTGACTACCATGTGAACAGCAGCTACAGGAAGCACACAGGCCATGCGTCCAGACCTGAGCTGGCTCTGTGTCACCTCTGTGGAGGAGCCCAGCAGGGTCAGCAGAGCTGACGTGCAGGAGTGCTGGGCCACAGGTCGGAGGCAGGAATGCCCAGCCAAGAACAGAAGGTTCTCTTACTGAGCCCAGCTAAGCTGACAAGGTGCAGAAGTGTAAGCTAGGGAAATGTCTTATTTTTAATACTTGCACATTTATTTGAGTATATATGTAGGTGGGCACGTGTGAGCCACAGCACATGTGTGTGGCCAGAGACAACTTGCGGGAGGCTGTTGTCTACTTCTACCATGTTCTGGAGAATGATTGTAGGCGGTCAGGTGTGGTGGTAGCAATCAAGTGCCTTACATTAAATAAATAAATAAATAAATAAATAAATAAATAAATAAATCTTAAAAAAAAAAACTCAAGTGCCTTTATCCACTGAGCCACCCTGCCTACCCAGTAAATGTTGTTTTAAGGTATTGAGGTTTAAGGTAGTTTGTTACCTAGCAAAAGCTACTGAGAACCGTAATCTCCTAAAGCTAGTCTATGTTCTACACAAGATCTGCTGTCTCCCTTTTACTACAGTCTCCACTACTCCCTTTTGTCCTACATTGGGCTCTAGCTTTCCTGGTTTTTATAGTCTGCCTCACATCCAATAAATCGCCCTACAAAAGCCTGTGTTTCTGAGACCTATGATATATATATATATATATATATATATATATAATTTTTTTTGAGGAGAGGATCTCAGATATGAGTATTTATGAGTATTTGAGAAAGAGACACTGGTGGAAGGAGGAAGAGCCAAGACAAAGGGAAAGACGAGGCAGGTGAGATCAGCTTCGCTTCACGCCCCGTGCACACGCCTGCTCAGCACTCTTCTCTGGGGCATAAAGGAGCAGGTGCGTAAGGTCAAGATGGCTTCCTCTGTCCTTCCACCACCACCCTGATTTCTCAAGCCTGGCCGTCAATTTCCACTTGGCAAGCTTCTTAGGTTGTATTTGTGGCTTCTTGTTGGTTCTGGGCTCTCACTGTTGTGGGCTTTGAAGTATTTTGTGTGTAAGCAGGATCTTGCTATGTGACCCTGGAGCTCTCTATGCACAACAACCCGGCCTCAAGTTCATAGAGATCCTCCTGCCTCAGCATCCTGAGTAGTGGGATTAAAGGTGTACAGTATTGCGTCCAGCCAAGTTTGGGTATTATGAGCTATGGTCTTGCTATGTAGCCTAGGTTAGCCTTGAACTCATACCAATCCTCCTGCTTTGGCTTCTTAAAAAACAAACAAAAAGAAAACAAAAACAGCTACCCTATGGATGAAGAGCTACAGCCAACTAACAGCTTCCAAGAGTAGAATCAGACTTCTTCCAGTATGACCCTCCTGAGAGGTTATCTAATCCCTTGAGTCAGCCCTTGTTTATATCCATGATCTCAGCTCATAGGCATATGAACAACACTACACACATTAAGCAGGATACGTATATGCATATGTGTGTGCATATATATACATATATGTTACATATATACATGTGTGTGTGACAATAATAATTAAAGAAGAAGAGGTCCCGAGTTTGAGAGGTAGCAGAATGGGACCCCAAAGGAGTTGGAGGCAGAGGAAGGCGGGGTGGGGTAGGGTGAAATGATATAAGTGCAGCACTCATGGATGAAATTATCAAGAAATGTGAAAAAAAGAAATATTAAATTTGTGATAGAAGGGAAATAGTAAAATGAGAACCAATCATGAATAAATCACACAAACAAGAGAAATCTGTTTTTTCATGCACACACACACACACATCTTTATATAGAATATAAAGATATATTCTATATCTTTAATATAGAAACAGAATGAGTCACAAGAAAAGATCCACAAAGGACTCTTCGGTGTCCAAAGAGATGGCCAACTTGTCATAAGATAAAGACAAAACAAAGCCAGACGGAGCCACCTCCTGACCTGACTCAGGACAACCCTCCTAAGGTTCGGTGACACGCTGCACTGGAAAGGCTGTGGGGGGCAAGTGTGTGCTGCTAACAGGAATATAAATGGGCACGCCTTACAGAGAGGTTTCAGTTACACCCCACGTCTGAAAAATGTACCTTGCAGCAGAGTAAGATGACCACAGATCCTGAAAAAAATGCCGTGCCTATAAACTGAGAGAGTGAAAGCAAACCGAGTGCCCACCCACCGACATGGGTCAATGAAGCTGGCTTGACCACCTGGTCAAAGGATGAGGAGCGACATGTGTTAAGTGGAAGTTTAATTTATCCACAAAAGAGATAAGTGTAACCGGCTTCGGGTTATTAGTTTAGCCAGGGATGCTGGTGCATGCCTTTAATCCCAGTGCTCAGGTTAGGGAAACAGAGGCAAGCAGAGGATCTCTGTGAATTCCGAGGATAGCCTGGTCTAAAGAGAGAGTTCCAGGGTAGCCAGAACTACCGAGAAACCCTACTGTGAATAGAGGTGGAGAAATAGAAGTAGTAGTTTAAAAAATGATATGTGTTCTTGGTGTGGTAGAGCACACCTTCAGTCCTGGCAGTTTGGAGGTAGAGGCAAGCAGGTCTCTGAGTTTGAAGCCACCTCGATCCATGAATTGAGTCCCAGGAAAGCCAGCACTACACAGAAAAATCTTGTCTGGAAAGACAACAAAGAAAAAGAAAGAGAGAAAAAGAGAAAGGAAGGAAGGAAGGAAGGAAGGAAGGAA
The DNA here is from genome assembly GCF_947179515.1 of Apodemus sylvaticus. Taxonomy (NCBI): domain Eukaryota; kingdom Metazoa; phylum Chordata; class Mammalia; order Rodentia; family Muridae; genus Apodemus; species Apodemus sylvaticus. The sequence goes on along the minus strand of NC_067484.1, from coordinate 36,055,506 downwards.
GGAAGGAAGGAAGGAAGGAAGGAAGGAAGAAAGAAAGAAAGAAAGAAAGAAAGAAAGAAAGAAAGAAAGAAAGAAAGAAAGAAAGAAAGAAAGAAAGAAAGAAAGAAGAGGAAGAAAGAAAGAAGAGGAAGGGAGGGAGGGAAGGAAGGAAATAAGATTGTACATTTGTAACTACTTATACATGCAAAAGAACACCATCCATAGAAATCCAACTGACAGGAAACACGGGAGCATAAGGAATCTGTGGAGCCTTATTTGGAGACCACTGCGCCGTAAGCACCGCTTGGCAGCAAGGCCTTCCTGGCTGAGAGAGAGAGGCCTGGCTGCTGACCCAGGCCCTGAGCAGCCTGAACAGACCGGAGCGAGCAGGATGGAGGTTTGCACTGTCCCCAGACATGCTACTCACACTGCAGCTTCGATGACGCCCTGGATCTCCTTCTGCAGTTCTGGCTCCTTCTGGTACGCCTTGACCAGCAGCAGGGCCTGGTCATAGCTGGCACAGTAGACTTTGTAGACTCGTTCAAATTCGTCTTGGAATTCCAGGAATAAGTTACCTGATGGCCAGCAAGTAAAGGGTTATCAGTGGTCAGTGTGTATGTCCCTTACTCGGGGTTGAGAGGCAGAGTCTGCTCTGTGGTGGTCTGTTTCTACTGTTCATCCATCTCACGAAGTTGCTGAGTGGGTAACAGAACGGTATCTTAAACTGTAGGTCATGACTCCAGGTAGGGCTGGCAGCAGACCTGAATGTGGGGTCTGGGAAAGTTCTGCAGGAGTTAAAATTTTCCAAACACAGGGCAACTGGAGATCAATTCTAAAGCAAACTCGGCATGAACCTGAGGCATTTCTGTCCGTGCCTACCTGTGCAGCCTCCTGGGACTTCGCTGCAGCCTTGGTTTTGAACACACGCACCATCTGCATTTTGTTCTGCAGGTGTGCATGCTGCACAGCCCCGGTGAACACTGCCTGCAGCACATCTCGGATCTGAGACTCCTGCAAGGTCTGAAAGGAACTGCAGCATCTTCTCCATATTACAAAGTTTTCTGCTCTTACAGAAACCAGACAGACAGGTTTCGTTGTGGGAAACCTTTGATATGTTTCTACTCCCATTACATATGTATCAAGTTAGTGTATCTTGGACCACTTTGTGATAGAATACCTGATTTTAGGATTTTCTGCTTGAGGGGGTTGGAGAAATGGCTTAGGAGTTCATAGAAGTAATTTGCCATTCTGTCAGAGGATCGGTGCTTAGGTCCCAGCAGCCACACCGGGTGGCTCCCAACCAACCACCTGTAACTCCAGCTCCAGAGAATCCAGTGCCCTAGGGCTTCTGGCCTCTAGAGATACGTTAACACATATGACATACACACATACACACACACACACACACATACACACAGAGAGAGAGAAACATAAATAAAAATAAAAATAAATAAAATTTACTGCTTGATTTGAGTTTCATTTTTTAAACGTGATCAAAATTTGGCTTAGAATTAGGACAGAACTTTCATCAATTTTTTTTTAAATAAAATGACCCCCCCATACTTCTGACATGTGTACTACAGATTCAGACAAAGTAGAATTCTCAACATTAATAATGATCAAATCAAAATATTGATCAACTCAGAAAAAAAACCCTGAAGATCTTTTATGTCCTAAAGTATCTGATATTCAACCAAGATTTAATTTTTAAGGTAAAAATAAACACATATATCTCACTAGAATGCAAATTTGTTTTCATAATTTTTATTGTTGTTGTTTTTGTATTTAGACAAAAGAGGCTCACTATGTAGCTCTGGCTGGCCTCTTCCTCCTGAGTACTGAAATTAAACTCGTGTGACATGATACCCTGCTGCCTTCTACTTTAATAAATGAAAACATTATGAGTATGAAAGACATGTATTAGCTGGGTGGTGGTGGCGCATGCCTGTAATCCCAGCACTCTGGGAGGCAGAAGCAGGAGGATTTCTGAGTTCGAGGCCAGCCTGGTCTACAAAGTGAGTTCCAGGACAGCCAGCACTACACAGAGAAACCCTGTCTGGGGGAGGGGGGGTGGAAAGGCATGTCTTAAAGTAAAATTATTTTTGATTATCAGTAAATGTTCAGTTTTGGGTTTTAGTTTTGGGTTTTTTTTTTTTTTTTTTTTTGTCTTGCTTTGTTTTGTTTTGTTCCATTTTGTTTGGAGACAGAGTTTCTCTGGATATCTCAGGCTATATATCTTATGGAAGACCAGAGATATAGACCAAGCTGGCCTTGAACTTAGAGATCTGCCTGCCTTTGCTTCCTGTATGCTAGGATTAAAGATGTTCGCCATCACTATCTGGCTTGCATATCTATTTTATATAGCCATATACTCCACCCCTGAGTTGTGTAAAATTTTCTTAGGTACAAAGAAGCTGTGAGTAGAGCTGGATCCTTGTGTAGGCAGCAGGCTGATAAGCTACCTGTGCAGCTTGAGTGTAGTTTAAGAAGCCCTGTGTAGACGGCAGGCCAATAACCCATACAGACCGGTTGAAATTACCTGTGCAAACTACCTGAGACCAGCACTGCTTCCACTGTTGGATTTTTCAAGTGTGGCAATATTTGATATAATGAGATCTCCTGGGGCTGAGGTTCAAGATGACATATGAATGTACATAACATTTTATATATACCTCCAACACAGTTCTTGCTCAGTTCTGCCCCACTTTATTTTTCTCTCCTATTTCTGGTGGTTTTTTAGCTGTGATCCACCATACAATGTTAGGTGTGAAATTTTCTTCCCGTGGTATCATGTCAGCTTTCAAATTTTTCTGGATTTGTTGCATCCATCTTAATTGCCTGTGGCAGGCAGTGGTGGCACCGCCTTTAATCCCAGCACGTGAGTGGCAGAGACAGGCAGATCACCAAGTTCAAGGACAGCTCGGGCTACAGAGAGAGTTCTAGGACAGTCAGAGTTACACAGAGAACCCTGTGTCAAAAAACCAAGACAACAACAAAAACCAAAACCAACCAAACAAAAACAAAAGACATGGGGCTGGAGGCAGAGGCAGGCATATTTCTGAGTTCGAGGCCAGCCTGTAGTCTACAGAGTGAGTTCCAGGACAGCCAGGGCTACACAGAGAAACCCTGTCTCTAAATAAATAAATAAATAAATAAATAAATAAATAAATAAGATTGACTGCTCTTCCAGAGGTCCTGAGTTCAGTTCCCAGCAATCACATGGTAGCTCACAGTCATCTGATGGGCTCTGATGCCCTCTTCTGGTGTGTCTAAAGACAGTTACAATGTACTCATATTACATAAAATAAATACATCTTTAAAAAAAACAACAACATTGTTTTGTGCCTGTTGTAGTTTCCATTCATTTCCCTGTAATCAGCAGGCGGAACACCCTCACACACTAATGGAATATTAAAAATCTCTATGCAACTTCTATTCAAAATGCTGTTTTCATCATTTTAAAAAAAAAATTCTTCTGTCCTACAGTTAAATTGTGTCAAACACCTTTTATAAAGAAAAACAGTGTCTGTGTTGAACATGTGAGACCTTTTCTTGCTGTCCCCACCTCTGAACAGCACAGCATAACAACTTTCTTGAACAGCAACACCTCTTGCAGGGTGCTGTCTTAAGTCCTCTAGCGAAGATACAGGGGAGTTTCAGGAGGTTCGTGTTAATACTTTGCCATTTTACACAAAGGGTCTGCATGAGCACCTGGGAGGGTCTAGAAAACCAACCCTTACAGATACCAAGGGATGACTATGGATTACAGGCGTCAAAGTAAAGACAAATAAACATCAAAGACAGGTATGTGGGGGGAGGTGTCTATTTGAAGAAGGCTTTACAGCTATTGAGACCATCTGCCAGAGAACAGAAGTAGCCAGTCCCAGGAAGCCCAGGGGAGGGCTGACTCTCAGGCTTGTGGATGGTCCAGGTTACCAGAGTCAGGTAACCCTGGCCTGAGGAAAGTCACAGACCCTGGTGCGCCTGGGAACAGAGTGAGTCAGACACGCCGGAGCGGAAACAAGTGGGGCACTAAAGCCAAGTTGCCCAGGGCATCGGCGTGAGTCGGGTGCAGCCAGGCACTCAGCCTGTAATCCAGGGGTGGCCGGAAGTGGGGGGAGAGGTTTGAGCTGGGGTCTCCTGTCAGCTTAATTTCAAGAGCAGGTACAGTAAAGCTAGAACAGGCGGAGAAGATGAAACAGACCCTGAGCGATTTCCTAAAGTGTTCTGTGTCTTCTGATAGGAAACCGGTTACTAAGAGGGAGCAGGTGGAGCAGGGTGGGAAGGGTAAGGGAACAGGGGTAGCACTATAGGCATAAGAGACAAAGACGGCTGCTGCATTAAAAACAAGGTTTGACATAGTTCTGATGCTTAGTACCACAGTCGTTTTTCTATAAGCCTAACAGTGCTCTAAAAAAAATAAAATCTGCTAATTAAAAAGAAGAAGGAGGGGAGGAGAAGAAGAAGGAGAAGGAAGAAGGAGAAGGAAAAGGAGAAGAAGAAGCAGCAGCAGCTGGAGAGATGCCTCAGCAGTTAAGAGCACTTACTGCTCTTCCAGAGAACTGGGTTCAAATCCCAGCACCCACATAGCAGCTCACAACCATCTGTAACTCCAGCTCCAGGGGGACTCAATGCCCCTTTCTGGCTTCCGCAGGCAGGAGACACTCATGTGGTCCAGAGACATGCAGGCAGGCAAACTAATCATACATATAAGAAATAAAAATAAACCATGTTGAAACTAAACTAGGAAACACTGTGGCTCCAGCATCTCCTCCCAGATACGCGTGTTAAAAGCTTTGTCTCGAGGAAGACGTGAGTGGGACCACGGGGATCAGACACTACATGAGTGCCCTGTGGCCTCTGACATGCCCAGACGAAGCCTTTCCGCGTTTTCCCTGGAGCTCTGGAGCTGGCCCTGCAGTAAGCACAGGCTGAGGACAGAGCCAAAGGCAAGCAAGCCGGGGAGTACCTGGGTCTTCTGCTTACCAATCAGGAGCACTTGGTCCTCTTCCTTGCAGGCTGTCTCCTGCAGCCCGTGAAGGAATCTGCTGCTGACTTGGATGATGTCATCGATGTTTGAGAACAGGATGTCCAGATCTCCTGGTGGCAGCTGGAAGCAACAAAAATGCAGAGACTGGGGGCCTGGAAGGGAACTATCGGGAGCAGACTGGGCACTCATGCTATCTGGGGTCCTATCACTCTTGGGAAGACTGGCTGCCCAGTGCAATGTTGGGAAAGTTTTGGGAATATTATATGTTAGGTATCCGTATTGCTTAACAAGCAAGAGACAGCAAGAACAGTGTGTCTAGCACGGAAGGAAAGCTTAAGGGCATGGGGGCTGGTTTGAGGCTGGGCAAGGGGTTAGGGACGTGATTTGAATGTGAACTGTTTCCCATGGGCCCGTGTATTTAAACATTTCTTCCCCAGCTGGTAGCACTATTTGGAAAGGCTATGGAACCTTTAGGAGGTTTAATGGAGGTAGACCTGAAGGTTTTTCAGCCTGCTTCTGCTCCTGCTCCTGCTCCTGCTCTTTCCTTGCCTATCCACTAGCTTGTTTAATTCAGCACTCGCTGCTCTTGCAGAGGACCCAGGCTCCCAGCACCCACCATGGTAGCTCACAACCGTCTGTAACTCTGGCTCCTGGGAAGCCCACAAACACACATGCACTTATATAAACATATGCTGACAAACACTCACACACCTAAAAATAAATCTTCAAGGGGCTGGAGGGATGGCTCAGTGGTTAAGAGCACTGGCTGATTTTTCCAGAAGATCTAGGTTCAATTCCCAGCATCCACAAGGCAGCTCACAACTCTGTAACTCCAGGTCCAGGAGATCCAACACCCTCACACAGATAGACATGCAGGCAAAACACCAATGCATTAAGATAGATAGATAGATAGATAGATAGATAGATAGATAGATAGATAGAAGATAGATAGATAGATAGATAGATAGGTAGGTAGATTGATAGGTAGATAGGTAGATAGATTTTTAAAATTAAAAATAAAATGAATCTTCATAAATAACCTTGCAAAATTGAGTTACATTAAGAAGACAATGAGATTTTCATAATATTTTAAGTAAGTTTGCTATTTTATGTCAGACTAAATTCATAGTTACCCTCAGCCTCTATGGCTAATAGGCTGCAAGTTGGACACACCCAAGTCATTCAAGGCCTTGCTGAAAGCTACATGGCCAATCAATAAAGACCTGCAGCTTATATCTAAGACCCCTTATATCTGAGGGGTCTTAGAGACAGCTCACTCCTGCTCCTATAAAGACAGGCTGTGGGGCCACATGCGTACCTGCTGTAGGTGGCTTCTGATGTCAGAGGCACAGAGTCGGAGCATGTGCAAGTAGGAGACTTCTGTGTCAATGAGCTCTCTGATGGCCAGCCTCTGATGGAGCAGCGATCTGTCCTCAGAGCCCTGGCCTTCCTGCTCAGGACTCTCTGACTTGGAAGAGGCTTCATCTGCTCCAAAATCAGCCATGTCCACACGTTCTGGGAAAAAAAAAAAGACTCAATGTAATTGTAAGATGGGTCTGTCATTCAATATCCTGGGAAATGTTGTTCCTAACTTGAAGCCTACTCATCAAGTGGCCTAAAACATTAGTTGCAAACAGAGTCAACTGTTTGTTTACTGTTAGCATTTTCCGGTGGTGTCTGAACAATTATGAGAGGACAAACAACAGCTCAGGTTATTGATGATGTTGGAAATTCATTTCCAAAGGGCTGCCTGCCCCTGCCTTGAGGCGCTGGTAAACTGGCGCCATTACAGTGATGCAGAGGTGGAAAATAAAAAATAAATAAATAAATAAATAAATAAATAACAGAAAACAAAACAATAAACAGCACGCGGTATGGAGAGAGGCAGAACGAGGGATATGTGATTGGCAGCGACCGGTGAAAGAGAGCACTGAGGTTGACTGCTGGTTGTCCAGTAGGGTCGGTGGGATGGTGTACAACAGCCTGGTGATTAAGCAGATACAGAGTAAGCCCCTAGACCTGCTTCTCAGCTGCAGGATCCCCCTAGCTCTGGGCAACGATGAAGGCCCAGGATGAGAAAAAGTTCACTTTCTGGATCGGACCTCCTCTAAGGACCACTATGGTCCTCGATGCCCCCGAAGGCCAGGTTGGTGTCTGTGGTCCATGAGGCTGCCCAAGGCAGGATGAAGCGTGAGATTCACGTGGACACAGGCATGTGTGCGTCTCTGACACCGCCTGATCAGGCTTTGCAGCCTGGGGGATGGATTGGGTGGGGGTCCTGATGTGAGTGGTATGTGTAGCCACCTACAGCCATGTTTGAGGCCCTGTGGTCTCTGCAGCCACTGAGGGCCATGAGTGGGTTGGTGGCCAAGGGTCGTGTTGATGCCTGTGGTCTGTGTTACCACTGAAGTCCATGCGGATGTTCATTGTCGGAGCAGACACCTGAAGCCACGATAACGTCAATGCGTGCGGGAGAGCTGACCCTGCCCCTCTCCAGCCACGGCATGGCTTCTGGAGAGGATGCGGGTGGAGAACAAAGAGAGAATCATCCTCCCTTGGGGGCAAGGGGTTGGCCACTAGGAATGTGAGCATGCTCTGGTGAGTTCATAGACAACACAGAATGGACTTGTCTTTTTCTTTCTTCTTTTTCCTTCTTTTTGTTTTAGTGGGAGGGTGTCATGTGGGAGGAGGGTGGACATGGGAAACTGGGAGGTAAGCACAACTGGGGTGCATGATATGAGATTCCCAAATAATAAAAAAAAATTAAAAAATAAATTTATTTCCCAGGGATCAATGTACTTTCCTAAAATCACTTTAATTTTTTTTCCAAAGTTTGCTCCAGAGCCATTCAGTCATTCAGGCATTCATTCATTCATTCATTTTAAAAATACTTTATGCTGGGGGGGGGCTAGAGTGATGGTTCAGCGGTTAAGAGCACTGACTGCTCTTCCAGAGGTCCTGAGTTCAATTCTCAGCAACCACATTGCGGTGCCTCACAGCCATCTAATAATGTTGTCTGATGCCATTTTTGTGTGTGTGTGTGTCTGAACAAAGTGACCATACACATACACACACACACACACATACATACATACATACATACATACATAATGCATACATAATGCATACATACATCTTTTTAAAAAATACTTTATACTGGCTTCATGAGGCCATGCCATGTAACTATATACATGTATTGGGATCACATTTCCTTCCCGTAAGCAGCAACCCTTCCCTTTCGTGCCTTCCCCACTGTACCTATATGAAACCGAAGTTCACAGGTGAATGAAGACCTGTGACAGTATAGGCCATGATAGTCCCCGGTGCATCTGTTTTCCTATAGATGACACAACTGCATTCTTCCTCATGGCTAGAAAGAAATCCTGTACATATCAAAGGCCTTTCCCTGGCTGGTGGCCGCCCAGGTTGTTTCCATTGCTTAGCTACTGTGAAAAGCGCTACCTTAAACTCTGATGAGTATGTGGCTCTGGGAGGTGCTGACTTGGAGTTCTGTCGGTGAATGCCCAGGGGTAGCATAGTCGTTGACCCAGATTGCTTTATTTGACTCAGCTAAGTCCTCTCCCCATTTCTTCCCACAGTTCCCGGCTCTCACCCTCAACCATGACATAGAGCCTGTGGCCAAGTGATTTTCTTTTTTTATTTTTTTTTTCCTCTTTTTGGTTTTCTGAGACAGGGTCTCTGTACAGCTCTAGCTAGCTGGCCTGGACCTCACTATATAGACCAGGCTGGCCTCGAACTCAGAGATCCACTGCCTCTGCCTCCTGAGTGCTGGCATCAAAGGTAAACACCACCATGCCCAGCATTGCCGGGTGGTTTTTTTCAAAGGTCCCAGGACCATGTCTCTGGATGGAGACCTCCCTCCAACCCTGCCATCCATTCACATTTATCCCGGATGTCCTTCCAGTCTAAAGTCCCTGAAACAAGCTGTGGTTGTGGTATTCATTCCCTGCTGCCCACAGCATCATAGTTCCTTCCTGCTCAGCCTCATTCACTCCCCCAACCGCACCCCACCCCATCCCCCCACCCCCACCCCTACCCCACCCTGACAGAAGCCAGTGGTGCTTCTACTGCACTTGCTGCTCCCTCCCAGGCTCCGCCCTGCAGTATTCTTCTTCTTCCCTGTGCCCATTCCTGGTCCTCACCCTCCTCAACTCTGAAACTCCCGCCTACTCGTCATCTCAAAATGTTAAAACTGAATAAATAAGGCCAGCATATGGACAAGATGACCTGAAAAAAAAAATCTTTCTACTATGAAACACTCAAGAGAAGCCACAACGGATGTAACTTTAACTCCAGAGCAGGGCTTACAAAAGCCTAAGAGAAATTTCCAGGGATCTAAATCAGAGCAGGGGTGAGTGAGCTGGTGCCACTGTCCCCCACAGTGGAAGGGACAAGGAAATGATCGTGGCCACTCTCAGCCAACTGGGAACTTACCAGGAAATACACTTCATTGGTGAAATGGTGAGTCAGGGGAAAGGATCAGCCCACCAGAGGAATAAATCAAGAAAGATGTTGGAGAAGGGTGATTGACACACTGGAGAGGAGCCGAAGGGATCCTGGGGAGGGGAGGAGGGGAGAGGGGACGCTAGAGCTGACAGCTGACAGCTGGCCTCATGCTAAGGGAAAACAATTAGGACTAAAGAACTTCAGAAGGCTAGAGAATATCTTGAGAACAGATTTGTTGAATTAGTATAGAATCTGGTATTTAATTGGGAACATTTACACAGACAACTCATTGAAAACTAAGAAACAAGTCAACCAATAAAACCAAAAATTACATATTTTTTACAACAACTTTTGTGCAGAAGAGATAAAAGAATCTTGACCCATCTCTGGAGAAATAAATATCGTGCACAAAGAGCTGGTATCTGCACAGCCAGGCCTCCCAGCGGTTCCCCATTTGGTGTATTCTTAGTGGTCCTGCTTCTCTCTTTCCAGTCCTATCTCTATATCTTCCAGTCCTGTCGAAGTCAGACAATTTCCCAGCCCCAGGCCTCCAAGTCAGGTTAGAATTATGACCAAAAATACCTACCGTGCTCTTCTCTGGCCCATCTACTGGAAACTTCAGAAGATTCAAATATCAAACCTTCCAAGGGAAGAGCATGAAAGTTGTCAGGCCTGGGGACAAATGCCTTCTACCCACTGAGCCAGCTTGTCAGACCAAGATACATTTTTATAACTGTGAAGCAACTGAAAAGTAACTGGAAAAAATGAGACTTTTCTAATTTTATTTAAATTAGTATTAGTAGTGGTGGTGATGGTGGTAGTAGTAGTAGTAGTAGTAGTAGTAATGTATGGGCTGGATCTGTAGCTCAAATTCATACGCAGTGGTAAGAAATAGAGGTCAGTGAGGTGGCTCAGTAGGTAAAGGTACTTGTCACCAAGTCTGAGGACAGAAATTCCATTCCCAGGACACACATGGTAAAAGAAGGGAGCCAACACTTAAAAAGTGTCCTCTAACCCACACATCCACGCAATAAATAAATAAATATAATTTCCAAATTGCACAGAGAAGCTGCATGGGCCCTTAATACAATTTCACGCATGGTCAGTTGGTAAACTACATATGGTACAACTACTTACAACTACTTGTCTGCTGACAATGATAGAATCAAGATCTAGAGCATTCCATCACAAGTACCCATCATCTGCCTCTCCCCCATAGGTCCAACTCCTCCTAGGTACAGTACTCTGGAAAATAATTTTTCAGTGTCTTTCAAATGAGGCGTGTACTTATCACCCTCCTGGGCACCTAGGCATCTAACCCAGAGAAAGTAAATGTAGGTCCATACAAAATTCTTCATGTGAATACTCACGGGAAACAGTAAAAGTGTCCTTTAGCAGCTGAATGACTGAGCAAACTGGCCCATCAGGACCACTGAACAATCAGAAACAACATAGACTATTGACGCACTGAATGGGCTTGGTTGGGCTCTCAAGAAAATAACTCTGTGTTAAAGACAACCTAGAAGGTTACTGTACTCGGTAATTCCACCTAATGAAGTATGAAATTACAGAGATAGAGGACAGATCAGTGGCTACCTGGCTAGGGACAGGGTTGGAAGGCAAGCAAATGGGACTGCATTATAGAAACGAACATGAAAGGGCATCCCGCGGTGGTGGGAGAGTCTGTACATGTATGTATACGTGGAGGCTATGCAATCCATCACATGATAAAATGCTGTGGAACAACCACATACATGTAGTATACTAGTGCCCATTTCCTGGCTTGGGTATTGTACAGCAAGATGAAGTCATAGACAAGCAGAGGGAGGGAGGTCAAGATGGCTCAGTGGATAAAGGAGCTTGCCACCAAGCCTTGGGTGACCTGAGTTCAATTCACGGGACCTGCAAGGTGGAAGGAGAGAACTGAAAGTTGTCTTCTGACCTTCACACATGCACCAGGGCATTTGCCCACCTATACACATAATATGAAACAAATCAACGCATGTAAATAAAAAATTAAGAAGGGGTCTGGAGAGATGGCTTTTCCCATAGAAAAAGCATTGTTGGGCTGGAGAGATGGCTCAGCAGTTAAGAGCACTGACTTCTCTTCCAAAGGTCCTGAGTTCAATTCCCAGCAACCACATGGTGGTTCACAACCATCTGTAATGGGATCTGATGCCCTCTTCTGGTGTGCCTGAAGACAGCTACAGTGTACTCACATACAATAAAATAAATAAATAAACTGGGTGGTGGTGGTGCACGCCTGTGATCCCAGCACTCTGGGAAGCAGAAGCAGGTGGATTTCTGAGTTCGAGGCCAGCCTGGTCTACAAAGTGAGTTCCAGGACAGCCAGGGCTATACAGAGAAACCCTCCTTGTCTTGAAAAAACCAAATCTTAAAAAAAAAAAAAAAAAAAAAAAAAAAAAAAAAAAAAAAAAAAAACACAAAAAAAAAAATAAATCTTTATTTAAAAATTAAGAAAAGCATAGCAAATGGGACACCCAACCTCTTTGTGATACCCTTTCTACTTTATGTAGAAATTGTTTTAAAATAACAATTTTTAACTCAGCTACAGAAGGACCTTAACAGCAGAACATTTGTCTAGCATGGACAAGGCCCTGGTCTCCACGCCTAGAACAACCATCAAAAAATTTTAAAGCAAACAAAATATCATGCAGTTTAAGTTCTCTGCAACAGATCTTTGCAACAGTCTTAGGATACACACAGTTTACCACCTGGGAAGAGTAGAGAGAGGACCCTAGTTCCCATCCCTTGTCTGACCTGCCTGAGAAGGAGGGGCCACGCCCTTTCTTCAAGGCAAGTAGAATACCTGATAAGCATAGAAAAAGTATTGTTGGGCTGGAGAGATGGTTCAGCAGTTAAGAGCATTGACTTCTCTTCCAAAGGTCTTGAGTTCAATTCCCAGCAACCAGAAGGTGGCTCATGGCCATCTGTAATGGGATCCGATGCCCTCTTCCTGGTGTGTCTGAAGACAGCTACAGTGTACTCATATAAATAAAATAAATCTTTTTTTAAAAAAAAGGAAAAAGCATTGTTGTCCAAGGCAGGCTCACTCTTTAGAACATCTTGATGTCTTACAATAAGCAATTAAGAACTAAAATCAAGCTTGACATGGTTTTGCACACCTTTAATCCAAACACTGGGAAGGCAGAGGCAAGTGGATCTCTAAATTCAAGCCAGCCTTGTTGGTCTACAGAGTAAGTTCCAGGAAAGTCAGGACTCCACAGAGAAACCCTAAAATCCAGAGAAAACTCTACTAAAATCAAGCCAGCCTGGTTGGTCTACAGAGTGAGTTCTAAGAAAGCCAGAACACCACAGAGAAACCCTGTCTCAAAACAAACAAACAAACAAAACAAGAAAATAAAATCAGGGATTCCAAGTGTAGTCAGTGGTAATGTGCTTAAGATTTGCTAGGCCCTGAACTCAGTGCCCAGTTCCTGGCAACACACACACACACACCAAATTAAGCTCACCCTGGCACACACTGAATTTGAAAGGGAAACTGTCACTGACTGGTGCATTTATGCTTCTACAGCAAGCTGGATGCTTCTTACTTTTGAATTGCGTAAAACTGTGTTGATTCTCTTTTATCATTTCTCTACCGGGGCAGCAGGATTTGAACACTCCTACACATTCATTCAACGAAGAGTGTCCTGGTATGTGCCTAGAGTTCCAGCACTTGGGGGCTAGAAGCAGAAGGATCGTGGGTTCAAGATCAGCCTGAGCTGATAGATAGATCCTAGGGAGAGATAGGCAGAGACAGAGACGGAGACGGAGACGGAGATGGAGATTGGAGGGGTCGGGGAGAGAAAGACGGGGACTCCAAGCAGGGAAAGTAAGTATCCTCAGCCACCCATCCAAGGTAAGTTCAGAAATGTCTCCAACTTTATTTGTTTGTTTGTTTATTACATTTCTTTGCCTTGGCAAGCGCATGTGTGTGGAGGAAGGAGTTGGTTCTTGTCTTCTACCACAAGAATCTGGAGATGGATCCCAGGTCATCAAGGGTGGTGTCAAGTGCCTTAACACACTGTACCATCTCTCCAGCCCAGAGGACGGTGACTTAAAATTTTGAGAGAAAAGGAAAAAAGCATGAGACCTAGAGTCTGGGATCGAGGGATGGTTGCTGGAGGGCTGTCCAGTGAAGGTCAGGAGCCGTGGTAATAAAAGACCCTATGGAGGAATAAAAACCCTACGGAGGGAACACCGACAGAAATGATAGTGGCTGGGGACGTGAGGGACCCCGGCTGAAGGGCGTGGGTGATGAGACCTCTGTAGCAGTCAGAAGAAACATCCCTATACAAAGAGCTTTCATCTCTCTTATTTGACTCTTCTCAAAGTCAGAAGAGTCTGAGACTGAAAGTTGTATATGAATCACCTTGTAAGCTTGCCCCTACTTCTATGTGCCCCAAGGATATTTGTGTGTGTATATCTTATGTATACAGGCACACACATGTAGAGAGATGAGAGGTCACCTTCAGGTGTCAGTCCTGGCCTTCCATCTTGCTTGAGGTAGGGTCTCTTTGTTGTTTGATGATGGGCCTTGTACAACAGACTAGCTGACCCTTGAGCGCCCAGAGATTCTCCTGTCTTCTACCTACTGGTATTACGAAGGAGAGCCATTCTAGCTTTTTGAGTGGGTTCTGGGGATCAAACTCAGGCCATGAGGTTTGTGTAGCTAGTGACTTTACCTGCTGAGTCATCTCTCAAGTCCCACTACTAACCATATCCTTAAGATTCATGCTCAGTGCCCAGTGTTCGAGGGCCAACAGCCCAAGTCTTTTGTGCCTACATTATAGCTTCCAGATTAGTGTTCTCATGGGATTCCTGGGTGTGTGGACATTCTTGTGCCTTCTCTTGGGCTCTTTTCCTTCTGTTTGTTTGTTTTGTCTTATTCTAATGTATTTTTGCCTATTGTATTTTATGTTATTACAGAATACTTTATTATTATCCCTTAGAAACCTGTTTGTTTTCTAATGAGAGACAGGAAGTGGGTGGGTCCAGATAGGAGGGGATGTGGGGAGGAGCTGGGAGGAGTAGACAGAGGGAAACCATAATCAAGATACATTATGTGAGGGGGGAAATCTATTTTCAATAAGAGGAAAAAATACTCATGCTCAGAAACAATATAAAACAGGCATGCTGGATGGTTCTGCTCTGTCTTTGGTCCTAAAAATAATTGTAAGAGGAACTATGAAGGTTTTGAGCCCAGGCCTGGCGCCAAGAAAACCTGATGCCAATTTGCTTTTAGAGGCTTCTGAGTCAGAGTCTCATGTTTCCCAGGCTAGCTCGATCTCTCACATGGCCACACCTTGATCCTTCCATCTCTGCCTCCCAAGCATGAGGAAGGACTACAGGTGGGCTCCACCAAGCCCAGCTGCTGATTTGAAATTTTGATTCTGTAATCAATTTACTAACCTTCCCAACACATTTATCCAACCATCCTTATATGATTTGATAAGAGAATGTCTAGCAGAGTATCTGGAACATAAGATCTCAGATGGTTTTTATTGCTCTTTTTTTATTAAACTGGAAAGCTAGTATAATGGTTTGTATATGCTTGGCCCAGGGAGTGGCACTATTAGAAGGCGTGGTCCTGTTGGAGTGGGTGTGGTCTTGGAGTAGGTGTGTCACCGTGGGCTTGGGCTTTAAGACCCTGGTCCTAGCTACCTAGAAGTCAGTATTCTGCTAGCAAGCCTTCAAATGAAGATGTAAAACTCTCAGCTCCTTCTGCACCACGCCTGTCTAGATGCTGCCATGTTCCCGCCTTGATCATTAATAATGGACTGAACCTCTGAAACTATAAGCCACCCCTAATTGCATGTTGTCCTTTATAAGACTTTCCTTGGTCATGGCGTCTGGTCACAGCAGTAAAACCCTGACTAAGACAGCTAGCATTATCACTGACCAGGTGGGTAGGAAGTTATCTACGAATACCTGCTGACTGATTTTGTAGAAACCAATCAAATTCAGGTAAAGGGAGACTCAGAACAGTTCATCTTGACTGAAATGCTAATTGTTATCATTGCCAACATTGATAATAAGAACTATGAGCCCTAACCTGACATTGCTGCTATTGCTTCAAAAATAGAACTGAGAGACTGGGAGGGAGAGTGGGTCCTGAGGATGTAACTCAATCCAGTCATAATGGAGACTGATTCCGTTCCGGTTTTATTTTCACAAGAGCTAATACATTCTTCTTCACTACCTCCACCTTGGCTTACGGCACTGTGAATTGGATTTCTGCCACTTGATTAAGACAGATGGTTTTTTAGCCCTTGGAAAGAAACAGGTCACTGGGAGTCAGCACAGGCTAAAAAAAAAAAAAAAGCAGGTCATGCCAGACTATCCTCATTCTCTGGCAGTCAACTACATCAGTAGATCAAAAGAATGCTGTAGCCTTCTTTTGTAGTCCAGCAATCTAGCCCGGCAAGGTCTTGTGATTCTCTTAGGACATCCTCACGAACAACAAAGATGTGGTTATGGAGGCTGGGGAAAAGGACATTGTGAGGCAATCATGTGCACTAAAATTGATAAAAATCGCCAGGCAAGATGCACCCACCGGTGCAGTAGCGTCATTACTGTTAGTGAGTGATCTCAGATCGCATTTGAGACCTGTGCCACCTGGGAACTAATGCCTGGCACTGTCGTCCGGGCCAAAAGCCCGTGCGTGCGTGCGTGCGTGCAGCTAGAAAGGTCATAAGCTCTAGGAGGCAACCACAAAAAATATTTGGTTTGCTAAAGGAATACCTCGTCAAACTGCCTTCTAAATATTTATGTTTACACCCATGCAATAATGTTTCTCAGCCTCAGCAAGAAAAGTTTCTACAGCGGGCCAAAGGCAACGCTGAGAGTCAGAACTGGCCAGCTGAGGCTAGGTGACCCTAAAATGGCTCACTCAGCTATATAACACTCTGCTTTATCTCCTCTGCAGGGATCAGGGATCAGGCAGGCAGAGGAAGGGGTGGAAAGAGCGGAAGAGCTGGAGGAGGGGGAGGAACACTGTAAGAGGTTTCTTCTGGACCTGATTGGCCGGTTGCATTCACAAACCCACAGCAGCAGAAGATCCACATTCCCTGGGGAAGATCCACATTCCATCGTGGGCGGGGGAGGGGATCATGAGGCCCCGCCCCCTGCTGAAGAATTATTGGCAGTTGTTGCCTGGGGAGGGGTGGTTTTTCCCCCCATGGGTGTGGCTACTGGCAGGTGGCACATGCGCCTGTGGATGTTTCCACATCCATACACATGCAGACAGAGCTAATTGAATATCATGGAAGATAAATATCATGGAACTAGGAATTGAATATCATTGAATATTAAAAAACAGGGAGACATGAAGGTAGGAAAGGAATGTGGGGGTCTAGAGAGAGTGGAAGGGGGAGATAGGTGTGTATATGATCGATTGTATACACATGTGAAATTGCGAAAGAGATTTTTAAAGTTTGTTTGTTTGTTTGTTTGTTTGTTTGTTTGTTTTTCAAGACAGGCTCACTGTGTAGAGCTGGCTGTCCTGGCATTCTCTCTGTAGACCAGATTGACCTCGAATTCAGAGTCTATCTGCCTCTGCCTACTGAATGCTGGGATTAAAGGCATGAGCCACCCACTGAGTTCTGTTCTGTTTACTGATATCCACTAATCGCTCCATTTCCTGTTTGAAAGACCACCTAAGTTCACACCCCACCTTCTTCCTGAAAGAGTATGGCAGATTCCTGACTGGATTCTCGGCTGCATTATGCCATGGTCTTTAAAATGTGAAAACTTGGACTCATCTTTGAGAAGTATTTTTAATAGGGGCTGGAGAGATGGCTCAGTGGTTAAGAACGCTGGCTGCTCTTCCGGAGGACTCAGGTTCAATTCCCAGCACCCACTGGGCAGCTCACAACTGTCTGTAACTCCAGTCCCAGGGGATAAATCATCTCTTTGGGTGCTAGGCACACATGTGGTGCACAGGCATACATACAGGCAAAATTTCTTACAAATAAAACTAAATGAATAAAATTTAAAAATTAGATATATCGCTAATAAAATCTTAAGACAGGAACGAGGGCTGAGCTGTCTGCTCAAAGGTAGGTCTGTGCTTACCCTGTGCAAGGCCCTAAGTTTGATGCCCAAATCCAGAAGAAAAAACATCTGTCTACGGAACAGAAAACCATGAAATTGATCGACTCTACTTAAAGGACAGATGAGGAATTGGGGGCATGGTCCTCCTCACAAGTTTGATGACCTGGGATCAATTCCTGGAAGCCATGCAATCTGTAATTCCAGCACTCTTATGTTGAGATGGGGGCAGAGACAAGAGAATCCTCTGGAAGGTCCCTGGGCAGACGACATAGAGAGGCTGTACCGTACTGAGGCAGAAACAAGAGGCCCTGCCTCCCAAAAGTTATCTCCTGACCTCCAAAGGCAGACCATGGCATCTGCATGCATGTGCAGGCACACACACACACACACACACACACATGCACACACACTAATTAACAAATATTTAAAAAACCTAAGCAGTAGTGCAGTCTGAGGCATGCTCACTCCTGAGAAGATTATGATGGCTTATAATAAGTAACTAAGAGCTAAAATCAGAGCTGGGTGGTAGTGGTGGTACACGTCTTTAAGGAAGCAGGGGCAAACAGATCTCTGAGTTCAAGGCCAGCCTGGTCTACAAGAGTGAGTTTTAGGACAGTGAGGGCCACACAGAGAAACTCTTATCTTGAAAACCAAAGCAAACAAAACCAAAACACCTAGACCAGTCTTCCTTGACTTCAATGCCCTTCCCAAAGAGTCACCCCTGCTCTCAATAAGAAATTTACTTATTTGTTTAATTATTGGATGGTTCATTCAACAGAGTAGTAAACTTTCACAGAGGCAAGAATCATGTCCTATTTTTTTCACTAACATGATTTGTTGTCTCCTCTAGAGTTAGCACATAATGTGTGCTCAGTTAACAAACTGAATAAATGACAGAGGTAAACCCCAAGAACCATGGTTAACTTGCCAATGACACTGAGACTAATATACCCCTTACACAAGTCTTTGATTCTTCTTGAAAGACACCAAAAAGTTTGATGTCAGGAAAAGACTGGCAATTCCCCTTGAATTTTATACAAAAGGGAACTAGATGCTATGCACTCTCTACGGCTGTCTCTTTCTTTCAGGAAATTTATTCTGAGCTTGAACCATGCTTTAGCATGTAGTAATATCTTATCACTCTTTACAGCTATATAATATTCTGTTATAGTTATACATATGTTGCTGTCACTATACATATGTTATGGGTATCTGTATTTTATGTTTATCTGTACACTATGATTATCAACATACTGGATAAACAACTGGTTGTTTCCTATTACCTAACTGGTTCCTCTGTTACCATAGGGCCAGACTTAGTAGTAGTAGAATGTTTGGGTCACGTGGTAGGATTTCTTAACTTAAAAGGAAATGCTAAACTCTTTATAAAGCAGTCTTTGGTTTGACATTCCCACCAGCAGTGTGAGCTGGATCTGCTCTGCCTCCTGGACAACATTGGCACGGTCAGCCTTTCTTGTTTCTCTGGGATTAATAACCTTGAGTAACCTTTCCAGATCTTATTTGCCACTGATAGATTTTCTTGAACAACATCTTTACTGTATATAAGTTAATAAAAAGGCTCTTGCTCATTACAGAACCAAGTAACAACAGAAAGGGTGTGAAGAAGAGGGTATAGTTCTCCACACGTAGGTAACCACAGGGTACGTGAATCACCAGAGACACGTACATACAAATTAAGCACAGAACTCCCCTCAGAAATTTCTGATTCAATGGGCTGGCCTGAAGCATTTAACAAATGTCTAGGAGTTTTTGATGTAAGTATTCTATAAATCGTTTCTCAGAAAGTCTGTTCTGGAATGCACTAAGTTGTTCTTGGGGAGGTGTGAGGGTGGGCACACAACTGTCATCCAGTAAGGAAGGGCCTTTTGTTAAAATATAAAATAGGAAGTACACTTCCCATAAATGATCCTCTACTGATAGCTGAAGTTTGACATTTAAAAGGTCTAATCTGATCATTAAAGCCCACTGTAGTGGCACATGCCTTTAATCCCAGCACTCAGAAGGCAGAGGCTGGCAGATCTCTGTAAGTTTGAGTCCAGCCTAGTCTACATAGTGAGTTCCAGGACAGCCAGAGCTATGTAGTAAGACCCTGTCTTGGAAAAAAAAAAAAAAACACACAAAACAAAAAACAAAAAGAAAATTCAAAATGTTAGAAACAATTTGGGTGGGAGTTGGGGGGGCGGCAGGAGCAGTAGTTTTGCTATTAAGAGCTCTGACTATGGGCTGAAGAGATGGCTCAGCTGAAGGGGTTGAGAGCGCCTCTTCCAGAGGTCCTGAGGTCAGTTCCCAGCAACCACACGGTGGCTCACAGTCATCTGTAAGGAGATCTAGCGCCCTCTTCTGGTATGGTGTGCAGGCACATATGCAGACGGAGCATTGTGTACCTAATATATAAATAAATCTTTTTTTTAAAAATGAGCCAAAAAAATATGGAACGCTTCACGAATTTGCGTGTCATCCTTGCGCAGGGGCCATGCCAATCTTCTCTGTATCATTCCAATTTTAGTATATGTGCTGCCGAAGCGAGCACAATAAATCTTTTTTTAAAAAAAGTTACCAAAGTCACTTCCGGGGGTGGGGGTGGGGGGGGAAGAACTCTTACGAGTTAAGAGAGGGATACAAAAAGTAAAAAGAGCAAAGACACTCCTCTCTCTCTCTCTCTCTCTTTCTCTCTCTCTCTCTCTCTCTCTCTGTGTGTGTGTGTGTGTGTGTGTGTCTCTGTGTGTCTGTCTGTCTGTCTGTCTGTCTCTCTGTCTCTCTCTGTCTCTCTCTCTCTGTCTCTCTCTCTCTCTCTCTCTCTCTCTCTCTCTCTCTCTCTCTCTCTCTCCTCTAAATACATGGTCAGGCAGGTGGTATGTGTCTTAACCCAAATTAAACAACAGCTATTTACCCTTAGGCAGACTTCCCTAGTTCTACCTGGAAGGGAGAAAGGAGCCCATACAGTCTTTTTTTTAAAAGTAGGTCTTTTTATAGAGCAGTGGGCCTGCCCAGTCTGTGTCTTCACAACTGCAGATCCACAGATTTAAAGTTCTTCAGCCTGTCAATAAACAAGCACCAGGTTGTGGACTGTCAAGCCTGGCAAATGCCATGCTGCTTTGGTGACAGTGCTCAGACACACCCCCTCTTCATGGTTAAATAAAAAGCCATTGATTGGAGCTGGAGCAGACTCAAGCAAGGCACTGTTTGCCGCAGTAATCTGCTGATGCAAGAAAGAGGCAAGCCAGCTGTTGGCGAATCCTGTGCCCTGGCAGAAGCTCAGTGAGGCCATGTGGCTAGGCAAGGTCGGTGCTGCCAGGCCCCAGTTCATGTCCTCTTTCCTCTCCTTTAAAAATACACCGAAAGGTTCTGGCTCTATTCGAAGGAGGCAAGTGACACCTGGGAACCACCTTTGTTAGAGCATCCGGTAGTTTCCATGTTTAGTTTTGACTTTGGGTCACACTTTGGAGAGAGGAATCATTGATTAAGAATGCCTGATGTTCTTCCAGAGGACCTGAGTTCAGTTCCCCTCGCCAATGCCCCTCAGCTCACAACCACTCGGAACTCCAGCTCCATGGGGATTGGGAGGCATTTGACCTCAGGGAGTTCCTGCACTCACAAGCACATACCTACAAACAGGTGCACACGTACACATAATCAAAATAAACACAAGTATCTCAAAAACAGCGAAGGAAGTACTTCGCTGCACCCTTATTGAAGGTCCTCTCACCAGGGTATGTGCTGTGTTTTGCAAGTCACAATATCATTGATTTTATTATACTTTCATGTGTACACTTTTGTCTTTGAGGTGATGTGTGTGTGTGTGTGTGTGTGTGTGTGTGTGTGTGTGTGTGTGTGTAGGCCAGAGATCCTGGTAGGATGTCTTCCTCAGCCTTTCTCCACCTTACTTACTTACTTACTTACTTACTTATATTTTTATTCGACAATCTCTCACTGAGCCTGCAGCTCACCTATTTGGCCTGGGGATCCCTCTATCTCTGCCTGCCCCCCACTCCCTGGACTGGAGTTACAGACTGCCCAGCTAGACCAGCCTTTTTAAGTAGGTGTTGGCGATCCAATTTCATGTCCTCACACCTGCAAGGCTTTGCCCTGTTTTGCAATCTCCCCAACTCCACTCACATACACACTTTTTAAAGTTTTCATTTTATGTCACTTTGGACACAGCCTAATTCCTTCTAGGCCGTTCCTAACTGGTCCAGCAGTGTTTGATTGGATTATCGGCATCAGCCCTTCTGTGGAGCATCTACTGCGTGCCAGGTACCGAGCTTTACACTCAAAACAAACTAGAGGGCAAAGTACTGCGCCTGGAAAAGCTCAAATTGGGCTTCCCAGATCATATAGGAGGTCAGGAGGCTGCCTGCTTCAACGCTGGCTGGCTGGCGCTCTCCCCCGCCCGCCTCAAGGAACAAACTGTTCTCACTGTTCACAGAGATTCTGATTCTGCCTGGGTGGGCAGTGGGCAGCTCTTTTGCCGGACCACTGACCTCTAGAGGACCAAGAACCAGCACCTGCGCTAGGAGTGCGCTTCTCCACTTCCAACTTGCCAGCATGCAGAAGCTGCAGTTCTGCTTTGTGGACCCAGTTCTGACACCACTTTTCTACCGGGCCAGTTCTCCCTTCAATCCGCCTTGAATTTCTGATCCTTTCTTCCCAGGCCTTGCCGGTCTACTCAGTTTCTTAGCCGGGACTCTTTACCGTCCTTTGAAGCTTCCCTTTGTTTTAATGAATGGTTTATTAAAAGCCGCCTCACATCCGTCCCAGGTAGGAAGATAAACAGAACAGTTATCATTTGCTCTAGCCCAGCTCACTTTCCTGAACCTTTGTCCCACCCAGAAAGGGGCTCGGGGAAGCCACCTGAATTTGGTGACTCCAGCTCCTAAGAGGCTGGAGACCCAGCACCGTGGGGCTTGGGATCCGGCCACACCCTGCCTCTCTGCCTCCCCGCCCCACCCCGATCCCCCACCAATCTCGCGCACCTCATCTGTCTAGCAGCTGTTTCCCCGCAGCCCTCCTGGCGGCATCGTGTCGCCGAGGTGGACTCACCGCGCACGCGCCGGATGCCCTCCGGTGTCACTCGCACCCTCTGGGCTGGGGCAGCCGGGCTCTGGGAAGAGCCTCTGACTGCAGTGCACGCGCAGAGCGCGCTCCCGCCTTTGTCAGTTGCCACTCTAAGGCCAGGTTGTTTTCCGCGCGCGCTCCCTGAGTCACTCAGCAGCGGAGGGCGTTCCCAGACCGCGCCTCCGTTGGTCCCGGGCGGGGCAGCGCCACACCTGCCAACTCACCTGTCCCACTTCACCCCAATACCAGGGCGACAGGTCCGCTCGTGGGCCCTCCTGCTGGCAAT
Organism: Apodemus sylvaticus; assembly: GCF_947179515.1. NCBI lineage: Eukaryota > Metazoa > Chordata > Mammalia > Rodentia > Muridae > Apodemus > Apodemus sylvaticus. The sequence continues at coordinate 36,032,629 of NC_067484.1, read as the reverse complement.
GGGTTTCTTCTGTGCTGCGACCAGAATCACTGAACTCGAGGGCTGTCTTAACTTACTTTCTATTGCTGCGATTAACACATGACCAGAAGCCACTTAGGGAGAGGACTACAGTGGATGTCAAAATCACAGCCCATTCTCAAAGGAAATGAAAGCCCAAACTCATGCCAGGCAGGAAGCCGGAGTCAGGAACTGAAGCAGAGACCTTACAGGAATGTTGTTTACTTGCCTTTTCCCAATGGTTGTGTTTATTCAGCCTGCTTTCTTCTACAGACCAGGGGCTTCAGGTGTGTCACCCTCCACAGTGGTCTGGGCCCTTCCTTAGCGATCATTAATCAAGAAACGGCCCCCACAGACTTGCCTAGAGGCCAATCATCAGCTGGCATTTTCTCAACAGACTCTAACTTGCGACAAGTGGACTAGAACCTAACCAGCTGAGACTTAAACCTGTGGAGCACTATGGGTTCTTGCTCCAAGGCTCTGTCGGCGCATGCCATCTTAGACAAAGCTGTCAGTAGTTTCTTCCGGGATGTGAAAATGCTGGTGTTTTATTTCATATTATTACAGAAAGCAAGGGTCACCTCTGGGTACTGAAGACTCAAAAGTTAATTCCACAGATAGGGTCTCTGTTAGTCGTCGTAGCTCCCTGTCTTGGATGATGAACTCATAGTTGGAAGAGCAAAATACCTTGAAGCCCAGTGTTCCTTATGGAGGTAACCTAAGCTTGTCTGTAAACACGGCCTTACCAGCTCTATCCTAGAATTTATCTACAGACAGGCCCTCACTGTGTACACTAGGCTGGTATCACACACAGAGATCTGTCTCTTCCCTCCCAAGTGCTGGCTGGGATTTAAACTGTGCACGCTACAGCTGGTCCAGGTTTTTGTTTTTGTTTTGTGATAATGACTTATTGAACTTAAAAAAGAAAAATAAATGTCACCTTGCCCCTAGTGACAGTTACCTAGAGATAAAAAGGAGTCCCTTCACTTCTTTCTTCAATTGTAATCAATCTTTAAAGTTTACCTACTTAAAAAATACATTCATCCCATGGAGTGGTGTCACATGCCTTTGATCGTGGTGCTTTCTCGTTAAGTTCAAGGCCAGCCTAGTCTACAAAATGAGTTCCAGGTCAGCCAGGGCTACACAGTGCATTTCTGTCTCAAAAAGCAAAAACAAAAACAAAAATACATTTGTCTCATTTACAATTCAAAAGCATATTCTTGGGATTATCTCTCATTGATCTTTGGAGTTCTTCAGTACCTGGCATGCTGCCAAAGTTAGCGCTGAATTAGTGTTTGTTAAGTGGGTGGATAAGAGCGTACAACTAAGAATTGTGAAAGTCAGATATTTCGAAAATCAAAAGACCTTTTCTCTGCCATTTCTCCTTTTTCCTGAGGTATACAAGACTTAAGGGGGAACTGAAACAGAACTCCCAAACCGCTTGCAAAGTTAACCACGGTATTATTTAGAGATACGTACTATAAGCTGTAAGATCGGACTCTTTGGGGTCAAATATATCTAAAAAACGATGGACTAACTAGGCTGCTAGGGTCTTCAGCAGTAACAAAATCTGGTTCTGGTTAACTGAAGCACAAATGGAATGTGTTGAAAGATCTTTGGGGGGGGGGGGTCTCACTGAATCAACGGAGAGTTGGAAGAGAGGACTTGAGACATGACTCAGCAGTTAAAAGTGCGCGCTCCTCTTCCAAAGGACCCGCACCCACTCCAGGTGGGCAGGACCCGTAACTCCAGCTCCAGGTGGCTCTGCTGCCTTCTTCTGACCTCCACATGTACCTGCACATACATGGCACACAGGCGTACAGGCAGGTGTGTGGTGTGTGTGTGTAATAAATCTCAAATAAAATCCTAATAAATCTTAAAAGGGACAAAAGGGTCAAGAACAAAGCTAGAAACATGGACTAAATGAGTGATTTTTCAACCCGTGGGTGGCGGCGACCCCTTTGGGGGTAACGTCTCATATCCTGTATATCAGATATTTACATTATGATCCATAACAGCAAAATTACAGTTATGAAGTAACAATGGAATAGCTTTATGCTTGGAGGTCACCACACCATGAGGAACTATATTAAATGGTTGCAGCATTAGGATGGTTGAAAAGCCCTGGGCTACTTGATCAGATCCATGAAGAAATAACTCCACAGGAAGGATGCTTCTGCTCTAACACTGGGAGTGGGCTATCCTAACACCAGGCTCTGGACCTGGTGATGGACACTCAGAGCTGACCCAGCTGTCGTCCTACAAACAAGTGTTGACTGACACCTTCACTGTAATTCACTACAGTTGACTGAATACTTTTATGAATTGCCTGTTTCTCTTTACATCTATCTGTCTGTCTCCATATATCTGTCTCTCTCTTTTTCATCATAGTCTAAGATGAACAGTGTATTACTTTTTTGTGACTGTGACAAAACAGCTTAGGATAAGATATTTTATTTGTTTATGGTCTCCTAGGTTTAAGTCAATGACTGTCCAGGCACATTGTTGTTAGGTCTTTGGCAAGGCGGAAGTGTCATGGAGGAAGGAAGTTCATGGGAAAGGAAAGCTGCTCACCTCCAAGAAATCAGGAGGGAGAGGGAAAAGGAGGGAGAGAACAGAGCTCCACCCCTCCAACTAGACCTCACCCCCTGACATCCCGCTCCTCGATGAATTCATCAGTGGTTTGATCCATAGAGGTGATCAGTGTTCTTGGGCTCCATTTGCCCCCTAATTAAAACAAAAGTGTTGGTTTCATGTTGTCTTAATAACTTACTAATTAGTATGATTAAAATATCCCGACAAAAGCAGCTTATGGCACAAAGGGTTTGTTTTGGCTTACTGTTTGGAGAGATACAGTCCATGGTGGTGGAAAAGCCATGGCAGCAGGCAGGGGAGGGGAGGTGGCAGAGCAGGAAGATGGTTGGTTACATTACCCCTGCACTCAGCAACCAAGGTGTGAGCAGGAAGTGGGGCCAGGCTATAAAGCCTCAGGGTTCCCAATAACTCTCCAGCCTCCGCTGACAAGGCCTTACCTCCTAAAGGTTCCATAGCCTTCCCAAACAGCATCACCAGGAATGTGTGTGTGTGTGTGTGTGTGTGTGTGTGTGTGTGTGCGCGCGCGCGCGCGCACATGTCCCGAAACATGAGCACATTTCACATCAAACCACTACACGTGCTGTGATCCTGCAGATTCCAGGCAATACCTTCTCAGTGTTCCCGGCCATCCATAGACCTGGCCCAGTCTTCCCTCTCTGTATAATCACATTCGAGATCTCATGAGGACATAGGCACATAGGGGGTGGAAGAGGCTGTGGCAGGAGAAGGACCCACAGCCATTTGGGCCACCTCTTCATATAACTCACACGAGCCTTCAGGATCCACTTGAGTCTAGCATGGATATAGTACACCCATTTAAAGATGGACTGCTCCTGTGCGAAAAGCTGGATGCATCAGAAGTTCCTTCTGCTTCTTTACGTCTGGGCCACACCTTGTAGGATGCCAGTCACATGGAGGTGGGTCTTCCCCTGTCAGTTTTTCATCTTTAGAAATACTACTCTCACAGACGCACCTAGGGGTGTGTCTCCGAGGTGACTGGGAATCCTGTCAGATTATCAGGCCCAATCATCACGTTCGTGACAGTGGTTCTAAGGAGAACACATTTTCTCAGTGACCTTCCAGAAGTGAAAAGAATGTATTGATCAGGGTCCTCTAGATGGTGGCAACCTATCAAGGCTGTGTGTGTACAGACACAAGGACAGACAAAGCTGGGGAGAGAGGAAGAAAGATGAATTTCTTCTGCAATGGTGGAGATTCTATAAGGATGAAGTCTTCCATGTGTGCTAGTAGGCTTGGGGCTTGGGGAAGTGCTAAAAGCTAAAAGTTGTGGTCCAAGCCATCTCCTGATACAACTGTTTCCATGTTGGCAGAGGTCAGTCTTTGTTCTTTCTGGGTCTTTGTGCTGAAACTTCTTTTAAAGACCAGGCTAACATTGGACTGGTAGAGATCAGCCTCCTTCTGTCTCTAGAGTGTCTTGATTGATATCGTGTGCCACAAAGCCTGATGTCCCCTGAGCAGGGCTTCTCAAGCCTTTTCCATTTGTGACCCTTTTCTCCTAAAATCCCAGATATACAGATATATAAAATAGTGTTACAAAACTGTGTTAATTAACAAATCATAAAGAAATTTACTTTAGGGCTGGAGAGATGGCTCAGCGGTTAAGAGCACTGACTGCTCTTCCAGAAGTCCTGAGTTCAAATCCCATCAAGCATATGGTGATTCACAAGTGTCTTTAACTCCAAGATTTGACACCCTCACACTCAGATATACATGTGTGCAAAGCACCAATGCACATGAAATAAAAATAAATAACTTATTAAAAAAAGAAAGTTATGAGCTGGGCATGGGGGCGCATGCCTTTAATCCCAGCACTTGGGAGGCAGAAGCAGGCGCATTTCTGAGTTCGAGGCCAACCTGGTCTACAGAGTAAGTTCCAGGACAGCCAGGGCTACATAGAGAAACCCTGTTTCGGAAAAAAAAGAAAAGAAAAGAAAAGAAAAGGAAAGGAAAGGAAAGGAAAGGAAAGGAAAGGAAAGGAAAGGAAAGGAAAGGAAAGGAAAGGAAAGGAAAGGAAAGGAAAGAAACTTACTTTAAAACAATTCTTTGGTATACATTTTCCTCTAAAGAGAGGATGGGATGGAAGGTTTATTCTGACTTCTAGCTCCAGGAGGTACACACTGTCACGGTAAGGAAGGCACAGAATTTAATCCCAGCACTTGGGAGGCAGAGGCAGAAGGATTTCTGAGTTTGAGGCCAGCTTGGTCTACAGAATGAGTTCCAGAACAGCTGGCTGGTCACACTATACCCACAGTCAAAATTGGGACGTATAAATGTGAATAGTATAAACCTCATATCATTTACTCATGACAAGAGCACATTTTTGGGAGAGTAGAGACATGGCTCAGCGGTTAAGAGCACTGACTATTCTTCTGGAGGTCCTGAGTTCAAATCCCAGCAACCACATGGTGGCTCACAACCATGTGTAATGAGATCTGACACCCTCTTCTGTGTGTCTAAAGATAGCTACAGTCCACTTACATATAGTAAATAAATCAATCTTTTTTTTAAGAGCACCTTTTTATGGTGATAAGATTGACCTTATTTATTTCACATATAGAATTCAATTTGAGGGACTGGAGAGATGGCTGCAAAGATTGAGAGCACTAGCTGCTCTTCCAGAGGAACCCAGTCTATTCCTGGCACCCACAGAGTAGCTCACAACCATCTGTAACTCCAATTCCAGGGCACCTGATGTCCTCTTCTGACCTACTCAGGCACCAGACATGCACGTGGTCCACAGACATACATGTAGACAAAATACTCTCTCACATCAAATAAAATGAATAACCCTCTTAAAATTTTATTTATTTATTTATTCATTATATTTATTTGAGTACACATAGCTGTCTTCAGACACACTAGAAGAGGGCATCAGATCCCATTACAGATGGTTGTGAACCACCATGTGGTTGCTGGAAATTGAACTTAGGACCTCTGGAAGAACAGTCTTTGCTCTAAACTGCTGAGCCATCTCTCTAGCCCCTAAAAATTTAAATAAATACTAAATTCTGTTAAGTAGTTTTCTGAGGCTACCCACCCTCTTGACCTTTAATCGTTGGGCCAATGATGAAAGATGACTTAGAGATGAAGAGGAACACAAACAAACAAACAAACAAACAAACAAAAAAACAGGCCAGGCGGTGGTGGCGCATGCCTTTAATCCCAGCACTTGGGAGGCGGAGGCAGGCAGATTTCTGAGTTCGAGGCTATTCTGGTCTACAAAGTGAGTTCCAGGACAGCCAGGGCTACACAGAGAAACCTTGTCTCGGAAAAAACAAAACAAAAAACCAAAAACAGAACAGGACACTGACATCAAAAATAAACAAATTGAAGAAGGTAAGGTGGGAGGGAAAAAAAATCTGTTGCTTAAATTCACACAGGCAGAGAGACAAACCAGAAACATTGAGCACACCCAGCACCCAGATCTTGGCTTCTAAATAGCATTCCTCATTAAAGGAGCCGCGGCTCTCGCGAAGGAGCTGGTAAGCCTAAAACAGCTTGTTTTAGTTTGTTGTCCTGTTCCTGCAATAAAACAGTAGCCAAAACCAACTTGGGGCAGGGGGATTGTTCATTCTGTCCTACACTTTACAGTATGTCACTGAAGGAAAACCGTGGCAGAACTCAAGGCAGGAATCTGAAGATAGAAAAGGAAACATGGAAGAACTCAACTTGCTAGACTGCTTCTCCCTTTCCCTTATAGCCCAGGCCCATCTGCTTAGGAATGGTACCGCCCACAGTGGGCGGGGACCTCCTACCACAAACAGTAATTAAGAAAATCCTCACTGCCTGAGAGGCAAGTGGGTGGATCTCAGGTGAGTCAGAGGCCATCCTGATCTACAAAGCAAGTTCCGGAACAGCCAGGGCTGTTATACAGAGCTGTTTTGGGGGTGGGAGGTGGGGGTGAAAGACTATAATAGTCAGAATGATAAAAGAGTTAACTTGCAAGAGTTCCCTGGCCAATTCTAAGTTAATTTATCAAAGTAAATATCAGCAAGTAATGATAAATCAAGTAAAATAATAATCTAGGGTCTGACAAGGTGGCTCAGTTGATAAGAGTTCTTGCTGTTCTTCCAGGGAACTCAGGTTTGGTTCCCAGCACCCATGTCGGGCCTTTTACAATGGTCTGTAACTCCAGCTCCAGCAGATCTAACACTGTCTTCAGTCCTTAGTAATCTCACACGTATGCAATACGCTCACACACAGACAAGCACTCATACGTGTAAATAAAAATAAGCATTTAAAACAATAATAATCCACAATCCCATACTCTTCTGAATAACAGGATAAATAAAGAAATAAGAAAGACTAGGAAGCTGTTCCTTACAGCAAAATGAGGCCTAATATATGTGAATGGTTTGTTAGAAAAATCCTTAAAGGATGTTGCTGTAGTGAAAGTTTGATATGAAATAGAGTCGAAATATCTTGCCAAGATGGGCATGGTGGTAGAGGACTTAATCTCAGCCACTTGAGAGGCTGAGGCAGGAGGAGGACTTATCCAAGGCTTGCCTGGGCTACAGAGGAAATTCAAGACCAGCCTGAGCCTGAGCCTGGTATGGTGGTGCAAGCCTTTAATCTCAACAGAGGTAGACAGCTCTGAGTTTGAGGCCAACCTGGTCTACAAAGCGAGCTTAGAGACAGGCACGGCTACACAGAGAAACCCTGTCTCAAAAAAAGCAAAAAATAAAATAAACAAAATAAAGCCAGCCCGAGAAAGTTAGTGAGACCCTGTTCCAAAGTAAAAAGGAAAGAAGCCCTGTGGTCAAATGTGTGCCGACAGCACACAAGGCGCTACGCTCAGTCCTCCACACTGAGGGCTCACCTGTTCAGGAGGGGGTGGAGGTGGGGCAGGGGGATGACCATGCCCACTCATGAGTTACAAAAGCAAGATGACGTCTTTGCAGTGGAATACCTGTCTGCACCACCTTAGCCAAACTTTAATCTCCCGAACCCTGAGGTGTCCTGGTAGCACGTGACATGGATGGGACACAAAGGAAAGGACACAGAGTTGCTGTGAACGTGCTCTTGCTCCAGATTTATGACTGGATATACTTATGTGGAACCATAAGATAAATGCAAAGTAAAGGCCATTTTGCAAAAGTAACTGGCCTGTCATCTTCAAAAATGCTAATTCAGAGAAACAAAGAGGCCAGGTGTGCTGACACACACATGCAGTCTTGACACGTAGAAGGCAGGTATAAGAGAATTACTGTAAGGCCAAGCACACCTTGGTCTACACAGTGAGTTCTGAATCAGTGGGGGAAGACAGCATATCAAAAAGGAAACAGAACAAAGAAAATATACCCATAATCAAAGGCTAAAGAATCCAATTGAAGAAAATGGATAGGATAATGCAATGCAGTTCTTGATGCTGAACTGGACCCTGGGCTGTGGGAATATGTCATTATTGGGACAACTGAGGAAGCTTGAATTCAGACTAAGGAACAATAAGCAGTGTCGTGTCAACAGGAAATTTCTTGCTTTTAAAAATTTGTGGTTGGAGAAATGGCTTGTAGGTTAAGAGAACTTTCTGCTTTTCCAGAGGACCTCCGTCAGGTCCCAGCACCCAGTCAGGTAATTCACAACTGCCTTCACTTCAGTCCAGGGTCTCTGATGCTTCCCTCTGGCCTTGTTGGGCACCTGCACACTAAGTGACATGTATGCACTTAGACACAAAGACAGACACACACACACATACACACATACACACATAAATACAAAGTTTTAAGAAACTAGGGTTATTAAAAAGATGTCATTGCAATTGGGAAATATACAGAAATATTTAAGGATGCAGCATACAAGTATACATAATTAGAAGTTTTATATTTATATACATATGCACATATTCATAAAACTAGAAGTAGAATGCCATGCAGTTCTCAGCAAATAATAGTCTTGATGGCACCTAGTAGTCAATAATGTAGCCCTTGTCATGTGACCGAAGGAAAACAAATTTGAAAACGTCACAAACTGGCTCCTTTAATTATCTTTGTGACTTTGGATAATTCACTAGTATTTCTGGGACTTCCTTTCGTGGGTAAATCAAGTATAAAACCTATATGCCTTTTCTTTGTTTTTGTTTTTGTTTTTGTCTTAAGACAGGGTCTCACTCTGTAACCTTCACTAGTCGAGATCTTACTAAATAGACCAGGCTGGCTTTAAACTCAAAGAGAGATCCACCTGCCTCTGCCCCCTGAAAAGCATGTAGCACCACACCCTGATACATCTCTATGTCTTTCCCAGAGTTGATTGACAAAAAGATAAAATAATGTATAAGAAAAACACGAACTTCAGAATGTCCAAAGTGGAGCGATCACATAACCATCTCATAGTATTTTGTGGGATTCATTGAGTTTATATTAATTTTAAAGCCATAGACAAAATGGCATTTCTTACTCAGACCCTCTGAATCTGGACTGGAACCTTCCTAAATGCAGGGGTGTTAGTATAGTGACTGGCCCACAGTGGTACTCAGCAAATAATGCCAGTACACATGCCGAGTAGCCACCGAGAAAGTTAAATAGGTTTTAATTTCTCTCTATCACCAATATGCTTTTTTATTGAGGAATAGATGTGATGTTGTGGATAGAGTGTACAGACTGTTGTGGGTAGAGTGTACCGACTGACCTGGGAGTCCAGAAAGCCTGCTCAGCTCTGACTGAACTTGTCCCTTGTTCTCTATGTCCCTCACTCATTACATCACAAAATACAAATAGACCTGATAGTCCTTCTCATCAATCACCGTCTACAGAGGGACAGAATGCACTACACAGTGATTATGACACAGTATGACGTCATTATAGTAAAAGGAAGAAAGGATTCTCTGCAGTATGTATTGTTCTGTACATAATGTTTAATTGTTCTCTGATGTGGTCTTTTTTCGTCTACCATGTTCTATAAACATCATAGTTGGGGTTTTTTTCAAAATTATTTCAACACTGTGTATTTCCTCGGGGGTGATTTTCTTCTCTGTGACTGGCAAATACCTGGTCCTGTGCATTTAATATTTGACTTCAGATACTGCTAGGCAATCTAAGTCATAGTATGGCAGTCATAAAAGGCTGGCTATAGTAAATGTCCACAAGATGGCAGCATTGGATAAATATTGAAAACCAAGCCTCTGGGTTCTTGACTTTGTGTGTGTGTGTGTGTGTGTGTGTGTGGCATATTCTAGAATCTCTTAAGTAGATGTCTGTTTTTGTAGCTTCTTTTAATTATGACATACATTTACAGTTTCCTCCCTTGATATATTTTGCAATCATGAAATGGAGGGACTTAAGTCCAGCCTACTCTGCAGAGCGAGTTAATAAGGACAAGCTATTTCAGGACAGCTAAGGCTGTGCAGAGAAACCCTGTCTCGAAAAACCCTTAGATAGGTAGGTAGGTAGGTAGGTAGAGAGAGAGAGAGAGAGAGAGAGAGAGAGAGGCAGACAGACAGATAGATGGACGGACGGATGGACGGCAGACAGACAGACAGACACATACATGTACACATACATATATACATATGTTTCATATGGGCTAAACAGGCTATACCAGGTAAGTAGAAGAATCCTGTCAATTATTTGTCTACATAGGTAAGACATACTTTTAGGAGTTCTGACCAAGTTCAGAGTCCAACAGAAAGTAAGAAACTCATGAACTACAAAACACTCTTAAACATAAGGGTTGTTTCAATATAATCAGATGTTTCATCTTGGTGGATTAGGGCCCTTCCAGTAAAACCATCACCACCACACACAAACACACACACACACACACACACACACACACCACATGACCACTCTAGTTCTGCTCACTGCACTGTAGCAAGTCTTAGCTGGCACCAAATGGAGCAGTTATTCCATTTCCTATGACAACCAGCAATGCCTCCCGACCTCAGCCTGGCAAGCTGAGAGTTAACAGGATGTGACTTTAGGACCAACACTCCTCCTCAGGGAATAGTAACTCAAGAGGCTCCAAATTTAGTCTCACAAAGAAAAGTGGATTACTGGAATGAACCAAGAGTCACAGGAGACACCTTCGTGCCCTTGCTAGTGAACAATGCAGAAGGAGAGGGCGGGAAAGATGAAAGA